>NC_138759.1:19911421-20403921 GCF_965113315.1 Podarcis vaucheri | reverse complement strand
AGTAAATAAAGAGACACTTGCTTAACAGCCCCTTCTTTTATATTGAACCAAGGATCTCTCTGCCTGCCCTTATTAGAAAAGCTCGTGCAATATTGCCGCAACTCTTGGGTAGCGCAGGATTTCAGTTGTCTTTCATGCCTAGGTATGCTGGCAGATGAAACATTCGTCAAAATGCCCACTGTACATTCCACACACACCCCAGTTTTCTGCATGGGGGGTATGTGCATGTGTTTTCAATTATTTAAAACATCCTGATGATTTTTAAAGCTTTTTTAAAACCCTCATTCTGGTACCATAAAGGGCACCTTCTCTCCCCCCCCCCCCACCTCACACCGCCGCGGCTTCTTCCTTAGTTCAGAAATAGATTCCACTAAAACTGTTTGCTGAAAATTCATCATTTGCTTCTATCATTTATCCTGTCCATTAGACTCACCACTGTTGGTGCATTTTCTCATTGATTTACATATTTCTGTCAAGTACTGTTATTTATGCTCTGTGATATTAACATCGCCACTTGTACCATTAAGATCATTAGCGATGCTAGCTAGACCCAGCTACTCAGCTAGTAACAGGAGTTAGTAGGTCTTGCCTGCGCAAGGATTATGGCGCTGCTACGTAGTTCATCAAAATGAGTTTTAGTGTCAATAACCATTTAAATGAAATCATCCTAACCACTTTGCCAAAAGGGCTCAAGAATCACGATTGACTTTGCCTTCTCCTGAAAGTTCTTTTTTTTATTCCATTTCAGTAAAATGGGGCCATCTTCTGCCTTGGCAGTGCGATAATATCTGATTTAAAGATAACCAAAGTAGCATGTGCATGTGTGTGTGTGTGTGTGTGTGTGTGTGTGTGCTTGAGAGAGAGAGAAAAAAAAACAGCACTGCCCAAACAACATCCTAAAAGCTCAATTGTAGCAGTTCCAAGAACTATGATAGTAGGACATTTCTATTACTTTCCCCTGACTTCAAAAAATCCATAATCTCAGGCCCACTTTACATCAGTAAGCCAAATTCATAGGACTGTAGAGCAGCATACATATAAGTATTCGTAAAGGTAATTGATGATGCAATTGATTGAATAGTTTCTCTATTTCAATAAGAATAGGAAAATAATTTATCTATGGGAATTAAATATTGGAATATTCTCTCAAGCTGACAGGCATTCAGAATGTGAAAATAGTAGAATTTTTTAATATTTATTTTTTTACTTTTTAACACAATCATGTTTTTGGGTCAATAGACATTTCTGTTTGCTCTGGGTATTGGCCCTTAATTTGAAGGGTGGCACTGTGACCTCTTTTAGTGGAATGGGATTTTTTAGCCCTGTCTTTTAATTGTATACTATAGCTGTGTTTTTCTGGGGTTTGGCTGTTTTTAATATATTTTAATAACAATATAATAAAAAATATACTATTAGTACTATTAACTTGGCACCCAAAATTTCATGGAAATTTGTTCTATTTATAATTGCATGAGAAATTGTCTCCATGATGATGAAGTACTTTCATAGCTACAGCAGTGATAACATGAGTTTCTCTGCTGTGCCTTTTTGAGTTCAGCAGTCATGCACACTGTAGACCAGGGGTCAGCAAACCTTTTCAGCAGGGTCTGGTCCACTGTCCCTCAGACCTTGTGGGGGGCTGGACTATATTTGGGGGGGGAATGAATGAATTCCTATGCCCCACAAATAACCCAGAGATGCATTTTAAATAAAAGCACACATTCTACCCATGTAAAAACACCAGGCAGGCCCCACAAATAGCCCAGAGATGCATTTTAAGTAAAAGGACACATTCTACTCATGTAAAAACATGCTGATTCCTGGATTGTCCGCTGGCTGGATTTAGAAGGCAATTAGGCTGGATACAGCCCCCGGGCCTTAGCTTGCCTACCCATGTTGTAGACAATGCACATCGGAACCAGTGGGATAGCAACAAAATGTTTCAGTTGTGGAATCTTGTTATCTGGGATTCTTACCACTCTGTTGATAGACCATCATTCCTTCCCTGTATCAAGTAGGGGTTGGCGGATCTATCAGTTTCATTTTCTCTCTGTTTTTTGTTATTCTATTCTTAAATTCAGTTTTCAGTTAAATAAAACCCTCCTGAAAACTTATCAGCATTTTAGCGCAAAGGCCTCATAAACACATCTTTGTATCTTTTTTTTGTTTTTGTAAGCAGTTTTCTCTATATATGCTATTTTCACAAATACATTCCTTTTTTTTTTTGCACACTTTCCTCAAATGCATGCATGCATTTGTGTAAGCACTATTTCCTTGGGGAAGTGCATTGCAAAATTTAGAGAAGTGCAAATTTCAAAGGTTGCTGTGTCTTGGGTCACATGTTGTTTCAGAAAATGCAAATGATGAACTGACCCTGGCTCTTCAATCAGCATCTGAGGCCCGTCTTCATGTGCCTTCTGCATGAAAGGTCCAGAGGATGTCAACATGAGAATGGGCCTTTTGTGTGGTGGCTCCCCTGAATATAAAAAATAGTTAAATGTTGCTATTATTACTGCTGGAATGGTCAACAGACATCATCAATGAGGACTGAAAAGTGTGACCTACAACCACATGTTACAGCATGGAAGCCAGATGTTGGGACCAAAGAGCAAAGAGCAAGCCAGAACACAGCAGGCCCAAAGAATAGGACCGCACTAGAGTTCAGAAAACCCTTCTGGCTTAATCAAAGCTCAGTAGAAACAGAAAGTTCTATATGTTGCTTCCTGCCCAGAAGGATCCGAAGGCCAGTGTGAGCAGCATCACATTGGAAGATTCTTCCTTGAGAAGGTTGCCATTTGCAGTTTTATGATTCACCACAGCAGGCTGCTACATACAGATTCAGCATGTGCTTATTTACCAGAGACAGTCACTGTTTTCTGACACTTGTTCCTAATAAATCATTGCCCCACCCTTTACTTTGAAATCTACCCATGCAATCCCAATTTCACTGCCACTTCTGCTCATCACCAGCATTAGATTACACCTAGAGACGTGCCAGGGGAATTTCCCTTCTATAGTGGGACTTTCCTGACTCCTCCTCCTTACTGGCTCCTCCTCCCTGTGTCCCTCCCTCCACAAAATATTGTTCCTGAGGGTCTAATAACTTTCAGAACAGCACTGGGTGGAGCACCAGGGACTGCAGTGAGAACATAAGATGAACCTGCAGGATCAGGCCAAAGGTTAATCTAGCCCAGCATCTAGTTCCAACAGTGGGCAATTAGATACCTGTTTGAAACTCTCAAGGGGGATCTGGGCAAAAGAGTCATCTCCTCCTGCTGCGGTTTCCAGCAACTGATATTCAGAAGCATCACTGCCTTCAACCATGGAGGCAGAGCAAAGCCATTGTGGCTAATAGCCATCAACAGTCTTCTCCTCCATGAATTTGTCTAATCATCTTTTAAAGCCCTCCAAGGTGGTGGCCTTCACTGTTCCGGTGGGAAGGTAAAGGGTGTTTCCATGTGCTGCTCTGGTTTGCCAGAAAATGGCTTAGTCATGCTGGCCACATGACCCAGAAGCTGGCTCCCTCAGCCAGTAAAGCGAGATGAGCGTCGCAACCCCAGAGTTGTCCGCAACTGGACCTAATGGTCATGGGTCCCTTACTACCTGCTGTGGGAGCTGGTTGCATCGCTTAAATGTGTGCTGCCTCAAGAAAAACTTTCTTTTATTTGTCCTGAGTCTTCCAACATTAGGTTTCATTAAGTGTCCATGAGTTCTAGTGTTTTGAGGGATGGAGAGAGAAAAAGTTCTCTCTCCACTTTCCCAACACTGTGTATAATTTTAGAAACTTATATCATGTGGCCTCATACCTTTCCTCACTAAAAAGTCCCAAATGCCACATAAGAGAGCTGCTCTACCCCCTTGATCATTCCAATTGCCCTTTTCTGAACGTTTTCAAAATCTACAATATTTTTTTTGAGGTGAGGCGATGAGAGAATTGCCAGGATTTGAAGGAGCTGTCCTGCACAAGTGACATTGCTCTTCCACATGCTACAGACACATGCTACATACCTTTGAGTCCATACCATCGTACACTGATTATTAGTAATCTTATAATCATGTATTCAATGGATTTAGTGATCAGCCTCACACAATCACCATGGTGTGTGGTTTTTTTTATAAAAAAAATCCAATCAATATTAGACACCCACTTGTCCAAGGTAGGCAAAGACTATGATTGGCATTTGGTAGTATGGTAATCTTTCATGGAATCACAGAATTGTAGAGTTGGAAGGGACTCTGAGGATCCTGAGACAGTGTGCTGTAGTGGTTAGGAGCGGTAGACTCATAATCTGGGGAACTGGGTTCGCGTCTCCGCTCCTCCACATGCAGCTGCTGGGTGACCTTGGGCTAGTCACACTTCTCTGAAGCCTCTCAGCCCCACTCACCTCACAGAGTGTTTGTTGTGGGGGAGGCAGGGAAAGGAGAATGTTGGCTGCTTTGAGACTCCTTTGGGTAGTGATAAAGCGGAATATCAAATCCAAACTCTTCTTCATCATCTAGTCCAACTCCTTGCAATGCAGGAATATGCAGCTGTCCCATATGGGGTTCGAACCTGCCACCTTGGTGTTATCAGCAGTATGCGCCAACCAACTGAGCTATCCAGCAGTTCAATTTAGCTAATGCTCAGCCACAGCAATACCAATGACACTCATTTGCCCCATGCCTGCATTAGCCTTGTTTCCTGTGGGTGCATCATTTGTTATTCAGCAGCCTGACATGCGCAGACAGAGCCCCCAGTAGAGCGAAGGAGGCCTGTGACGTCTCTTCATGCCCAGAGTGTAAAGTTACATAAATGTCCTTGCTTGCTGGCATTTAAATTTCCAGTTGCCTCTGTAGTGGAGCCTTGGCAGATTCTGCTTGAATCCGAAAGACAAGCTGTCATCCTGAGAGTCTGCTGCCTACTGCTGAAATTGAGAGGCTTGGCAGATATGCAAACGGTAACTAGGTTTGAGTTGTTTTGATTACAAGTTAAACAGAAAATCATTGGCAGGGCCAATATAAATCTGCAGAGGGGCTTGTTTTTTTTGGCAATAATTTGCGGAGGCATTTTGATCATTGCGGCAGGTCTCGGTAGACCTTGAGTGCATCTCTGAAAGAAGGCCCACCTTTATGCCCGGTCACAGTATGAACAGGTTGTTGGAGGCATGAGCAAATGTGTTTCTAAAATGCATTTATTCCCAGTTTCACAAGCATAAATGACATTCACTGGTGTAAGCATACCCTTTGGTGTATGAACCACAAACCAGTAGGGGAATGGCCATAGCTCTATGGCAGGACACATGTTGTGCATGGAGAAAGTTCCAGGTTCAGTGCCTGGCATCTCCAGATAGAACTGAGAGAAATCCCAGTCTGAAGCTCTCTGTCAGTGTAGACAATAAAGTGGCCAAGATGGATCAGTGGTCTGATTCAATAGAAACAGTTTCCTATGGACTGTGTGTTAGAACCGTGCTATCAAACCCATAACTCCTCCTAAAGGGCTGTATCCAGGGTTATCCTTCTGCTGGTGGAAAACTCTTTGATCCAACAAAGGCTTCCATTAGTGGAAAGTAGAGGGAGAAGATTTCCACCAGTCTGCCTGCTCCTCCAGCCTACCATATCCCTTCTTTTCCAAATGCTTCTACAATCCTCTGGAACAGATTTCCTTTTGGTGGGGGACGTATTGGGATCTGAAAGTGGGAACTGGCAAAAAACCACACACCTCCACCTCAATCTGCTGATGTAAGCCTCCACTGGGTCAAAGTGCCCTTTTCCATCAGTGGTGGAACACCTAAAAAAATGAAGTTCTTAACATAAATTTGTCATTCATTTTGCATGGGGTGTGTTTTCATTACTGCTTATTCCACATCCATTGTGTTCCCACAGCTAGTTTATGAAGCTGCATTCACATGGCATTAGCCACATTCCATATTGATCCTGTAGCTTCTTGACAAATTCTACCATTTGATGCATTCTCCCCCTCTCTGCCCAAACAATCTTCAATTCGTCTAGAAAACTGGATACAGCAATGTGAACATTTGAGACAGCTGCAGCAGATGTCCAGTTCTGGGCACCACAATTTAAGAAGGATATTGACAACCTGGAATGTGCGCATAGAAGAGCGACCAACATGATCAAGGGTCTGGAAACCAAGCCTTCCGGGGAATGGTTGAGGGAATTGAGTATGCTTAGTCTGGATAAGAGGGGACTGAGAAGAGATATCATAGCCACCTTGAAATATCTAAAGGGCTATCACATAGAGGGCAGAGCAGGCTTGTTTTCTCCTTCTCCAGATGCTAGGACCTGAATGAATGGCTTCAAGTTACAAGAAAGGGGAGTCTGACTTAACATCAGGAAGACCTTTCTGACAGTAAGAGCTTTTCAATAGACTCCCATGAGAGGTGGTGGGCTCTCCTTCCTTGGAGATTTTAAAGCAGAGGTTGAATGGCCACCTATCATGTATGATCTAGTTGAGATTCCTGAATTGCAGGGCGCTGGACTTGATGATGCTAGGGGCACCTTCCATAGAATCAAACAATTCTATGATTCTTTGTGATTGAAACAGAATTATATGAGATCTCATCAGAGTGGGGATGAAGAGTGTGCTTGGATGACGTGTGTGCCCACCTGCTCAGGCTGTTGTCTGTTGATGGATAACTTCAAGGCCTCTTCCCTCCCTTCTTACAGTTCTTCATCTTTAAACTAATTTTGCCCTAGGTAATCCTTCAAACAGGGGATACATTCAAATGGAGGAATGTTCTCTAACATAGCCCTGTAAAGTTGGACACATGGACACCTTATTTCCAAGGAATATATTCCTGTGTAGATAAGCTATCCAACAAGTTGTTCCCTTGCGATGTTCATATGGGTTTATGCCTGATTTCCTGTGTTGATCTGATAAAAGTAACCTGAACCAACTTTATGTGAGCAAAAAGGGAACGTGCACTTTAAGCCTCCAGTTTCTAGAGAAAACAGCCTGCCTTACCCACATTTGTGTTTTCACCACTATATCCCTTACTTGGAATACTGTGATTTTAAGGTGAGGCTGTGCTGTCGGGGTTTTTTTTTATGGGTTGGGATGGGCGGGGGTGGGGGGAGAAAACAGAATGTTTATATATATTCCTGCCATTGTTCTTCTCTAGCTGCTTCTTAGACAGATTTCTGTCAAGCTGGCAATGTACAGCAAGAATGTATTTATTTACAGAAGCAATAGTGTCTGTAATTGGAAAGGGTATTGCCCCTTTATTAGAATGATAAAAAAAATCTGCAGAACAAAAGTTATTGGAAAGAACCCAAACGTAAAGGATGTACGGCTTCACAACCGCCCCCTTTTGTTCTTGCACCCACTTATAGCTGCTGCTTTTTAAAATGGAACTGAAGGCAAAGCAAATGGACTTTTGCCAATGCGCCATATCTTTCCAAGTAGATCTGAAGAAACTTTAGTTGATCCAATTGAATAGTATTGCAATTAGGGCAATAGAATTCTCTCTCAGATCTGCAAAATTGAAACCGCAGAATGTATAAATTGGGGGGGGGGGAGTATTGCTTTGTTGCAAAGTTCATCCACACTTTCTCAAATAAGCTGTGTATTTAACCTTCTTCCCTGATGAGTACATGCTGACAATATTAGTCTGTAATTAAAAAAAAGGTATGTCTGTACATACATATTGGACATCTCAATCCCATTAATTGAACTGGGCATTACATGCATGTAACAGGTGCAAGATTACATCTTGAGAAATACTAAGATTTTTATTCTTTTTATTTTCCAAGTAAGGTTCGTTCACTTCATTTTTTTACCTTCATTCTGTGTCCTGAATATTCCTGATCAGATGCAGAAATTGACTAAGGGATCTCCAATGTCTGCCTCTTACCTTTTTTATATATTTGCCCTCTGCCTAGCAGGTTGATTGTGTTTTTTAGAGACCACTTACACATGCCAAATCTCTCTGCTAGTGATATACTTCACTACGCCTCTTTCTTACAATGCAAATATTTCTGTGCAATGCAGATCTTATTTTTCCAAATACACAAGATGTTGATATACGGCCAAGAAGAGAAGATGGATTTTTAGATATAATACCATAAGTGCTGAAAAGTTCCCCCCTCCCCAAGCTGATTTAACATGGGAAATTGCCAGGTAGATTAATTTTATAGGCTGACTTTATGGGTGTAACATTTCTAGACGAGAAAGCTATGCTTATGAATTTTAGTTTTGTCTGATATCATGGGCATCTTTTTTTATTACCTCAAAGTTAAAATTTAATTACCTCCCTCATTCTTCTGATTCTTTGCTCCATTTTTTTGATCTAATGGGTTGGAATATATGTTCTTTTATTTTCATTGCTTAATTTTTTTTTACACTTGATACAAACAAATCAATACTTTTAAGACAGTCACTATAACTTACACTAAGGAATTAAAAGGCTAGTTCCTTCTTCAAGTGGAACATATAGATGAAGCAACTAACATACATCAGCAACTAACTTTCGGCATGATTTGCCTTAATTCACAGAAGCTGTTTTCAGCTGACTTATTTGTGCTACATGGTCCTAACCTAACACTGAACTTACGACGAAATCCTTATGCAGGTAAGACTCAGAACAGCAACATGGCGGGGGTGGGGGTGATAGCCTGTCTTTTCATAATGCATTATGAGTAGCATGCATGCTTATACTGAAGATGTCATAAAAGCAAGCGTGTTTAGCTATGTTTCTACATTATCCTAAATATGGATTCACAACACACGCCATAGGAGGTGTGTGTGCTGAATGCCTATGAACAATAGTACACATTTGTGTATTATTCACTCTTCTGTATTTCTGAAACATTCTCTCGAATGCATAGCAGCCCCTCATGAAAAGTAGCTTTTATGGATGTGTTTAGGTTGCATTTTAAATCTCAGCGCTTCAGTCATTTGCTGTTTTGTTTTCTTTGACAGGACTGCAGGAACCTAGCCTGTACTGTGAACCGATCACATACAAAATTGCTTTTTTTGAAGAGTGGAGGTGTTTTCTCCCCCTTCCTTAATTCAAGGTAAGAGCAGGAGGAGGAAAGAAAGTACCCAACAAACAAATCCTAAAAAAAGAAAAAAGAATATGGTGATGTTTGAAAAAAGAAAACACAACTAGGCATGTCTCTTATCTCAGATTTTGATTGCTCGGTTTTATGCCTTGAAGATTCCAGTCCTTTTCTAAATGCCGATAAAAGTCTGGGGTATGACTTTGCTCTCTGTTGCAATAAAGACATGCTCTGGCACTAGAAATGGGCAAATCTGCTAATGCCGGTTTCTTTCACTTTCTCAGTTTTCCAATCTTAAATTCAGTTCTCAATGTTTCCACATCAGTTTGCAGTGTTGTGTGTGTGTTTTTAAAATCCATCGAAATCCATCAGTGTTCTAGTGAAGATTCCTCCTAATAGACACATTCTTGTATGTACTTTGCCCAAAATGCACATTTTCTGCAAAAGATTTTCCCTAATATGTACAATCCCTCTTTTTATGCTGTTTTCACTAATATATGCCTTTATTGCTCGCTTTACCCTGGTATATGCATTTTTGTACACATTTCTTGGCTGGAAAACTACATTTCAAAATTCAGAGGGGTGCGGATTTTGAAGGTGGCTGTGTTTCATTTTGCTTGTTCATTTGGAAAATGTGAATTAGCTAGGTTCGCCTTCAAGTGCAAACCAAATCAACTTTCTCCCCCTTCCCTGGTGGAACGAGGATTTCCTGAATAGGAATCATGCTGGATAAATTAGGCAACCAGAACTTCCAAGTGATTTATAGCATTTGGAATTCAAGGAGGGGGGTGCTTTTGTCCTTGTAAAAAAATAACAGCCACAATTTATAGAATGAATAGAGAAATTAAGATACAGACAGCAGACATTAACTAATGACTTTTCTAAGGATCTCTGTGGGCCATCAATATAAGTTATTTCTGATTCTCCCTTTCCCTTTGGAAGATATGTTTAAGCATTCAAATTAATAAATATTTTTTTTAAAGGGAAAAAAAAGTGTGCATCATTTACCCATGCTCCTCATTGCTATAGTTGGAGTCAGAGTCAGCGCATTAGACTGATTAAGCATTTGAGTATTCTTCCCTGGTTGTTAACATCTTTAACTATTTATATGGTGTGAGGAAAAAGGTGTCAAAGCAGGGTAAACCGAAGACTAGAGAGATGAAATGTATTGGCTATGACAACAGGAAATAATTGCTTCCCTACCTCCACCCCCACCCCGGCCGCCGCCACCGCTGCCGCCCACCAAAAGGAGATCCTGGCACTGTTTGAGGATACAATTCAAATAACATCTTGTTTGCTACTTATTTAAGAACATTGCAATTAGTCCCTACGCTGCTCCACATATCAAGCCAGAGGAGTAGTTTAAAATCTGATAAGTATCGCGTTACAGAATAACCTTTTTGCCGTTTGTCAGAGAACACATAGTGTCCATATTGGTGAGATATCTGCCAGAGAATCCTGTGCTATTTTGCCTTCCTGATTGCACCCCTTTCCCCCATGTTTCTCATGTCCAACTACATGCAACAATACAAATGATGTCAGGTTTTTTAAAATAAAAACAACAACAACAACAACAACCATGGGGTTTTTTCACTGGGACTTCGGGACACAAGAAGGAAAGCCTGTCTTTGCCTTCCCAGCTGTGATGCCAATGAAAATCTTTCTGCCACCACTTTCTCACCAATGGGAGCTTTCTTCCCTAAAGCTAATTGAGTCTCAGAAGGGTGATTTTCTTTGGCTGGGGGTCCCCTTGGAAATCACCCCCCCACCAAAGTCGTCAATTTTGCTGGGCTAACACAAGCCCTATGTGTAAACTGAGTGTGTCTCCAAAATAGTGAATGTCCAAAACATGTAAATAAAGAGAATTTGAGAAATTTTTTTGAATGTCCAGCTATACTTCGTCAATTGTTCAGTCATGCAACATTGTGTTCTGGCAGTCATAATCACTTTGTCTGGGACCATCGTTGTGCACATGGGAATGTCAACATTCACCAAACTAGGGACATCCGTTGTAATACTCTCTGTTCTTCTCCATCTCTGCTATTTTATAGTACAGTGGTACCTCAGGTTAAGTACTTAATTCGTTCCGGAGGTCCATTCTTAACCTGAAACTGTACTTAACCTGAAGACCACTTTAGCTAATGGCACCTCCTGCTGCTGCCGCGCCGCCAGAGCACGATTTCTGTTCTCATCCTGAAGCAAAATTTTTAAACTGAGGTACTATTTCTGGGTTAGCGGAGTCTGTAACCTGAAGCGTAGGTAACCTGAAGTGTATGTAACCCGAGGTACCACTGTATGTGCACATAACCCAAGTTGACTTCTTAGAACTACTAAATGTGTACTTAAGTCCATTCATCTGATTTCACTTCAGGCCTTATGCTGAGTCAGACCATGTCAGTGCATGTAGCTCAGTGTTGTCTACATTGGTTGCCAGTGGCTCTCCATGGATTCAAGAAGAAGAAATTCCCAGCCCTGCCTAAAGGTGCTGGGATTTCAACCTGGGGCTTTCTGCATGCAAGGTGGATGTTCTACCACTGAGCTGTGACCCTTTGAATTCAAAAAAGAACTACTAACATGCCAGTGGTTACCCCTATGGAAATAACACCTTGTTTTTCTATAATAAGGAATGTGGGAGGGGAGTAGCTTTGTAAACATAAAAAGTGTTGTTTAGTCACTTAGTTGTGTCCGACTCTTCGTGACCCCATGGACCAGAGCACGCCAGGCACTCCTGTCTTCCACTGCCTCCCACAGTTTGGTCAGACTCATGTTTGTAGCTTCGAGAATGCTGTCCAACCATCTCGTCCTCTGTCGTCCCCTTCTCCTTGTGCCCTCCATCTTTCCCAACATCAGGGTCTTTTCCAGGGAGTCTTCTCTTCTCATGACGTGGCCAAAGTACTGGAGCCCCAGCTTCAGGATCTGTCCTTCCAGTGAGCACTCTTTATGGTCCAGCTCTCACTTCCATACATCACTACTGGGAAAACCATAGCTTTAACTATACAGACCTTTGTTGGCAAGGTGATGTCTCTGCTTTTAAAGAAACTGTCTAGGTTTGTCATTGCTTTTCTCCCAAGAAGCAGGCATCTTTTAATTTCATGACTGCTGTCACCATCTGCAGTGATCATGGAACCCAAGAAAGTAAAATTTCTCACTGCCTCCATTTAATGTTAAGATAACATTAAAGGCAACAGTGCACAGTAAATAATAATAATAATTATATTATGATTAGCCTACAATTTATGAATAAATATAGGTTAATGCATTCAAATTCAAAACACTCAATGGGTACAATTCCACAGAGTTTAAGATACCTTTAAGACAATTGAAATCAATTCTGCTCATGTTCCTCCTGAATTGAGTCGTGCTGAATTCAGTGGGGTGAACTCCAAAGAAATGTGCTCTGGACTACATCATTAATAAGCCAAACTCCATTTTTGATATTGCTGTCAGAGAGGATGCCTCAATGGAACCAGCGTACATTGGTGGTGGTGTCTTTAAGTTTTCCATATGCCAGCTCCAGGCTAGTATAGCTGAGGGGCTGAGGAGATCTGTGGAAGGTTGGATCCAGTGAACCTGAGTCTTCCAGCTCTAACTGGTGATGCCCTAATTTGCAGCCCCACTCTCACCAATAACATTCTTCTGCATTGGCGTAGACCGGGATGGAACAAACTACATATCATCATAAACCATCGTAAACCAGCCATCCACATGGAACCAGGGTTGGTATCACACTGGCAGAGTGATATTAAAAATGCCTTCAACAATTAATTGCACCCCCTTTTTCCAATACTGTGCTTATAGGAGAAATGGAGAAGAAATTCAGTCAGTTTGCACTTTCAAACACAATGCAAGAACTGAAACAAAGGCAACCAGTGAAATTTACCCTTCTCCAAATTTTGCAATGTGATTGTCCAGAAAATTAATGCGTTTACAGGAGGAAAATGTGCATAAAGATGAGTGCATTTTTGAAAATAACAAACAGGAAAGCATATGAGGATAAATTGCTTTACAAAAAATGTGTATATTAGGAGAAATCCACATTAAAATGCTGGTGAATTTCCATGACACCCTCCCCTCCAAAATGCATGGTACAGGAATGTGGAGAACTGAATTTAAGAGCAGAAAAACAATAAATAGAAACTGGAATTGCAGTTTCACCCACTCCTAGCATAGCCTGAGTCTCTCCTCCCTATGCATTTGTCAGATAGGTATGGAATCAGTTGTGTTTTCCTCTTTGAAAGAGAAGACATGGAAGTACTTATAAAGTAAATAAGCTTTAATTAAATGTCATTGTCTAGCATTAATCTTTATAGCTCTTTTCCCAATGGAACAAAGAGTGGATATTCCATTTGTTTTGATTATGGATGCATTTTAAAATAATTCGGGGCGGAGGGGGTTTAATGTGTTCTTGAAGATAGGGGACTATTTGAGCCAACCACTAACTGTGAATATGACTCCACATTAATTTTGAATAACAATGTTGGTGTTTTTTTATCACTTCCTATAGAGCATTGATAAATGTTTTGATAAAGCTCAATACAATACATTATTTTATTTTATTTTGAAGGAGACCCCTGTCACAAAAAGACCACTCTATATTTACTCAGCTTAAATTCTAGATTTCCCAATAACTCAGAACAGCAAGCAATTGGGGCTGAGCCAAATGCTTTAGCCCAGCCAGATTCCAGAAGTTTCGGGAAAGGAAACATCCCAAACAAGAGACAGACATTTCAGTGGGGAATGTAGGAAGTTGCCTTATATTGAGTCAGACTCTTGGTCCAGCTAACTCAGTACCATTGACACTGGCTGGCAACAGCTCTGCAGAGTTTCAGACAGACAGAGATACTGGGGGTCAAAATGGGACCTTCTGCAGACAAAACAGATTTGTTAGCACTGAACTGCGGTCTTTCTTGGGAGAGGAGGACTTTAGGAGAAGGGAAATAGCTTATTACCCCCATCGTTCTGCCTGGACACTGAGGTCCAGCACCAAGGGCCTTCTGGCGGTTCCCTAGCTGCGAGAAGCCAAGTTACAGGGAACCAGGCAGAGGGCCTTCTCGGTAGTGGCACCCACCCTGTGGAACGCCCTCCCACCAGATGTCAAAGAGAACAACAACTACCAGACTTTTAGAAGACATCTGAAGGCAGCCCTGTTTAGGGAAGCTTTTAATGTTTAATAGACTATTGTATTTTAATATTTTGTTGGAAGCCGCCCAGAGTGGCTGGGGTATAAATAATAAGTTGTTATTATTATTATTATTATTATTATTATTATTATTATTATTATTATACCTCGGGTTACATATACTTCAGGTTACATACGCTTCAGGTTACACACTCCGCTAATCCAGAAATAGTGCTTCAGGTTAAGAACTTTGCTTCAGGATAAGAACAGAAATCGGGCTCCAGCAGCGCAGAAGCAGCAGGAGGCCCCATTAGCTAAAGTGGTGCTTCAGGTTAAGAACAGTTTCAGGTTAAGAACGGACCTCCGGAACGAATTAAGTACCTAACCTGAGGTACCACTGTATTATATCAATATTACAAAGTGATTAGAGGCATTCTGTCCTCTTTGTAAAGGTAAATGTCACCCCAAGCAACTCACATTGCACACTTTCAAAATGGGACTGGAAAGATTTCTGGAATGAAGCCTATCTGAGGAGCACTCTATGGGGGGGGGGATTGTGGTTTCCCCAACCTCCCAAAGATATCACTGAATTCTTTTATTCACACACTCTCACACAGAAACACATGCTGTAATAGGGGATGTGAGATCTTTGCATGTCCCTACAAATATTTATTTACCATGTGAAAGAGGCACTTCCATTTATAAACAAGACATTTCTCAATCAACTCTGCATCGGGGGGTTGTTGCCCCCAAGTGAGAGGGCACAGGTGCCACAGGCATGCCCCGTATAAGGAGATATGGATCCATCAATTCAGATATCTGCACTGGGGTTGTGTACGAACAGGCTAAACAGATTGCTATGGGTTTACCCACACTTAACTTGCCTTCTTGACTTTTTGAATGAACCCTTTTATGAGGGGGGGGGATTCAGGAGGAGCCCATTGGCCCTGCCTGCTTGCTCACACCACTGCCCCTATTCCAGAAGCTCCCCACAACTTGAGGGATGAACTTCTGCATTCAAACACCTGTTGCAGGCTCCCCATGCGACTCAGAACTTTGACCTTTCAGTGCCAGTCTCCTGCTTGGCTGCAGTACAGTGAGCTGCTATCTTAAGAACCAGTTGGCTTTGTATTTCGCAGTCAGTGATCGGAGGACACTGTGGGGATGTCATTCCATGTCTTACCATCTCATAGCAGACACTTAAAAAGAAGGAATTGTACCACCACTATTCTACTGCCCAATCAGAAGGGCAGAAGGTGTTCCTTCATCCTGTGGATTTGCAAAAGATTTATAGGAAGGGCTGTGACTAAGTGCAGAGCATCTGATTTGCATTCAGAAGATCCTGGGTTCCATCCCTGGCATTTTCAGGTAGGGGTGAAATCGTGGCATTTCACTGCCAGTCTGTGTAGATCCTACTGAACTTGATGGACCCAATGGTCTGACTCAGTTTAGGGCAGCTTCCTATGTTCCCGTTACTTCTGTTTCCTGCTGAAAGGGTTCTGCGTCCTGTCACTTTCACAGAGAAAGATTGCTGGCTGCGGATTTCTTTTGTTTTCTCTCAAACTTGCCTTCCATCTTCACAGATATCAAGATCAATTTGTTCTTGTACGAAACACGCTAAACCAGTTAAGCAAAGTGAACAGAATGTTCCTCATGCAAACAAATGAAGTGTGAGCACTACTTTTAGATATTGATTCCTCACATCATTGTACTTTTTTATGCAACTTTTTACCCAGTTGCCATGCAAAATATCTGTCAGTCACACGGCGCCCTTCTTTCATTAAACTTCATGAGCTCAGACAGAGCTACTGGAGGCCAGGCAGCTTGGCTGTTGCCATGCGGTTTTCAAACAGAGCTAGAATGATGTGCGATGCTTTAGCCTGAGTCACATGGACCCATGGGAACAGATATATGATTTCCTTACAACACTCCTGTGAAATATGCTATGCCAGTCTTCAACATGGTCCTCTCCTGGGACCATATTCAACTAACTAGTTGCACTAGCCAATGGTAGGGCAATGATTCCCACCAGCACAACAACCCCACCCCCCTCTGCTCTCACAGCACACTTCTGTGCACTCCCAAATATGCTCTGGAAGATCGGGAGATCCTTCAGAACAGCACATGGGGAGAGGAGAGGGGAGATCATTCCATCAGACAAGCAAACATGCTTGTGCTGATGGAACGATCTCCTTATCATTACTTTGAATACAACTCCTGTACTGCAATTCCCATCAGCTCAATGAGCATGGCCAATAGCCTGGGACGATGGCATAAACATATGGAGGGCATCAGGTTGGGAAATGTTGTGCTATGTCATTAAAAAGGTAAAGGGACCCCTGACCATTAGGTCCAGTCGTGACCGACTCTGGGGTTGCGGCGCTCATCTCGCTTTATTGACCGAGGGAGCCAGCGTACAGCTTCCGGGTCATGTGGCCAGCATGACTAAGCCACTTCTGGCGAACCAGAGCAGCGCACGGAAACGCTGTTTACCTTCCCGCTGGAGTGGTACCTATTTATCTACTTGCACTTTGATGTGCTTTTGAACTGCTAGGTTGGCAGGAGCATGGACTGAGCAACAGGAGCTCACCCCGTTGTGGGGATTCAAACCGCCGACCTTCTGATTGGCAAGTCCTAGGCTCTGTGGTTTAACCCACAGCGCCACCCGCGTCCCGCATCATTACATAGTAGCAATCCCATATCAAAATGTGTGGCAGCAGCCACAGTACCTAAAAGTTTAAAAACCAGTGTATTAGCTTCAGTTAGCCTCCAAACCCCCTTATAATTGTAAATGTGTGAAGTGTTACTCCTCATACATGGGCATCTGTTTGCCCCCAACACCTGAACCTTGCAAAGATCTTTCGCTCACCAGCCACCAAGCACCATTGACCATTCTACTAACTATGACTAGACTGTGGATGTGGATGGAGGGGAGATACACAGGGATATCTGAGAAAATGCAGATATTGAAGCCGCTAAAGAAATGGCACACTACTATCAGTGAGGTAGGTAATAGTGCTGAATACGTATATTGTTCTCTCCATGTGTGTGTGTGTTCTTTCCCTGTGGACGAGGCTCACCTGATGTTCCAGATGTGTGCAGACGTTGCCTTCTAGAATCCACTCCCCCTTCTCAGCTGGGATGAACAGCTATGTATAAAAAGATGCATCGCCATATATGCTTTTAGGACCAGGTGTGTTATTTTGGTTCTTTGGGAGCAAAGGATGAAACGTTTCAGTAAGGAGATGCTGAGACAGGTAATCATGTTGAGACGGGTAATCATATCCTGATTGTTTGTGCTGTGGAGGCAGATAAGTGCCCTGGAAATGCATCCTTTGTTGCTTAATAATCCCAGCCTGTGTGCTTTAAAGCTGCATCTGCTGTGGGTGGGGAAATAGCCTTATGACTTAAAAAGCCAACCGTTGGGGTTGAGAAATATGCAGTATTTCAGGATCTGGCAAGGCCAGCCCAAGCTATTTGGCTGCCTGAGACAAAGCAACAAATGTCCCTCCACTGGACATTCAGTGGTATGAGCAGACACTTTGCATGCAAGAGGTTCCCAGGCTCAATACCTGGAGTCTTTTTAAAGGAGGACATTTACAAGGCCCAAGCCCTGAGCCAAAGAGGGCTTATTTGGAGGGGCTTGGGCTTCAGATGAGTTGGGGATACACAGCCACGGATTGCTGTGAGTCAGGCTGGAGTGGCTCAGAGTCATTCCTGGGTGTCTCAAGAGAGGGTGTCAGACAGGAAGGATAGGAAGACAGAGCGGGAAAACTATGTGAGAAAAGATGAGACCAATTTGACTGGTGGCTGTGTCTCCCTGGGAAAAAGTAGGCCTGGCACCATGGCGTTCCTTCCTGCCAGATGCCCTACCCAGCAGGATCAATTTTGACTGGACTTAACTGCCCAGGGGTCCTTACCTTTTTACCTTAAGTGGGAGGATCCAATCCTGCATGGTGCTGGCAGTAAGCAGTGTTTCCTTGTGTGCACCACCGGCCATTTTAAAACCCTGTTTTAACTGTACGTTAAAATAGAGTTTGAAAACCCTTTAAAATAATAGCGCTTAGCCCTCTCCCTGAATTGTTTTGGGAACAGATTTGAGGTGGGTGGCTCCCAGGGCAGTGCAGGATGACACACACTGATCTAGGGGCCACGGGGTGGATCAGGGTGTGTGTGTGTGTGTGTGCCATTGCACAGCCCAACCAATTATAATTTACTGGTGTCATCAAATGATGTTTCTCCTCCCGCACTGAATGTGTTTCCTTGGCGCCCTCATAGAAGACAGCAAATAAAGCCCACAGGTGCCAGCCGTGTGGAAAATTTGTTTCAGCCCAATATCAATTAAGGCTTACAGATCCAATCTATTTAACAATGGCTGCATCAGTCAGATGGGTTGTATTATGCCTGTCATTTGTAAGTGTCCAGCCATCTTCCAAAAGGGTGTGATTCATGAAGCTGAAAGAAGTGATTTGCCTTAAAAAAAAATTATGAATGCTCCTTCTGCCTGCAGAACCCCTTAATTCCCGTTACACATGTCAGCATATTATGACTGTGTGCTGTCAAATTCTAATGATGAAAATTTCATTTTTCTACCTTTTCACGCTGAGTTTGAGAACTATATGTTGGAAATAATTCCCTGACTAAATTTCATCTCCAGACACTAGACACAAGCATTCTGGGCATTGTCTTCTCTCTGTAATCCCTCTTTCTTCCATTTACTACTGGGCTTTGTTTTGAATATTGAGTACAATGTTCACTATCAAAAACAAATCATAAGTGAGAGCAGGGAATGTCTCTCTTTCCAGAATCTCTGGTCAATTCTCATAAATCCTAACTGGTCATTGCAATAGAGAGAGAGAGATGTGTACATTTATAGTCATATCTAAAAATGTTCAGCTAATGATCCGACAGTAGTTAAGCAGTTTTATATAAATGATTACCAAATCTAATCATGTTAAATATGTTTTCCATAAGATCTAAATTGAAGTCACTGAAGAAAGTGCAAGGCAACTTACAATTGATATTAGGTTGTAATATGTGATGTATTATGTGCATACTGTGTATGTTTGCTTGTATGTTTATAATGAAAAATGAAATAAATGATTGAGAGTTACCACTCAGGAATACATGAGCATTCCAAGAGTTGAGCTTTAACAAGCACTTGATTTTTGCATTTGCTAAAAGGCTCAAAAGAGGTCACTAGAGATGGACGACTCGGTCAATTTCACAGTTTCGTTTTTCCCAATCTTAAAGTCAATTCATATCTTTTTTTTAAAAAGAAGAGTCTACACAAAAATGTGTATGTATTTTCATGCACATTTCTTCTAATCTGTGCATTTTTTCTGTGCAATTTAAACATACACATTTCTGGATGCATTTTTCCTTAATATAATTCACATATATAATCTATAATGAAATGAAAAAGGTATTTAAATATACCTTCCTGAAGAAACCAGAGGCCTTTCTCCTGGGCATAGTTGACCAATTGGTGTTAAAGAAGGATAGAACTTTTTTTATGTATGCTACAGCAGCAGCAAGAATTCTCATCGCAAAGCACTGGAGGACACAAGATTTACCCACTTTGGAAGAATGGCAGATGCAATTAATGGACTATATGGAAATGGCGGAAATGACTGGCAGAATCCGAGACCAGGGAGAAGAGTCGGTGGAAGAAGATTGGAGGAAATTTAAAACTTATTTACAGAAACATTGTAAAATTTTTGAATGTTGATGACGTTGAAATGAATTCAAGGGGTTCTAGCAACAAGGTAAAATGCAAGATGGGATTGATAATAGATAAACTAAATTGATTATGAATTTGCTTAACCAACTTTTAAAAAGGGATACAAAAAAGGGAGGCGTGAGGAAGTCAGGAAAATAAGTTAAGTAAAGAGGAGTTAATAAAGAGAGAGTTTTGTTTTTCTTCTTTGTGCGTTTTTCTTTTTTCTTTTTTTGGTGTTTAATGTTTGTATTTTTGAATTTTGACTTTGTATTTTTCTGTTTTTGTACTTTTTTCTTCTGTTTTTGTATCTTTTTTGAATTTCTTTATTGAGAAAACTTAATAAAATATTAATACTAAAAAATAATAATAATTCACATACAACTGCCTTTTACCTGTCTTATCTAATCACTAGTGATGGTCATTCCTTGTAACAGTAATCCATGCTCTTAGAACTTGCTGTTTGGATTACTGTAATGAGCTGTACAGAGGGCTGCCCTTGAAGATAACACAGAAGCTGTAGTTGTTATTTTTTTTAATGCAGCGACCAGTTGTTTAAATGGATCAGCCAGCTAGAACTGTATGTCACTGATTCTGAAGGAGTTGCACTGGCTGTCAATATGCAGCCTTCCCACTTGTTTTGCTTGTCGGAAAACGTAGCTGAGGACATCATGGGGTTTTCAGGAAACACAGGCATCCAGAAAGCTGACAGAATTTGGACCACAGGAGATATGATTTTTAGAATGAAAGAAAGGTCACTCACATGCATCCCTTGGCCGTCTTGAAAGGAGCACAACAAAAACTTGGCATCCTAACCATGCATCTCACCAAACTTTTCTCTCTACAGTGGTGCCCCACAAGCCGAATGTCTCGCAAGACGGAAAACTCGCTAGACGAAAGAGTTTTCTGTTTTGGAGGTGCTTCGCAAAACGAATTTCCTATGGGCTTGCTTCGCAAGACGACAATGTCTTGCGAGTTCCTGCTGGTTTTTTTTTTCCTTCCCCCCCTTTTTCTAAGCTGCTAAGCCGCTTATCAGCTGATCCGATCAGCAGATAAGCCGCTAAAAGCCGCTAAAAGCCGCTAATAGCGCTAATCCGCTAATCCATCAATGGGCTTGCTTCGCAAGACAAAAAAACCACTAGACGAAGAGAATCACAGAACGGATTCTTTTGTGTCTTGCGAGGCACCACTGTACTTTCATGAGTTTTGGTTACAATCTCTTTTCTTACAAATTGATGGAGGATGCTTGAAAAAAATGCAGGAAAAATATTCAGCACAGAAGTAAGTTGGTGCCTCCTCAGCACACCTTTACGGACAAGTCCAAATGAGCAGACTTGACTGATCCAAACTGGGACCACCAATGCCTCTTTCTGCTCTCAACAGTTCAGGAGCCTACACTGAAAGGTTGTAGCATGTTGCTAACTTGTTTGTGCTTCTTGTGGAACCTGTAAGCTCATGAAGCTCTTGCTCAATTACTCCACATACTGTCATGTCTTCAATCCTGGGGGAAATTGATTAAAAAATAATAAGGCTTGCATTTGCAAAGCACACACAAATGATAATAAAAAGAAATTCCTGTTATTTCAAGTGGCTGAGATAACCTTGCCACTGGAAACTATTTTTGCAGTCCTCCTTGAAAGGGGAATTTGTTGACACCATATTCAATAATAACAGCCCAGCACTAACTTTAGCACATTGCAAATACTCAACTACAGAAAACCTTATCGATCCATCTGTTTTTATGCTCGTTGTTGAAGCACCATATGTAAAGTAAAGGAAACCAGATTCCAATTTAAGTCATTAATAGATTGGTTTCAAAATTTATGTTACCCATGTCCAACAAATCAAGAATAAAAGCATGTAAAAGGCTCAGTAGGCTGTATTGAATTACTCATTCTTTCCACAGTAAAAGCCGTTAGCTAGGGATTGGCCAAAGAATTTTAAATATCTCATTATATATATGTGTCATTGTTCAAAGTGTCCCTAAATGGGATTAAACAATAGTCACTCAAGAATTTCCTGCAATGTCTGTTTCCAACCTCACCTTGACTTAAATTAAAGCTAATGATATGTTTTCAGTGTAAGGTAAAAGAAGGATTTTCCTTGAATGACTTTCCACGTTTTGAAATCTAATTCATTAGGAGCACTTCTGTCAAATGATTACTTATTCTATCTCATTGTCTTAGAGGATTTAACTCTAAAACACACATGTTTGATATGAACTTAATGACCATTTTATAAACGCAGCCCAAGTGAGCCGGCGTTTGCTGGCAAATTCCTGTTTGTGCTTGGAATTAAAAAGGATGCCAAGTGGGGCTTTTCAAAGACAGCTGATTGCGTGTTTGGAGTTATTTTTAGTTCTCATGCGTATGTACATATTCATTTGCCTTTAAGACTCACGGGTAGAATTAAGATGATATCCTGGGGGGGGGGGAACGGGGAGTACAGGAGAGCCACTCCTTTCCCAAAAGTGTTGTGATTTGATTAAATTGGCCTTTCCTCAGAATTTTAGCCGTTTAAAAATCCTTGTATTACGTGACCAGCAAATTGGGAGTTTCCTGGTTTATGTCTGCCATGAAAATAATAATAATAATAATAATAATAATAATAATAATAATAATAATAATAATAATAATTTATTATTTATACCCCGCCCATCTGGCTGGGCTTCCCCAGCCACTCTGGGCGGCTTCCAAAAGAATATTAAAATACTATAATACATCAAACATTAAAAGCTTCCCGAAACAGGGCTGCCTTCAGATGTCTTCTAAAAGTCTGGTAGTTGTTGTTCTCTTTGACATCTGGTGGGAGGGCGTTCCACAGGGCAGGCGCCACTACCGAGAAGGCCCTCTGCCTGGTTCCCTGTAGCTTTGCTTCTTGCAATGAGGGAACCGCCAGAAGGCCCTCGGCACTGGACCTCAGTGTCTGGGTTGAACAATGGGGGTGGAGATGCTCCTTCAGGTATACTGGACCGAGGCCGTTTAGGGCTTTAAAGGTCAGCACCAACACTTTGAATTGTGCTCGGAAACGTACTGGGAGCCAACGTAGGTCTTTCAAGACCGGTGTTATGTGGTCTCTGCGGCTGCTCCCAGTCATCAGTCTAGCTGCCGCGTTCTGGATTAGTTGTAGTTTCCGGGTCACCTTCAAAGGTAGCCCCACGTAGAGCACATTGCAGTAGTCCAAGCAGGAGACAACCAGAGAACTAAGAGGAGCCTGCTGGCTCAGGCGAATGGTCCCGCTGGTCCAGAATCCTGGTCTCAGATGCCTGTGGGAAACCAGCAAGTAGGCCACAAGCTCAAGATCACTCTCTCCTCATGATGGTGGATTGGGAGAAACTGTGGAAAAAGGGAATCGAATTTACAGCTTGTAATGTATTAAGAGAAAATTTGATGAAAATGATGTGCAGATGGTATTTAACACCAGTGAAGTTAGCAAAAATGTATCATACTCATGATAATAAATGCTGGAAATGTAGAGAAAAAGAAGGAACCTTTTACCACATGTGGTGGATGTGCCCCAAGATAAAAGACTTCTGGGAAAGGATTATAATGAATTGAAAAAAGTGTTGAAAACACATTTATTAAAAAATCAGAAGCCTTTTTATTTGGTATAGTGGCGGGTGAAATCCCCCAAAAGGATGTTATTTTTCCCCCCTGTATACCACAACAGCTGTGAGAATATTGTTAGTGAAGAATTGGAAGAAACAAGATTTACCAACTATCAAAGAATGGCAGATGAAGATGATGGACGTTATGGAACTTCCCGAACTGACCGGGAGACTCCGAGACCAGAGAGAAGAAACGGTGGAAGAAGACTGGAAGAAGTTTAAGGAATATTTGAAAAAAATATGTTAATATTTAAACCTTTGGAAGTGGATATAGGCTGTAGGGTTAGAAGTAGAAGATAGGGTATTTTAAAATAGTATTATTTGTAAGTGATAAAATGTGAAGTTACTTTAAGTGTGATTAAAAAAAAGACGGTTAGAAATTATGATATATGTAAACTGCTAAAGATGAAGTAAAATGAAAATCAGATAGGGGGGACTTGGGGAAGCCCACTTAACAATGTTTAGAAAAATAAGGATATGACAAGAATTTGTTCGTATCGTTTGTCTTTTCTGTTTGTGTTTTTTATTCATGTTATAAGATGAATTTTAAAAAAAATGGGGGGGGGGAGAGATCACTCTCCTCTCCTTTGTTTTCCAGCAACTGGTGTTAGAAAGCATTACTCCCCTGCTCAGCGTCTGAGGGCACCAGTCCTGCCACTCACCACCCGGCCCAGGGCAGGGCCTAATGGGCTCCATAAAGGACTGCTGCCACTGCTGCTGCTTCTGGGCAGAGAGGGCTCCGTTTTGTTTTTGTTTAAATTGCTGTTATTTTTTTACCTATGTCATTTTAAACTGTGATATTAATGCTGTATTTAGATTTTGATTTATGTGGAAATTGTTTCCCATTTGGCTGTGCATTTTTTTGATGCGGTTTATTTTATTGTTTATGATTTTTGTAATTATGTAAATCTTGTTATGCTGCAAGCCACCTTGAACATTGTTTTTTTATAGAATCATAGAATCATAGAGTTGGAAGAGACCACAAGGGCCATTGAGTCCAACCCCCTGCCAAGCAGGAAACACCATCAGAGCACTCCTGACATATGGTTGTCAAGCCTCTGCTTAAAGACCTCCAAAGAAGGAGACTCCACCACACTCCTTGGCAGCAAATTCCACTGTCAAACAGCTCTCCACAGTTTTAACTGTGGAAAGGCGAAATACAAATAAAAAATGATGATGATGATGAAGCTTTTAATGTTTTAGAGGTTATTGTATTTTAATGTTCTGTTGGAAGCCGCACAGAGTGGCTGGGGAAACCCAGCCAGATGGGCGGGGTATAAATAAGTTGTTGTTGTTGTTGTTGTTGTTGTTGTTGTTGTTACTGCCTCCAACCATGGTGTCAGAGTCGGTGGCCATCACTGCCTCCACAGTTCCAAAGTTCAGAGCTTCTTTTTTTCCTTTCCCCCTAGTCTCTAAAAGTTTCATGTCAGACAGAGCCAGTGGTAAATATGAGTGTTGGCAATGGATGCATCTTCTGCAAGGTATTTGATTCCCTTGCTTTTGCATCTTTGGCTTGATGGAGCCAAAATAATACCATGAATGAATAAGAGGGAGGTATTATCATGCTTGGGATGCGGGTGGCGCTGTGGGTTAAACCATAGAGCCTAGGACTTGCTGATCAGAAGGTCAGCGGTTCGAATCCCTGTAACGGGGTGAGCTCTTGTTGCTCGGTCCCTGCTCCTGCCAACCTAGCAGTTCGAAAGCACATCAAAGTGCAAGTAAATAAATAGGTACCGCTCCAGCGGGAAGGTAAACGGCATTTCCGTGTGCTGCTCTGGTTTGCCAGAAGCGGCTTAGTCATGCTGGCCACATGACCCGGAAGCTGTACCCCGGCTCCCTCGGCCAATAAAGCAAGATGAGCGCCGCAACCCCAGAGTCAGCCATAACTGGACCTAATGGTCAGGGGTCCCTTTACCTTTACCTATTATCATGCTGGGGAGGCTCATAGCTCAGCGTCCCCAGCATCTCCATGTGGGGCTGGCTGGGAGAAACCCCTCTCTGAAATTTTGGTGAACTGCACCCATTTAGTACTGAAAATACTGAACTCGATGGACCAATGGTCTGACTCGGTATAAGACAATTTCCTATGTTCTGAACTCCAAAGTGTGTAGAGATACAAAAAAATAAATAAATCATGAAATGAAAATAGGCATGAAAGTTGATTATTATGGGTTTTTTTGGGGCACAGGGGTAGATTGAAACATTGAAAACTACTGGCAGGAGTTGGAATGGAACCGAATGGTTGAAATCCTGAGCAGAAGCAGTTTGCACTGCAACAGTCTTTAGGTTATTGGTCCCCACTCATATGTAAATGGTAGTCCCACCATCCCATAACCACTTATTGCGATCATCCATGGATGCGTTTGACCTGAGGTTGCTCTATGTTAAGAATGACCATTGTGAGAGTACACATTTTATTATTATCAGGTGACTTACTTTGAATAACCCAGCTATGGAGAGGGAAAAGGAAAGAGCATCATAGCCGACTCCTTGATCTCCATAAATCCTGCTTAGCTATTTTCTTATGTCTGAGATTTCACTAGGCATGATCTTCATGTTTTGCAAGATTTTATTTGCAAGCACAAATAAGAGAGGCAACTTTTTTCTGCTGGGGCCCCAGGGGCCCTGGAACTCCTTACTAGTAAACATTTGGAAATCTGCCACATCCCGATCCTTTCGCAAGGCCCTGAGATTTATTTGTTTCAGATGGCCTTTGCCACTCTCTTGGGTGGGAGACTATTTCTCTTCACCTGTTCTCTGTAAAACTGCAGCTACTGTTTTGTATTACGATTGCTACTTGAGAATTTTACAGGGTTTGGGTTTTTTATTTTTAGAGTTTGTATCATATTGTTGTTCATATTCTATATTTGAACTGTCAGTATATAAATATGTAGATCTCCTTGGAAGAGTATAATTCTGATGTTTTGAAATAAATAAATAATTCGAAACCCAGAAACCTCAGTGACAAAAAAGAAAATTGCATTTTGAAAGACATTGAATGGTTTAAATAGTGGGTGCATGAAATAGCACAGCCCAGGCTCTAGCGAGATGCACATGTTACTTGCATGTGGGATTCTCAGGTCCCCAGGGCGGGTGCGCTCCCAAGGGGGGCGGAGTGTGCTCCAGAGGGAGCAGGATGTAGAGGGTGCCCTCCCAGGTGCAGGATAGCCACTCGGGTGCATGGAGTGGTGCGTGCACCCTGCAGCTGGGGGTGGAGCAAGCCGCCCATGGTGGACATTCAGTGCAGTGCCCTCTTGCGACTCCCAAGCCTCCTCCAAGCTGTCAAAATGAAGGGGGAAGGGGGGAATGCCACCGGCAAAGCGGTGCAGCTCCCTCCTTACCCCGACAACTCAGGGTAGACATGGGAGTTGCAGGCGGATGGCATGCCAAATATCACCCCCCTCAGAGAGCCAGTGTGATGTAGTGGTTAAGAGTGGTAGACTCGTAATCTGGTGAACCGGGTTCGCTTCCCTGCTCCTCCACATGCAGCTGCTGGATGACCTTGGGCCAGTCACACTTCTCTGAAGTCTCTCAGCCCCACTCACCTCACAGAGTGTTTGTTGTGGGGGAGGAAGGGAAAGGAGAATGTTAGCCACTTTGAGACTTCTTAGGATAGTGATAAAGCAGGATATCAAATCCAAATTCCTCCTCCATCTCCTCAGCGAAGACACCCGGGGCGGTCCGCCCCCACCACACCCCCTTCCTTTGCCCCCTGCTCATGTGTCAAAGTAGGAATGGGGCCATATTACTCCTGCAGCCCCTGACATCACTACCCGTGCCTTCAGACATCCAAAGGAATGCCTATGAGTGTGCAGCTGCTTGTGGACATAGACTTCATGTGATCAGGACAGATGTGCAATTGAGTATCCTGACCACAAAAAGCCCCAATGCACAACACATGAATAGGGCTTCTGTTAAAGCTACAATCCTACACACACTTACCATGGAATAAATCCCACTGAAACCAAGGAGGTCTGCTTCTGAGTAGGCATGTGTAGGACTGCTCTCTAAAAGCATTCTGAAATGAAGGGAGAAACTTTGCATTGTCTGTTTTAAAATCCAGATAACTGTGATATTGAACATAATGTGCTTCTATGTTGGCTCACTCACCTGAAATATTCGTTGCATGACAGGCTTGTGATAGATGGATGTCAGAAATTCCCTTATCTGGATCTCTCACTTGACAGCATGGCAGACTCTGTTACTTTGGGGTCTTTGAAGAAAAGCCATGCTCAAGAAAGCTTGCAGAAGGTTATTGTTGCTGTGTATTGAATCTCTAATATGGCAGGAAGGTTACAGAAAAAGACCAATACTCCCAATTGTTTCTATCAAATGTGACTGGTACAATTCAGGGCTCATGCGTGTATCCATAGTGTGTACAGCTTGGTGTGAACGATAGGTTGTTTTGAAGGGCAGCTGAAAGAAATTGCTTTCCTCGTTTTGTACACATTCTTTGAGCATCCTTAAGCACTCCCTATTTGAGGTAATATACTTGAACTGTGGGGTAAGATTTCAGCACTTGTTTTAAATATATTTGAGTTGCTTCATGATTTAGTTGGTGGCTAAATCTGATATAAGAAGACTGAATCTGACATAAATGACAATGAGGCTAATTCAATGCAATGGACTTTTACCCCAAGGCCTCTGAGCCACATTTTCATCTCTCTGGAGAAGTGGCTGCCATTTTAGGTTGGGACTGCACCCATTGCATCCCAGGAAAAACATCACAGCAAGAGGAAGACCAGCCTGGCCCCATCCATCAGCCAAGATGGAACAACTTCAGTGGGATTTCTCCTCCCCTTCCTGGAAGAAGGGGCATCCAACTCCCAATTGAACAGGGCAGCACCCTCTTGCCCCTGCCACCAGCCCACTACCATGAAGAAGATTGATAGCCCTGTGGCTGAAGAAGCAAGCGGAAGTAACTCTCTTACCCCCAGCCACTGACCAAAGGAACAAGAACCACCAACAGATATTCAAACGAAAACAGCAGCAAGGGATGATCAGTCTTGCCCAAACCTGGGTGGGGTGGGGGGTGGAACGTTTGGAACACACCACTTTCCTCTAGCACTGAAAAACAGAAAACTATCTTTCACCTTCCCATCCCTTCCTTTGTGTGATTTTCTTTTCCAGTTTGTATGTATAATGGAAGGGCTCACCACTCTTTATTTCATCAAGGTAGGACCTTTCCTTAATTCCACTGATGGCAGAAAAATAATGGTCCCAGGAATAGGTGCTAACAGAACAGGGTGAGACACCCTCTGACCAGCCTTACCTCTGAGGTGGTAAGGGCAGTCAGATCTGATCACAATTAGTGACTTCCTCTTGGGGGTGGGGTGGGGGGAATTCGATTCAGAATCCATACTACCTGAAACAATACATGAACTACAAAACAGCAATTTGAAATTCAAACTCCTCTCAGATTTGTAATGCAGTCCCTCAACAACAACAAAAAGATGTTCCAAAATGTGTGTATTAGGGTAAAGTTGTGCATAAAAATATAAATGAAATTAGTTAATGCATTTGACTGTCTTAAAGTGAAGCCGTGTACCAGACAATGACTCCACCACTTTCAAGAACCTTGGACCCTGGCTGCGATAGTGATCTAACATGTTAACCGTGGGAATCCAACTTTTCATTTCTCTCTGTTAATCCTTCCACAGATCAGGAAATCCTTGCATCCAAGCTCTATCACTTCGCTTCAGCTTTCTGGTTTCATGGACCTTTCTCACCTCTCCAAAAATCTTGAGTTCCAGCTATCTGCATGTGATTTTCCTGTTTTTCGTCAGTCTCTCCATAGCAAAGCCAGGTCTTCAAAACTCCATCTCATGTAGGGCAATGCTCTGCCTTTAGCCTATTCCCTCTGTTTTTTCAGCAAAAACTTAGACCACAGCCACACCTTATATTTATATTTATATTTAGGGCCATACCAGACCTTAAGGAAGTTAGATTAGCTTCAACTAGGGCCTTTTCAACTCCCAGAGCCAGGGCCTTTTCAACTCTGGCTCCGGCCTTGTGGAATGCTCTGCCTCATGAGACCAGGGCCCTGCAGGATCTGATTTCTTTCCACAGGGCCTGCAAGACAGAGTTGTTCTGCCTGGCCTTTGGCTTGGAGCCAATTTGATTCCCTCCCCCTCTTTCTTTTTTCTTTTCCTTCTCCTCCAGCGAGGAGGCTACATTTTAATATTTTAATGTTTCAGTATTTTAATGTTGTATTTTAATTTTGTTTCTAAGTTGTATTCATTCAACTTGTTTTTATTATTGCTTATTAGCCGCCCTGAGCCCAGCCTTGGCTGGGGAGGGCGGGGTATAAAAATTATTATTATTATTATTATTATTATTATTATTATTATTATTATTATATATTTACAATAGTGTTCAGACCCTTGGGCCCTCACTTGTGGGGTGCCTCAGGGTTCCGTCCTCCCCCATGCTTTTGAAGCCGCTGGGAGAGATCATCAGGGGGTTTGGACTGGGTGTTCATCAGTATGCAGATGATACCCAGATCTACCTCTCTTTCAAATCAGAACCAGTGAAGGCGGTGAAGGTCCTGTGTGAGTGCCTGGAGGCGGTTGGAGGATGGATGGCGGCTAATGGATTGAAGTTGAATCCTGACAAGACAGAAGTACTGTTTTTGGGGGACAGGGGGCGGGCTGGTGTGGAGGACTCCCTGGTCCTGAATAGGGTAACTGTGCCCCTGAAGGACCAGGTGCGTAGCCTGGGAGTCATTCTGGACTCACAGCTGTCCATGGAGGCGCAGGTCAATTCTGTATCCAGGGCAGCTGTCTACCAACTCCACCTGGTACGCAGGCTGAGACCCTACCTGCCTGCGGACTGTCTCGCCAGAGTGGTGCATGCTCTAGTTATCTCCCGCTTGGACTACTGCAATGCGCTCTACGTGGGGCTACCTTTGAAGGTGACTCGGAAACTACAGCTAATCCAGAATGCGGCAGCTAGACTGGTGACTGGGGGCGGCCGCAGAGATCACATAACACCGGTCTTGAAAGACCTACATTGGCTCCCAGTACGTTTCCGAGCACAATTCAAAGTGCTGGTGTTGACCTTTAAAGCCCTAAACGGCCTCGGTCCAGTATACCTGAAGGAGCGTCTCCACCCCCATCATTCTGCCCGGACGCTGAGGTCCAGCGCCGAGGACCTTCTGGCGGTTCCCTCATTGCGAGAAGCAAAGCTACAGGGAACCAGGCAGAGGGCCTTCTCGGTAGTGGTGCCCGCCCTGTGGAACATCCTTCCAGCAGATGTCAAAGCGATAAACAACTACCTGACATTCAGAAGACATCTTAAGGCAGCCGTGTTCAGGGAAGTTTTTAACGTGTGACATTTTACTGTATTTTTGGTTTTTATGGAAGCCGCACAGAGTGGCTGGGGAGGCCCAGCCAGATGGGTGGGGTATAAATAATAAATTATTATTATTATTATTATTATTATTATTATTATTATTATTTATACCACTTTGGGAGTCATAGCTTCCCCGCAAAGAATCCTGAGAACTGTAGTCTGTTAAGGAGTTATTAGAGGACCCCTACTCCATTCACAGAACTGCAACTGCAAGAGTTGCCTGGGATGGATTGTTAAAGCACCTTAAAATGCAAACAGAATTGAAATTCTCTCCCATCCCTCACTACATTTATTATTATCAACTGACCCAATCAAGCATTCTGTCATATGCTTACTCTCCCCCCCTTTTCTCTTTTAGCTCAGTCTAAGTGTGTTGACTAACAGGATATCTGGAATGTGAAATACAAGCATATGCCTACAGTTGAATACTGAAAGCTGAACGGTCTTAGAAACCCAGAGGATTTGTTGTGTGCTGTTGTTGTTGTTTTTCTGTACAGATTTAGCTACAATTTAGGCTGCATCCATCTTTGGTCCTATTGACCAAACTTTGGTAAGCGTCATCATCATCTCATGTTGCTACTTTTTCTATTTTGGCAGGCTCTGAGTCATTCTAATTATCACCTGTTCTCTTTTGCCCGCAACAGTTGGAACAGTACAAGAGGATTCCCCCCACCCACCCACCCAAGACTAAAATGTAATTGAGATTTATTTTGGGGCAAAGAGTGGGAACAAGATTGTAAGTGAAAGGTCACGTGGAGCCACCACTGTTTGTGCACACAACAATGCCAGGCAGGCGACAGCGTTCTGTGTTGTGAGTCAGCATTGTGAGTGGAAGGATGCTCAGGGGACAAGTCCACCACTGAAATTAGTCTCACCAAAATACAGTAGGGCATGCACACAAAGGAAATTGATGAGGCAAAGAAAACAGGCATCCAATTGCTTAAAAAGAACTATTTGGGAACATAGGAAGCTGCCTTCTACTGAGTCAGACTCATCTAGCCCAAAATTGTCTGTACAATGACTGCCAGCAGCTCTCCAGGTTTCAGGCAGGGATTGAACCTGGAGGTGGCAGGGACTGAACCTGGGATATTCTGCATGGAAGAGGAGATGTTCTACTGCTGAGCTATGACCACTCACTGTGTTTAGTGAAATAAATATTTTCCCTGTGAATTTTCAAAGAAAGGTCATTTGGGGTTTCAAGGGAATGGGTGGCAAGATCTACAAAAAAAGTTCAAACCTTGGTTTCCCCCCAGCTCTATAGTAGAAGCCAATATGGCATTTCAGATTGACTCCAACCAATCTGGGATCAGCCCGACCTGGATCTGAGCCCCGAACCAATTTGGGATTTGTTTGTGTGTGTGGTTAAGAGCCAGTGTGGTGTAGTGGTTAAGAGCAGTAGACCCGTAATCTGGTGAACAGGGTTCATTTCCCCGCTCCTCCACATGCAGCTGCTGGGTGACCTTGGGCTAGTCACACTTCTATGAAGTCTCTCAGCCCCACTCACCTCACACAGTGTTTGTTGTGGGGGAGGAAGGGAAAGGAGAATGTTAGCCGCTTTGAGACTCCTTCGGGTAGTAATAAAGCGGGGTATCAAATCCAAACTCCTCCTCCTCCTCCTCCTCCTCTTCTCTTCTTTGTGACAGGGGCAGGGGTAGGAGCCACAGCATTTCTGTGGCCAAGATGCTGGTGAAGCAGACTCCTGCAGCCAGCATGAACGAACCCTTCATTCACCACCTGGTGAGAGCCGGGTTCCATTCATCGCAGTTTGACTGTACGCCCATTTCCCTGCTGTGCAGCCAAAGCCCAGTTCAAGGTTGTTTGAAGGTCCCTTTGCAAACTCTCCCTGTTGCCAAATCCAGTAGGCTACATATCATTCTGTAACCAGTGTGTTTAATATGTGACCCTTGCTAGGCTGGGATCACAGCCATGTGACAATTTCAGGAAGAAAAGAACAGCAAAAGTGTTCTTTTAGAAAAACAACAACAGCAAAGCAGCTGCTGTTGAGTACCACAATATAGCTTAATAAAAAATCCTTCCTCTTCTTCCTTTTCCATGTTGGACAGAAATCTCTATCCTATTAGGCACCTCTACTCAAAGGTAAGTTCTACACATCCTTATTCTTTGCTCACTGGGATATTAGTCTGAGGTAAGAGGCTACATAGGACATGGGTGGTGCTATGGGTTAAACCACAGAGCCTAGGACTTGCCGATCAGAAGGTCGGCGGTTTGAATCCCCATGACGGGGTGAGCTCCCATTGCTCGGTCCCAGCTCCTGCCAACTCAGTCCCAGCTCCTGCCAGTTCGAAAGCACGTCAAAAGTGCAAGTAGATAAATAGGTACCGCTCCGGTGGGAAGGTAAACGGCGTTTTTGTGCGCTGCTTGGTTCACCAGAAGCGGCTTAGTCATGCTGGCCACATGACCTGGAAGCTGTACGCCAGCTCCCTCGGCCAATAAAGTGAAATGAGCGCCGCAACCCCAGAGTCGGCCACGACTGGACCTAACGGTCAGGGGTCCCTTTACCTTTAAGAGGCTACACAACTAGGCACATATGGAGCCATTCAACCCTGTCATAGGAAACCCCGCACAAGGACTTGGGTCATGGAGCTTTCTCCCCTCTTCTCCCATGAAGCTTCCTGCCCCACAAAATTAGCTCAAGGCGGGGAGTGGGGAGAGGGAGAAGCGCCATAACAGTACACAGGAAGAAGAGAGGGTGGACTGCTAGTGCAGATGGAATGATTGGAAGATTGTGATATTGAATTCCACCCATAGAGTCTGTAAGAAAGTTCCATGCCTCCCTCGCATGCACATCCTTCTTGACAGTCTACACCAATATTGTGGGAAGGGCCATATCATAAATTTCAGGACAATTTCAGCCCACACCCCCAAAGTAGATAATATAGATAGGAACAGAAGCAACACCACAACCAGCCAAATACAGAAGTGCATTATGCTGAAATTTAACTTGGCCATGGAAATGTTTTGATAAAAAAGTTAAGCAGTCTTAACTAATATGTCTCTTTATGTCTCTCCCCCTCTTTTTTTTTTTTTTGCATGTTTCAACTCTACGCTTATGCATACATAATTAAATCTAATACAATATGTTGTGTTCTCCCACTCTTTCTTGATCCAGTGTCTCATCCCTGGAAAGCAAAAGCTTCCCTATATTCAACAATTCATCTTATCTGCTACCCTTGCAACAAGCAATTATCATTATTACTCCAAACCACCATTCCTACGGCCCATGGGAATAGAAGGCTGTAGCCTCTGGAATATTGTTCTAGTCCACCGGCATCCTAACAAGACAGCTTTAATTCCCGCATAAAATCCATATTCCAAATGTTATGGAGTAGGAAGGCAAACATTTGTTTCTTAAAAGGACCTTTGTCCTTTGGGGGGGGAGGGGACACACAGCAAGTGGTCCCATACAGATTGGGATGGGTGCATCTGTCAATTTCAGTTTCCTTTGGTTTCTTGTTTTTCCAGGGTTAAGTTTAGTTTTCCACATCCACTGCAACTTGCTTTTTTAAAAAAAGCTAATAAAAATCAACAGCAATTTAGTGCATTTTTTGTCTAATATGCAAATTTTTAGGCAATTTTGCCTAATGTGTGCATTTTGGTTTTTTTTTGCAGAGCAACTTCCCCATGCAATTTTGTATGTTTTCACAAACGGGTGCACACTCTATATGCATTTTTGTACACATTACCTGGCTGCAGAGAGGCATTGCAAAATTCAGACAAGTGTGAATTTCGAAGGATGGCTGGCTTTTAGTTCGCGGAGTGTTTCAGAAAGTGCGAATTAGATGGGTTCACATTCGGATGCAAAAAGAATCAAATTTCTTCCCCATCCCTATACAAAGAGTTCACAAGATTAAATAATCTTTTTGTTGTTGTTCTCTCCTCTCTCCCCCGCCCTTGCAATTCTGTCACATCTTTAAATAAATAAATAAATAAATAAATAGTTGTACATTACGAAAGCCCTTGTTTATTCCATTGTGGCAAAATGCAATGAAGGAACTAACCCATCAAGATCGCCAAAGTAAAGAATGCAATTCAAATGAGATGGGATAAAGAGATGGAGAGAAGTGAGCCCAGCACAGCAGTACTGCTGCTCTGAGCTTTCAACATTGTTTCTTCGAAGGCACAAATTTGCTTTGCAAGGTCTGGTATTTCTAAGTCGTCTGCTACACAGTGACAAAACCTAAAGAGGGAGTCAGATGTGTGCAGATATAGTGCTGGAGAATTTAAGTTAAATCTGTAATTTTCTTTTCTCTCTCTTTCTCTCCCTCCCCCTTGCATTTCCTCAGAGAAATTAGCTATTCTATTCACTGCATAAATTTTCAGGTTTTGCTAGCACGACACTCAGGGTGTTGAATTTTTTATGACAAAAATGCTGTAATAATTGTTGAACAGATGTAAGTGTTGAAGAGTGGGCTCTGGCAGACCTCATGAAACCTCTATTAGCAATTTTAACCCTGTCGCCGCAACAGCGCAACGAGGGAAGAGAAAGGAGGGTGGTTGAGGGTTGTTTTTTTGTCTTCATTTGGATGCCAAGGAGGAGAAATGAAGAAGGTTCTCCTCCCAGGTAGAGAAAACAAGCTTTTACTCATAGTGCATGGCGCTAAGAATGTTTTAGAGAATTGGGATATGGTATCCAGGAAATGCAACCGATACAATAATTTAAGCCTCAATAGGGCGGCATTGGCAGTAAGTAACATTTTCACAAGTCACACTAAAAACATCCAACTGAATTAAAAAGGGCTACTAATGCATTACTAATACAGCACAGAAAGAGGTGAAGGATGATGTGTTAAAACTGAATATACACTCTAGTCAATTTAGGTCTTAAATTGTGTTTACTGAGGTTGGAGATGTGAAGAACAGTTTAGTGCACAATCCTATGGACCCTAGTGGCCATCCTAGTGGCCACAAAATGTTCCAGATCTCCTTCTCCAAGGGCAGAGGAAGAGGTCCTACCATGGAGAGAAGAGCCAACCTCATATAAGGCCCCTTCTAGTGATCAGGATCTAAGAAGGCTGTGATTTCTACTCCAATCTGTATTCGTCACAACCAGCCATTCCACTGCATTTTGGTTTCCACCGAAAACCATATTATTCATCTAACTGTCCACTATTTCACCTAAGGTGCACATGTGTCATAACTATTTACATAACTTGTAAATATGTACATAACTTGCATTCAGCTCAGTGTAAAGGAAACATTACTATCTCCAACTGTGGAGGCAGAGCCGAGTCGTCATGGCTAACAGCCTTCGTTAGCACCCTCCTCCATGAATGGGTCTAACCCTCTTTTATCTCATTTGTGAAATTAAAAACAACAATGATATGAATGAACACGGAATATTTTCATTTTTACTTATTTCCGATCCTGACCACAGAAGAACATGTGAATTACAGCAATTTCTTTTCTTTTTTTCATTGGAAATCCCCAACATTTCTACCTAGAGAACTTTGTGGCTTTTGCCTTACTGATGTCAGAGCTCCAGTGCTGGTAAGGGTAAAAAGGATCAGGGGAAGGTATGGATCCAAAGTCTTCCCATACTCAGTCCATAACTCCCCCCCCTCCAAAAAAAACAAGAGGAATAATTGAAAACAACAGAAGGGAAATATTATGAACATATGAAGAAGTTCCTAGGAAAGACATTATCCCACCATGTGTCCAGTAGTTTCCAGATCCTTCAGCCCACAAATAGAATTGCTCTCCTACGCTGCAATTCTTCACCCATTTACCTGGGAACAACCCCCATATAATTCCTACTTTTAAATAGGTGCACATGTATAGGCTAATGCTGTCATTTGTAAGAATGCTCTGAAGACACCTCTTGCTTCAGCATACACTTGAGTTGCTGGCCAACTGATATCCCATCAACAGGGAGCAATCTCCAAAAGGGGCTTTCTGACATGTCTTCCTGTATGACAACAATTTTTAAAAAAACTTGTTTCTCACATTCACACTTCGATGTTTTGATGTGTGTGTGGGGGGGGCAACATGGTGCCCTCCAAATCCCAAAAGTTTCAGCCAGGATGACAAATCATCAGGGATGATGGGAGTTGGAAGCCAACAACATCTGGCCATCTTGTTGACCTATCCTGGTTTGAGATAGATCAGTGTTTCCCAGACTTGTGTCTCCAGCTGTTTTTGAACCACAACTCCCATCATCCCTAGCTAGCAGGACTAGTGGTCAGGGATGAGGGGAATAGCAGTTATTTACAAAAACAGCAGGAGATAAAGGTTTAGGAAACCCTGAACTAGATCAATGATAAAGGTAAAGGTAAAGGACCCCTGACAGTTAAGTCCAGTCACAGACGACTCTGGGGTTGTGGTGCTCACCTCGCTTTACAGGCCGAGGGAGCTGGTGTTTGTCCACAGACAGTTTGTCCGGGTCATGTGGCCAGCATGACTAAGACGCTTCTGGCGCAAGGGAACACTGAAACCTGAGCAGCGCACGGAAACGCCGTTTACCTTCCCGCCGGAGCAGTACCTATTTATCTACTTCTACTTTTTGGCGTGCTTTCGAACTGTTAGGTTGGCAGGAGCAGGGACCGAGCATATTGTACTCTGCCATCTGATAAGGTGTTCCAAGATGTTCCAGGAAGCTATGAGATACAAGTTCATCACTTATCTCTGAGCATTCACAGAATTCTGCACCCAGTTACCAAATAAAGCATCCTTCATGTTGACCTGAATCTACAGGATGCTTGGACTGGTGCAGGCAGCCTGGAAATTAAGAAGGAGCTACATCTGCCACCTCATAGTGTTGTCTGACGTCACTTTTTAGGGGTGAACATGTTTAGACTGATGTTTGCAAATGACTTCTGTAATAGGTATGAGTTACTCGTGCGTAAGCTGGTGCCTTTCTCGGTTAATTTGCCTTAATTTGCTGATAATTCTTGGTAAAGAATCCCTCCCCTCCCTGTGAAAACTACAGTTCTCAGGCTATTATTGCTAAAGCTGTTTAGGTTTGTAGTGCAGACATGTCCATTGTCTCAGCACTAAATAGACCCTTGTGTTTAGCAAAACTTGCCAAGGACTGTACTTCAAGTTCATATAAAAATAACATCGAGGGTTGTCCTCAGAGATGCAGGATTGGAGGGTCAGGGAGTAGAAAAATAATAGATGAACGTTATGAAGTGCTGACTGCATAGCTTCTTGCTTGATCTCCACACCTGCCAATGTTACATGATGGCTTCTGGGATGTTGGAGACGTGTGTGATTCCTAGATTTACATCTCAAAGAAATATGCGCATAGGGAAACCTTCCTTTATTTAGGAGAGAGAGAGAGATGCCATCAGAGATATGATTGGGAGTTGCATGTCCACCCAATGATGAAAGCATGCATTTTTTTAAAAATAGAATCAAACACTTTAAAAAGGAGAAGGAAATAAAATGGCATCCAATAAGAAAATATGGTGGTGACAGCCATCAGCAGGAGATCTAGTGGCAACTCCAAAGCTGCCAAAAGAGAAGTCGGAAGAGTCTGCTACAGAGACAGATGTCATTGCTAGAAGAAAATCTTCCATAGATTTGGTTGTCGCAGGTGAAGGAGAAGAGAGAAAGAAAAAAAAATACTTGATTATAGACTGGAAAATAAAACATGGGTCCAGTTGCATTTTTAAACATAGTAATTTTGTTAACAACCCCTTATTTTAAAAGGGAAACTCACCTGTTAGAAGCAGAAGTTTGTAAAGTACATTTCAATTCATTCTGGGGATGCTTGAGGAATTTGAAATTTGTGAATAGGATATAACCTGATTCACATTTCCTAGGCTCACATGCAGAATAGAATCTGAATGGTCAGATGCATGTTGTGATTGAAAAAGATATATAAAAGGATGTTTTAAAATGCATATTTTTAGTAAAAATACTTTCCCCAAATTGTACGTCTGTAGAAATGGTTTTATTGTTTTTAAGCTTTTTAATTTTTGCATTTTATCTCACTTTATCTTGTTGTACACCAGTTTGATGGACTAAGGCTGTGAAGTGATTTATAAATCTTTACTTATGTACATATGTACGTATGCACATACATAGAAATACATCATTAACTAGATATTTAAATGCATGTTGTTGTGCAGATTTTTTTTTAAAAAAATTAAATTAATAAATTGCAGGGTAATGCTGAAACACAATAAAATGAGGGATGTATGGATCAGTCTAAGTTTGTTCTGTGACAATTTTGCTGGTACTTAATCATAGGTCTATTCTGTCCCAGTTTCTGAAAGAATACACAAAATTACCGTATGTAAATTATATGCCTTTTGTACATGCCTTCACCTTATACATTTGCAATGCTTTCAATGCTTTCTGATGCTTTTCCCCCGAAATATCTATTTTCTACACATCTTTAATATAAAATACATACATTTCTGTGCACATTTGGAGACCCAAACTGCACCGCGAAATCCAGAGACAATCTGACAGCTAGTTGCATTCCAATCTGACAGCAAATTCAGGAATGTTGAATTGGTCCCCTCCAAAAAAAAAAGTGGTCCTAACATCCTAATCCCCGAAATGAATAGCAAAACAAAACAGAAAAACCATGCATTCACACAACACAAGCCCTCTTCAGACATTACAATCAGGATAAGGTAAACACATTAGGAGGCAGCTCTTTCTGTTGCCATTCCTGCTAACCTACCAACTCTTAGAAGATAACTGTCAGAAGCAGGGAGTGTCCTGTACTTACAGAGGCTCCCTGTGCATTGTTAGTACCTTGAGTGGGGAGCCTCCATGATTACAGAAGGCTTCATGTTTCAGAGTGGGTTGGAAGGTGATGGACATGCCAAAGATCCATAATAGGCTGAAAACACCACTTAACACAAAATAAAGCGTTTTCCATTAAAGGGTGAGGTCAAATTCATTTGAGTTAATTGGTGGGATAATGCCATGACTCTGGAGTCTACCAGTGACTAGGATGTTACATTAATGTCACTGGCTAAGGTACCAGACCAGGTTCCTGGCTCCAAGGCTGATGCTGGTGATCAACAGGCCACTGAACCCAAAGCTGGCAGGAAAGAGCTTGCTAAACCAGATCTCACAATACCAGGGCATTACTTCAACATGGCAGTACTTCAACATGGCAGGGAGTGCCCCAGGCAGGAACTCATGGAGTTCAGGAGAAGTGCCATCTCCATTTTAGAGATCTGGCCCTTTTAGAAACTCTAGTTCTCCAATAGGTGGTGTAGCCTAGGAAAGGCAGCCTGGAGGCAAAAGTCTCAAGAGGCCTCAGTTCACTTCTAACCCTTGTTTGAGCAAGTTGCTCATCAGGAGCTCTCCATGGTGCTGCAACAGCTGACCTTACCACTTAGCTCTATGGGACCAGGGCAGGAGACATGACATGCCCCATTTTCAATTTAAATATTACCCAGGTCTGCCTGTGCACCAAACCTCAGCTTTCTGTCTTCTTGCTGAAGCCCATAACATTTTTGACACCCCTGTAGTGAGGTCCAAGCAACATCAGACAGAGAGACAGAAAAGTAGATAGCATGAAAGCAGGGATGTGTTCCTGCATATCACAAGAAATTGCCCCACCATCTAGTTAAGGATTTACAAATGTGTAAACAGGAAAGTCTGACACCTCTATGTCGCTTTCAGATTTCTGTTCCTGCAAATTTCTGCAGCAAATCCTGTTTCTGAGACTGAAGCTTATTTAATCCACGAAAGGCAACCAGAACTCTCATGCTCCAACATTCGCACTCCCTTCACTTGTTCTGTGTTGTCCCTTATTTCAAAGTAAAGTCCATGACCCAGATTTGTGACCACTAAAAATGAATGCTTTCTTTCATACATTACTAGTAATTTCAGCTTATCTTGCCTATGGGTGTGTGTCAAATTCCAGCTTTCTTGTGCTTGTTCACTCACGAATCCCGTTCGACTCATTTGAAGGAGCTCTACACATGCACATTCAAACTATATTGAATTTGCAGCCCTACGGCCCCTCATTAAACCGCTTCTTAAAAAACCATCTTTAGACCCGGCCAGTATGGCCAACTATCGCCCAGTCTCAAATCTTCCATTCTTGGGCAAGGTGATTGAGCGTGTGGTTGCTGAACAACTCCAGGCACGCCTGGAGGATGCGGACCATTTGGATCCCTTCCAATCAGGGTTCAGGCCTCACCATGGGACTGAAACTGCCTTGGTCGCACTGGTTGATGATCTCCGGCGAGCTAGGGACAAAGGTGAGAGTTGTTTCCTAGTTCTGCTGGATCTCTCAGCGGCCTTTGATACAATCGACCATAACATCCTTCTGGACCGTCTAGAGGGGTTGGGAGCTGGGGGCACTGTTATACAGTGGTTTCGCTCCTTCCTCCTGGGCCATGTTCAGAAAGTGGTGGTGGGGGAGGAGTGTTCAGACCCTTGGGCCCTCACTTGTGGGGTGCCTCAGGGTTCCGTCCTCTCCCCCATGCTTTTTAACATCTATATGAAGCCGCTGGGAGAGATCATCAGGGGGTTTGGACTGGGTGTCCATCAATATGCAGATGATACCCAGCTCTACCTTTCTTTCAAATCAGAACCAGTGAAGGCGGTGAAGGTCCTGTGTGAGTGCCTGGAGGCGGTTGGAGGATGGATGGCGGCTAATGGATTGAAGTTGAATCCTGACAAGACAGAAGTACTGTTTTTGGGGGACAGGTGGCGGGCTGGTGTGGAGGACTCCCTGGTCCTGAATAGGGTAACTGTGCCCCTGAAGGACCAGGTGCGTAGCCTGGGAGTCATTTTGGACTCACAGCTGTCCATGGAGGCGCAGGTCAATTCTGTATCCAGGGCAGCTGTCTACCAACTCCACCTGGTACGCAGGCTGAGACCCTACCTGCCCGCGGACTGTCTGGCCAGAGTGGTGCATGCTCTAGTTATCTCCCGCTTGGACTACTGCAATGCGCTCTACGTGGGGCTACCTTTGAAGGTGACTCGGAAACTACAGCTAATCCAGAATGCGGCAGCTAGACTGGTGACTGGGGGCGGCCGCCGAGACCACATAACACCGGTCTTGAAAGACCTACATTGGCTCCCAGTACGTTTCCGAGCACAATTCAAAGTGCTGGTGTTGACCTTTAAAGCCCTAAACGGCTTCGGCCCAGTATACCTGAAGGAGCGTCTCCACCCCCATCGTTCTGCCCGGACACTGAGGTCCAGCGCCGAGGGCCTTCTGGCGGTTCCCTCATTACGAGAAGCGAAGCTACAGGGAACCAGGCAGAGGGCCTTTTCGGTGGTGGCGCCCGCCCTGTGGAATGCCCTCCCATTGGATGTCAAGGTGATGGACAACTACCTGACATTCAGAAGACATCTTAAGGCGGCCCTATTCAGGGAAGCTTTTAATGTATGATATTTTAGTGTTTTTTGGTTTCTGTGGAAGCCGCCCAGAGTGGCTGGGGAAACCCAGCCAGATGGGCGGGGTACAAATAATAAATTATTATTATTATTATTATTATTATTATTATTATTATTATTATTATCATTTGAATGCCCCTGCTCTGTAGAACAAATGTCCCACCATTGGCCCATTCATTCACAAGAAAAAAAGACAGAGCACAGGGCACACAGAGCGTACTTGTTTTCAGTGTGTACATACATAGGCTCTCTGCAGAACAATGCTGTGCTGACAGCCAGGGAGCAGCTGCCAGTAGACAATACTGAGTAAGATGGACCAATGGTCTGACTGAAGATGCTGCTGCTGATTAATTTATTTATATCCTTCCCTCCCCAGCTAATGCCGGGCTCAGATCGGCTAACAACAGTAAAAATAGCACAATTTACATAAAATCACAATTAATTAATTGAAATACATTCTAAAATCAGTTCAGTATCAAATTAATGGCAACCATTGGGCTAGGGTTCTGTGAAGATTACAGAAGGAGAGAGGGGGTCAGACTGTGAGTTGGCCAAAGGCATGGTGAAACAGCTCTGTCTTGCAGGCCCTGTGGAAAGATGTCAAGTCCCAGAGGGCCCTAGTCTCTTGTGACAGAGTGTTCCACCAGCGGAGCCACGGCTGAAGAAGCCCTGGCTCTGGTTGAGGCCAGCCCTGTGGCCCGGGATCTCCAATATGTTTTTATTTGAAGACCATAAGGTCCTCTGTGGGACATACCAGGAGAGGCGGTCCAGTAGGTACAAGGGTCCTAGGTCGTATAGGGCTTTAAAGGCAGCTTCTTGTGTCCCTGTGCAGCAGCCCACACTTCCTGATTGGAACAGGCCCCGTAAGAGAAATTACATCATGGTGTCTTCTCCTGAGCATGGGAAGCAAGAGGAGATGGCAGACAAGCGCCTGAGATTTGTGTGCTTTGTTTTGAAGGGAAACCCTTCCTTAAACCTTGGTTGAGGGGGGTGGATTTCCACACTGATTTCTTTAAAAGTTAAAAGTTACTTTTTAAAAAAGCAACAACAGGCAGCTGTCAGGAGCACAGAAGTCTCGCCAGCTTCCCGTACTCACAGGAAAGCCCTGCTGACGTTGTCATGGGGTGTTTAGGAAGAGTGGGTAGCCAGAAAGCCTGAAGAGTACAGACCACCAGAGAGACAGCTTGTAGAGTGAAGGAAAGAATGAAAAAAAACCATCAGATGAGTGTGCAGAGTTTGGATCTAAACCAACAAGCACATTTCTTTCTCTGCCCAAGCATTCATTCTACCCCGTTTGTTTTGTGAGTAGAGCTAATCTACCAGATCATCCAAAGTACCTTCATATAAATAATATATTCAGAGTTATAGAATATATATTCCTCTGTTGTCGTTGCAGTTGTGGTTGTTTTGTCCATAAAGTTCCTGGTAGCAATTATTTCTGCACAATGCAGAGCTCAAGTCACTCAAACTTGAGTCACAAAAGTGAAGTATGCAATAAGGGGATAGTTCAGAATGCCATTCAGTTTCCTGATTAATTGCATTCTGATCTAATGCCCTCTAGATCTAAAAATGGCATGTCAACCCTTTATATATATATTTTAAAACCTAATAAAATAATCAAGTTTTTTTTTTAACCTGTTAACTCTGCATCAGATTGAATTTTCAGCATATTGTAATTTGTATATTTCTTCTCCTCTAGCATGGGGCTTGTACCTGTCACATGGTTTTCAGTGTTCTTAATGAGCTGTTAACAAGCTGTCAATTACCAATGCAAATCAGGAAGCAGGAGCAGAAATGCAGGGTTTGCTGTACCTGGAGTTAAAGTATGCAGCCTTGTAATGTCACGAAATAAATCATTTAGGTTTTAAGAGGTGTCTGTGCCTACGTGTTTTCTACCAGCTAACCATTGCATTGTTTACTTTGACATGAAAAGATAAAAGTGGTGCTGGGACCATTGGAGAAAAGAAGGGGCTGTTCTGCTGGGAATGTGACCTTCTAATGACATACAGCTCACCTGTACGGTTGGCTAGAATTCATCCCATCTCTGGACGTGATCTTGAAAGGGGATTAACAATTCGTTTAATGAAAGTACTAATATCTCAACAAGGTTGCTAATTGGCATGAGGGAGAGGCCTGAAAGTCATGCTGTCAATGCTGATTTTGAGATCCTTTGGATCTGGGCCTTTGATTATTTCCATTAGAATTTGCCTAAGGAGTAATCTGGGGGTTTGCATGGTAAATCCCACTTGGAAAAACTAACTGAGGGAGCTGAGAGTTGCTGGTCACGGAGAAGCAGAGCTCAGAAGGGATGTGAAATAAGTGACTCTGAGGAATAATAGTTAAAGATAAGAACCGTTTATAAGGTTGTTTGTTAATACACAATAAAAAGATATAAAAGAACAAGAAGGATTTGTGTAGTGATCTGAAGAGGACAACGACCAGCCCTGACATCAGTCGCTGTGAGAACAGGGTGCAAGACTAGATGGGCTGCTGGCCTGATCCAGCAACGCTATTCTTATGTTCTTATTCTATTCTGAAGTCAAAATTTCACCCACAGCTTTTCTATATTGGGGACAGGGCTTATTCTGTGGGCAGGAATAGTTGAAAATAAGTCTCTTAGGTTACCTCTTCTTCTTTTTTTGCAAAGTGTGTAAGGGTCTTTTGTATCACACCTGTTTATAGCCCCCCACCTCAATCCAGAATTTTCTCTTTTCTGCCCACACCAAGAAAATGCTGCCTTTAAATTCTCTCCCTATCCCTGCCTGGCTTACGATTGATAGTACTCACTGTAAAGCATTTTGTGATAGTTCGTGTGAAAGATGTTATATAAAATGAAATGGTATTGTATTTATGGCCGGCACTATAATAACGGTCTATCAGCATTTCCATTATAAACCCTCTATTGTTGAGGGTTTTAAAACGCGCCCATAAAAATGCACTCCAGCCTGAAGCCCAGTGCACAACAGCATAAACAAATCTGTTTTGCCATTTTTTGAGTTACTGTAGAGCACAAGAATGAATGTTCAGTACTTAAGGCCATTCTTTGGCTACTGGTGTTTTGTAAGTGGCGTTTTGAGAATATTCAAAGCCCTGTTTTCCAAATGGGGTGCACCTTGTGAAAACCAGCACTCACACACTCAGTGGGAGGTTGCACAGCCCAGCGACCATTTGCACACGCAATTAACCAGTCTGATTGTATATGCCAGTGCTGTCTCTTGGTACATCTTTGTGTTGGAGACATATTGAAAACAGCATTTGAGATCTCACTCCTCATGCCTTCTGAAGCCAAAGGGAAAGCACAGATTGACACTGATGATCCACAATCCATCAGGTTTTGAAAATTAGACAAGCGTCAATTTGAAATATCTCACACACCAAGAGAAAGGGGGGGGGGCTAAAAGGGAATATATTAACAAATGCTTTCTGAAGTGGGATGAATACATCAAGAACAAGCAACAGAGGAATCTCTTAACTGTACTCTTCCTTTTGCAGATCAACCTGATCATTTCCTGGTCAAAACATCAGCACTGAGGGTTGCACTTAAAAAAAAGGGAAAAAAATCTTCTTCTGTTGCTATGTCAGATAATCCTTTTGTTCCATCTGCAAACACTGGGGGGTAAATTTTTAGCACGATGCTCAGGGATTTAGCCATAGGACTCCCATTAACATTAATGGGAATCATGTAGCTTGAGTGCTCTGCATTGCAATGAATATTTACCCCTTCATTCAGAGCACTCAGTGGTTGAATTTTTAATTATATTTACAGATACATTCCATAACCAAATAGCAGCTCCTGGTGCAGATTGTGTGTGTGTGTGTGTGTGTGTGTGTGTGTGTGTGTGTGTAATATATATATAAAATCTCAAACGCCATTCTAATGGGCAACTTAGAGTGATTAGCTTTTCCGTTGTGGAAGGTGTTTTTTATTTTTGTTTTTAAAAACAATTCAACTCCTTTTTTGAATGGAGAAGGCACATTTAAGTTTCCAGTTTTCAAGTGAACTAGTCTATCAGCTTTCAAGTGAGCTGCACATACAAGCCACTAGGATCATATGCAGGCCTTCTTGAGAAAAAGAGCATGGACACTCTCTAGTCTCACTTTAGGACTAGACTGTAAGATGGTTGGTGACTTCTCTGTTTGTTATTTACTGATTTCAGTAAAATTGAACTACTCCTGTCTATGTAAGGTATTCATTCAAAGCGGCTTGCAAATAAAAAAAAGTGAGGAGAGAATCCAAAATATAGCATGCACTTTTAAACCATAATATATATCTGCTGGAGTCAGTTGGCAGCAAAATGCCTTTGAAATGAAGTCTTAACTGCCTTGGGAAAGACAAATAATGATGGAGCAAGCTGGATCTCCTGTAGCAAAACGTTTAAAACTCTGCTGGGCCAGGGAACTTGTGACCATTCAGATGTTGTCAATCCCAGTCAACATGGCCAATGGCCAATGGTGTTGGGAGTTGTAGTCCAGCAATATCTGGAGAGCTCTAGGTTCCCCATGTCTACTCTAGGTGCAACTACAGAAACCACAAGTATTATGGGCAAGGCTCTGTAGAAATGACAGACCTAATTTTTGTGTCCATTTTCATGGCTATCAAAGAGAGATCCTTTGGGTTCCAGTGATTTTCATGAGGAACACATTTGCCTTGCATTGATAAAGTTCTTTCCAGATTTTTGTAAAATTATAACCTGGCCTGGATTAGATGATGGATTAGTTAGCTCTCCTAAGTGTGGTGTGGGGTTAGAAGAACAATGAGGTTAGGCCTTATCTCATTGACTACTTATCAAACCTACCCCTACTCTAATTGTCCCAACTGTCTAATAAATGAGCGCAAAAGGGCCTATGTGTGTCAAATCTAATACACGCAGGCCTATTTTGATGTGGTTGATTTTGCAGAGAAAAACCCAGGAATCAATTTTACATACTGAACACCCATAATGTATGGGCAAGAACCAAATGTGAGTCCTCACTTCCTAACAGGTGCATGATCCAGTAAGGGCCAGGTATTGACAAATTTGCCCCAATGGTGGTTAGTGGGTATGTGCCTTTTGAATATAACTGAAAAGACGGGTCAATAGATCTGTGTTACTCTTTTGTTACCCTCCTGATTACCTCTAATGCTTACTTTGTTTTAAAGAAATGTAAAACCCTATAGCAGAGAGTGCAAGAGAAATGTTCATATATAGTGAACATTCATATATATATATCTTCAGCCTGAAGATGACGAGTGAGACCTCGTCGAAACGTCGCACAGACACCCCGACTCTTACACGGGAAGACACCCGAAGACACCAAAACCTGCATTCCTATACCCGTGAAAATCTACGAAAGCATATATATATATATATATATATATTTGCTTTCGTAGATTTTCACGGGTACAGGAATGCAGGTTTTGGTGTCTTCGGGTGTCTTCCCGTGTAAGAGTCGGGGTGTCTGTGCGACGTTTCGACGAGGTCTCACTCGTCATCTTCAGGCTGGTGCTTTCGGCTTCTTGTTACTGGAACAGAGCAGAGTCTGGTGTTTGAGTTCCTATAAATACTGTTGAGGGGTGTGGTGTATAGCCTCCAACGTTCTGGGCAAAGAGGAAGTTCCTAGATTAGTGTGCCTTTTCTTCTTTTGTTCCTTAATTACTTGAGGGATATCTTGGGTGATTTCATGAGTGATATTCAGAATATCACTGGGTGGGTCATTAAGTGTAGATTAGTTGCTAAAGCTTTCGTGTCTTGACCTCTTGAGCTTGTGAAGAGTTTTTCTGAGAAGATGGCTGTGCTGCATTTAGTTGTGCTCTGGCTTGGCTTCGTGTATAGGGGCGAGCTATGGTTTTGTGCCTTGTGCCAGCCAGATCTGTGTAGGGATTGCAGGGGGGTGCAGCATCCGGAGGTGCCACTATAGTTTGGCTACTGGATGGAGTCTGTAATATGTCTGTGGAGAGGGTCTGGGTTTGGGTCTGGTGTGGTTGATTTTCCAACACATGAAAGAAACAGGACATGAAATTAATTTTGCAGATTCCAAATTGCTCTTTAACATGGAACATCACCACAAGAGAATAATCATGGAAGCCATCGAGATAGAGAAACACCCTCACAACATGAACAAGCGTGACGACACGTCCCGCCTGCCAGACATCTGGAAATTAGCCCTCCCCACAAAAACCGACACCAGAACCAGAGGCACACAGAACGCCGTCACCAATCAACCACACCAGACCCAAACCCAGACCCTCTCCACAGACATATTACAGACTCCATCCAGTAGCCAAACTATAGTGGCACCTCCGGATGCTGCACCCCCCTGCAATCCCTACACAGATCTGGCTGGCACAAGGCACAAAACCATAGCTCGCCCCTATACACGAAGCCAAGCCAGAGCACAACTAAATGCAGCACAGCCATCTTCTCAGAAAAACTCTTCACAAGCTCAAGAGGTCAAGACACGAAAGCTTTAGCAACTAATCTACACTTAATGACCCACCCAGTGATATTCTGAATATCACTCATGAAATCACCCAAGATATCCCTCAAGTAATTAAGGAACAAAAGAAGAAAAGGCACACTAATCTAGGAACTTCCTCTTTGCCCAGAACGTTGGAGGCTATACACCACACCCCTCAACAGTATTTATAGGAACTCAAACACCAGACTCTGCTCTGTTCCAGTAACAAGAAGCCGAAAGCACCAGCCTGAAGATGACGAGTGAGACCTCGTCGAAACGTCGCACAGACACCCCGACTCTTACACGGGAAGACACCCGAAGACACCAAAACCTGCATATATATATATATATATATATATATATATATATATATATATAATAACAAAACATTTGGCACCCAGTTGCAATCACGTCTTTAAATATAAAAGAAGAAACACACACACACATATTTGTGTGATTTCATCTTCCATCATCTGTGAGTGTCTGAGAGAATCCATGCAATTCCTGTGTGGAGAATAAATTGAACTGGAACGACTCCTCTTGAACTGTACAAAGTGAGGAGGGTTTTGGACTCCCCCACCCCTGGTGATTTTACTATACTGTATAGTTTAGCTATTCCCCCTCCCCACCTGTCTCCCCCCAAAAAATCTGGGCTGTGAACTCTGCAAAATAGAAGCCAGTCAGGCCACACGCTTCTTCAAGGTACATCTTTGGAAGCATTGTGCAAGAGTTAATGTGTCACTCTAGATCTGTTCTCTACATTGAAACCAAGACATCTGTACAGCACTTGTAGCCTTAAGGGCACTGCCAGCATATAGACCACTGCCATGGGCTTACCTAATTGCCATTCATTTCAATCAGGCTTTCACAGGATAACCTTCCAATAATCTGCAGAACTTGCACTTTTGCAAGTGACGTATAGTGTTCATTCTGCATCTGCAATGAGGTGATTATTATTTTATTGTATTTTATTTTTTTAGTGTGACAGCAAGTATTATTTGGTACTCCTTGCCTATTAAGATTAGACAGGGACCCTCACGACTATTTTAAATGCCTGCTGAAACAAACAAACAAAGCCATTATTATTATTATTATTTCAGCAAGCATAGTTGGACACAAAGCCTAGTTATGCATACTTGTCTTTAAAATTCTGCTTATTTTGTCTGCAAGATGCTGGGATGCTGCAGGTTGTCATGTGAGTGGTGCAGCCCCACCATACCATCTGCAGCTGCTTATAAGTATCCATGCATTTCCCTTCCTCGGTTGGCGAAACTCCACCCTGCATTCCCCCTGAAATCTCACCCTCATCAGATATTCCATCAAGCCACTCAGCCAGCGTGTTTCCCTTTCCTGAACCATCTCCAACCATAAGGCGACCTTCAGCTTCTTAAAACACCATGTGGGCCAAATTCTTCAGTTGCCCCTAAAGATAAGGGCAAACATAGGTCCCACCTGGTTCATGATCACCCTATGTGAAAATAATAGTGAAAACCATATTGGCCTTCCAACTCTTTTTATAGTGAATTTGATCATTCCTCTAAATTAAGGATGGGGAACCTGTGGTTCTCCATATGTCCTGGAATCAGAACGCTCACCAATCCCAAGTGTTGGCCATATTAGCTGGGGCTGGTGGGATTTGGAATCCAACAATTTAGAAGTCCACATGTTCTCCATCTCTGATCTAAGTGAAGAGAGTAGGACTTGAAACTTCCCGGGTTCTATACCAATAAGACACAGTGACTGGGTGCATTTCATACAAGTGACAGGCTTTTTAACCTCTAAGTGTTCAGCAGTTATCTAGCTGCAGAAGTGAAGCTCAAACATATATATAAAAACTCAAAGTGGATTTTTAACTCCTGATTTTAAGTCGCTTGTGATTTTCAGAACCTGCTTCATATCTTCTTTTTTAGCATTTGATGTTCTCAGTATATTATATTCCATTTCAAATGCTGTAATGTTCATTTTTCACACGTTAAATTCAATTAGGTTCAACATCCATACAGAGGAAGAATCCTCATGAGGCAGGGAAATAGTCTGAGAGAAGTGGTGTTGGGGTTTTATGTGTGTTTTTTTTAAACTATTATGTGTGAAACGCTTCCATTCTGTATTTCCTTCTGCATTTTGCCTTTCTTCATGTATGGCTACATTAAGTCCAAGGAATGGCAAACGAAGCCACATAGGAACATAAAACCACAGGATGAATAGTGTCCTAGCAGGGTTTACTTTATGTAATTTGGCATCAAAGGTGAAAACAGTGCAGAATTCCCTTCTACCACATTCATTATGGCTCTAATGAGCTTTTCGATTTCCTCCACCTGCAAAGGATTCTCTGTTAATTTAAATGGAAAGGACCTGATCTCTCATGGAGTCCATTGCATGCCTCACAAGGATAAGGCAATCAAGGCTTTCTTGGGATCTAGGAGCGCTGACTTTTTCCTGTGGACAATTGGACTTAAAAATAACTACCCGTGAGTAAAGTGAAGAATTGGAGTTTTAAAAGCTGAATTTGACAACGAACGGGGGGAGGCTTAAAACAGGAAGTCCGCCTTCCTCTTTTTGTAAATAATCGGAAGCAAACAGGTTTAAGCTAAAGCCTGAAAAGCCTACTTTAAACATTTAAATTTCCAGCACAAAAATAGCAGGGGAAGGGGGGGGGGAGTTTTTGGACATTAGTTGCCTGCTAAAAGAGAGCGAGAAGCTAAATTTCCATCGCTCGGAACCTGGGGATGGCAGCCATTAAAATCGCTGCATTTCGGAGCTCTGCATAGACTGTGAATAGACCGTTTACTTTGACTGTCAGTGAAACAAGAGTGATACATTGTTTTAACTACCTTTGCTTGACTCAAAAGTTTCAACTACTTTTTCCTGATTTAAAAGTTGAGATTTGATACTAAATATAATGGTGCAATTGTAACTCCCCCCCCCCAAAAAAAAGAGAAAAAAAGAGGGGATACTTTGGACTAACTTAATATAAACAGTAACTATTTCCCTCTAGAGGAGGACTTTGAAATTGCTATAAGGAGTGGAATTTTCCAACTCTAAAGATAAGACTCTGGGACTGTATTTGACCTTGAAGGGCTTAAGTGTTATGGCAGATGGAAAAGAAAAAATAGATCCCCCAATCCAAGAAAAAATAACAAGGTCTGGGAAGTCTTTTCGAAGAGCCTCTACATCTGGCCCCCTTGCCTCATCTGTAGCTGTATTAATGCATTCTAAATCAAAAGGAATGATTTCAGAAGAAGCTCTGGCACTTGCTCTGAGCAAAATTAATGATTCATTGGAACAAATGAATAAAAAATCGGATCAAAATACACAAAGCATAAATAGTTTGGGACAAAAAGTTAACTCCAATACAGAAGCTATTGAGAAATTGGTTAAGGAGTCCAATTCAACCCGACAGATCGCAGAGGAAGTTAAGGAAAAGGTTGTTACTGTGGAAACAAAGGTAACTCAACTGGAAACAGAGAGAGTTCCAGACCTGCAGAAGCAACTTGAGGACAATAATTTGGCGCTTTCTATGATTGAGCTCAAGGAGAAACAGACAAACCTGAGAATTAGAGCTGTACCTGAATTAGAAAAAGACTCTCTGGTAGACTATCTTACGGAGGAATTCGCAGTCCACTGGGACTTGGATTTGGGAATAGAGGAGTTTAAAATTGTGAGGGCCTTCAGACTCGGAAGAGGAGGGAAGAAGGAGAAGAACAGAATAAGAGACTGTCTGATTACCCTCCGATCTAAAGAAGAGAGGGATAAAATTCTGGGCTGGCACTATGAGAAGACCCTGGTAATACATCAGTCAAGAATGGAAATATTCAAAGACATCCCAAAACACCTTTTGGACCTCAGGTTCAATTTTGGAGATCTAGTTGCTTTGATGAGAAAGAACAAATTTTACTTTAGGTGGGAATTCCCTCAAGGCCTATCCTTCAGTTTCAAAGGAAGGAAAATAAAAATAAGATCAGTAGAAGATAAAATAAAGTTTCTGCATAATCACGAAGAAGATCTACAGAAGGGAATTGGAAAAGAGCCAACAACATTGGACAGAGGATCATCAAACAGAGGACTAGAGCAAAGAGCATTGGAGAGAACATCACCAAATAGGGGAACGTTGGACATATCAACATTATCTTTTGGATTGGACCCCCCAGTGAACGTGCCAACATCATTACCAACAGAAGAGGAGCAAGCTTTGGGTGCAGTTGGGGGGGGGCACAAAAGTAATCATACGATGGCACTGCAGGTCCTGACCTGGAATGTTAATGGACTGAACAGCCCGGAAAAAAGGTGGAGAGTATTTCATTTATTGAAAAAAGAGCATTTGGACTTGATTTGCTTACAAGAAACACATGTGATACGGTTACATAGGAAGTTATTGAATAATAAAAGATTAGGCCAAGAATTTATCTCATCGGATAAAGTTAAAAAAAGAGGAGTGGTCCTCTATGCAAAGGAGAGTCTAGCACCAAAATTTATATTTAAAGATGACCAAGAAAGATTCGTAGCAATTGAAATTCAAACACAAGGAGAAAAATTTCTGATAATAGGTATTTATGCACCAAATGAAGGAAAATCGGAATTTTTTAAAAAATTACATGAGACTCTGATGGATTACATGGACTATAATATGATTTTGATGGGAGATATGAATGGCGTAGTGTCTACAAACATGGATAAGGCACAAAGACAGACAGTTACCAAGGATGGAAGATTACCAAAAACTTTTTTTGACATGACTGAAAATTTGGACTTAGTTGATATTTGGAGAACGAAGAACCCCCTGGGAAGAGAGGGAACTTTCTTCTCCGAGGCTAAAATGGCATGGACAAGAATTGACCAAATTTGGGTAACTAGAGGACTGGCCCTGAAGACTAGTAAAGTTGAAATTTGCCCCAAGACCTGCTCCGATCATAATGCTGTGAAGATGGAAATGAAATTGATGCCAATTGGTTCCTTTAGATGGAGGATGAATGACTCTTTGTTTAGGAATGAAGAATTTACTAAGAAGGCCCAAAAAACTTTGAGAGACTATTTTGAGATAAATATGAACACTACTGTGGAAAAAAAGAGTAATCTGGGATGCAAGTAAAGCTGTCATGAGAGGATTTTTGATACAACAGAATGCAATTAAGAAGAGAATGCAAAATGAGAAAAAAGATAAAATTCTGGAAAAAATAAAGGAAGGAGAGAAGAAATTGAGGGTGAAACCAAAGTCCCAGGAGATTTTGAAAGAAATAAATTTATATCAAGTACAATACATGAAAATGATGAATCAGGAAATAGAATGGAAGATCAAACAGATGAGACAAAAGACATTTGAATTGGCAAATAAGTGCAGGAAACTTTTGGCCTGGCAAATGAAAAACAAAACAAAAACTTAATACCATCACGAATTTCGAAGTGGAAGGAAAGAACATACAGAACCCAGTGGAAATTAGAAAGTGCTTCCAGAGGTATTTTAAACAACTATATACACAGGAGAAGCAGAAAGAAATGGACATCGATAAATTTTTGAAAAGGAATGGATAAGTTAATGTTGAATCATAAAATAACGGAACAGGAAGTAGAAGGGGCCATTCAGAATATGCAATTGGGTAAATCTCCAGGGCCGGATGGACTGACTTCAAGATATTATAGATATCTGAAAGAATGGTTAATACAACCTTTAAAGGAAGTCTGCAATGAAATATTGGAAGGGAAAAGGGCACCAGAGTCGTGGAAGGAAGCTTACATCACACTTATACCGAAAACAGAGACTGAAAAGACACAGCTCAAGAACTACCGCCCCATATCATTGCTTAATGTGGCTTATAAATTTTTTGCAGACATTTTGGCTAGAAGATTAAAAAAGGTGTTAGCAGAAGAAATCCATAAAGACCAAGCGGGCTTTCTCCCGGGCAGACATTTGTCTGGCAATATGAGGAATATAATTAATATTTTAGAAAAACTACAAGTGAAGATTAATACTAAAGCAGTTTTGATATTTGTGGATGCAGAGAAAGCCTTTGACAATATTTCTTGAAGTTTTATGAAGAAGAATCTACAGAGGATGGGGGTAGGTCAAGGTTTTGAAAATGGTATGGGTGCAATTTACTCAGAACAAAAGGCAAAATTAATTGTAAACAATGTAGTGACAGAAGAGTTTAAGATTGAGAAAGGGACACGACAAGGTTGCTCAATCTCTCCATTGCTTTTTATATCGGTCCTGGAGGTTTTGCTAAATATGATTAGAAGGGACCAATTGGTAAAAGGCATACAAGTGGGAGCCAAACAGTACAAATTGAAAGCATTTGCTGACAATTTGGTATTAACTTTACAGGAGCCAGAATCTAGCACCAAAAGAGTATTAGAACTGATCCAAGAATTTGGTCAGGTAGCAGGTTTCAAGTTGAATAAGACGAAAACTAAGGTTTTAGAGAAAAATCTAACTGAGATTGAGAGAGATAAGTTTCATAAGGAGACAGGATTGACACTGGTTAAGAAAGTGAAATATTTAGGGGGTAACATGACTGCTAAGAATGTGAATTTATTTAAAGATAATTATAAAAAAGGTTGGATTGAAGTGAAAAAGGATTTAGAAATATGGTCAAATTTGAAGTTATCGTTGTTAGGCCAAATTGCTGTGATAAAAATGAATGTATTGCCAAGAATGCTGTTTTTGATTCAAACATTGCAAATTTTGGATAAAATGGACTGTGCTTGTTTTTGCCTGCATATCCACAAATAAAATGGAACAGACTTACATTTAACAAAAAAGAAGCTTGAAAACCCAAAGGGGGCTGGGATCTCAATGAAAGGGAATGGCCCTCACAGGCCTACCTATGGCCAGGTTTGGTGGCACCAGACAGCAGGGATTGGTCAATTGCTGATGACCCGGAACCACCGCTCTTCCATCACTTCCTGTTCTTCCATTAGCTCTACTGCATCCTCTTCCTCTCTCCGCTATTTGTGGGAACGTCTTTCCTTCCCATCTATCCACTGATAGAAGGGCAGCAGGATGTGAGAGAGGAACTGGTGTTACCTGTCCCTCACGGCATGTGTAGAGGCACACCTGAGGGCCCATGCAAACGTGAAGCAGATACTACAGCACTGGAACGGGTATCTGTTGTCAAGGATCCTCAAAATGTCTCTAGCCCCTCAAGCTTGCTGTTCTTTGCCTTTATCTACCTTCCCAACTCCCTTGTTTTCTTCATTTTGAAATTTAGCTCGGAAGCTCCTTGAAGGCAGGGAACTGCATACATCGCTGCGTCTATTGGCAGTGCTGCTGTTGCAAACACTTATTCCTTCCATCTGGCTTTATCCTAAGACCTACGATTTCCTAGTAAGCAAGGTGACATCATAAGACATATGAATAATTAATCCCATCCAGGATGGCAACAAATAAGAAAATTCAAAATTTAAATATAAAAAATATAAAAAATAAAAAATATAAAATATATCAGATAGTCAGTAGTGCATGAGACTCTTAATCTCAGGGTTGTGCATTCGAGTCCCACATGGGGCAAAAGATTCCTGCATTGCAGAGGGTTGGACTACATGATTCTCGAGGTCCCTTCCAACTCTGCGATTCTAGGAATCTATGATCAAAGTTTGTGTTTTATTCCCACGTTTATTAAGCTAATCCTCGCTCCTCCAAGACAATGGGTGGAAAATAGTTTATCAGCAATTTCCCTCAATTTGTATTTGAAGTCAGCAATTTCAGTCAGGGAAAATATTGTCATATTTCAATTTTTTGCCATTTCCCATTTCAGCTCAACAAAGGATATGTGTGTTGAGCAGCAAATGTAGGCATGCTTTCTGGCATGCAAAGAGCAGGTTAATTATAACTGATACCCACCAAAGGGTCCGTTTTCTTTACTTACTGTTAGAATGTATAGGGCCAATTATCTGGGAACGGGGGGGGGGGGAAGGGTGTGGCTATTAGTTAATGCAAGTGATTATTTTGAGCTATTTGCATACACTGTGCAGGCAGCTACTAAAATGTAAATAAGCATCCCGCCCCTTTCATAAATTAAATGCAAACTGTCTGGCTCAGAAAATGAACATTTCAATACCTTCAGACACACAATGACATCATATCAATATTTAAAATCATTTTATGCATGTATTCCAGGTTGTCCAACTTCATTAGGGGCATTCATCAACCCTCCGGCTAGAGGAAATTCCCACTAGAGTTGTAGGCCTCGGGCCCTACCAAACAGAAATTTAAACTAACTTGCCTTTTTAATTCACATTATTCTCAAATATTCCCTTTTTTTAACCCCCTGCCATGACTAAGGCATTTAGACCTAGCTATGATTATGAGCGTGTCAACATTTAAGCGACAAAGTCCCCGTAAGAATGTGTGCAAGTGTCTATAATGCAGGTCTTTGCTTTACTTTCCTCTTTGATTCCTTCTCCTGTGTCCCCCTCCCTGCACTTGTTTCCTTTCTAAATAATCTTCTTTTGCTAAATAATAAAGTAATTATTTCAGTCCTTCGTTGGAAATGTCGGGTTGTTGTTTTTATGGTCTTTAAAAATGCATCCGCGCTGCAAAGCAATTACATTTCATTCCTTTCGCATTCATCCTTCCCTCTTTCCAAAACAAATCTCTTGATCTATTTTTTATATAGCTGAGGATGATGACTGAATCTCCCCCCCCCAGCCCCCACCTTCTCTGGGTGGCATCATATCTTGATATATTAATAGAAGTTTCCTTTCCCGCAAATAAGATAAACAACATCCTTGCCTTCCCGTTCAACAAAGCAGCTACCGATCTGAACTGCACAAGGCATAGGCCAGGACCTGAATGCCTTTGACATCTCCAGTGCAGGTGCTGCCTTTTAATCTTACAGATCATGGGCAGACCAGCGGTCCACTGCAACTGTGGGGCAAAATCAGTGTCACATCAAAGCGCTTGGTTATTCATTCAGTCATTCATTTAAACTTCTACCCCACCTTATTTCCCGAAAAGAAACTTAAGGTGGTGAATAAAGAAAAAAGAAGAAAAAGCTTTTATCACATCCAAGTATATCTTATCATAGTCAGTAAAGGTTAAAGGTTAAAGGACCCCTGGGCGGTTATGTCCAGTCAAAGGCGACTATGGGGTTCCAGCGCTCATCTCGCTTTCAGGCCAAGGGAACCAGTGTTTGTCCACAGACAGCTTTTCAAGTCATGTGGCCAGCATAACTAAACAGCTACTAGCACAATGGATGAAAACCAGAGCACACGGAAATGCAGTTTACCTTCCTGCCACAGCGGTACCAATTTATCTACTTGCACTGGCGTGCTTTTGAACTGCTAGGTTGGCAGGAGCTGGGACAGAGCAACAGAAGCTCACCCGGTCACAGGGTAAGCCAGTTTGACCTGGGCCCTTGCAGAGACAGCTCTTTGTGTGGCTCATCTCACAAAATTTCCATTCAGCCTTAGGTCTATGTGTTTCCTTCCCAATTTTATAAGCACACAGAATTAAATCACGCATTTGAGAAAAGAAGAAGGAAATCCAATCGCCCAAGTTTTATACAGCAGTGAGCTCCACACTATATGCACCTTTCCTACAGTGATGGCCTCCACAACTTCCTTTGATGTTTTATGGTGGCTGTTCTCCACCGCAACAGCAAACTTTCTGGGACTTTCAAGTACATACAAGAGGAAATGTGATGCAGTAGCTAATAGGATGAGCAGTGAATGAAATAGACCTGGGCTCAAATCCCATCTTTGGGGTTGGAAGGAGTGGGGCTGATGGGGGCAATGATGTTGGGGTTGGGTTGGTACACACTTTTCCCCCTTCACAATAATATTTATTATTTTTCATACAAAGACATAACAAAAGAGAAAGTTAACAATAATAAAAGGGGAAAAAATTAAAACGACAAGAAAAAAGAAAAGAAAAAAGAATATGAATCACCAAATACATCAAGTCACCACATAAACTAAAACTTAATTAATTAATTAAAATCCATCTTCATAAACATATTACTTGACTTCCTCTAGTCTCTTCCATTCTGGATTTCTTAGTAATTATATATAGCATTTTCCAATATCATTATTTCATAAAACCATATCACAGTCATAATCGTGTTTCCTAACTTTTCTTATCGTACATTTTCTTATTTACTTATTTAATCCCAATTTAGTCCTAGGCCTAATTGATTCTTTCAAGTGGTTACATATCTTTAGTATTACAATATTTATTCAAATAGTCTTTAAATTTCTTCCAATGGGTTGGTACACACTTTTTGAGCTCATGTGCACAGGTTGAAAAAGAGCTGGATCAGGCCAATGACTCATCTCATCCAGCATCCTGTCCTCATAATGGCCACACAAATGCCTGTGGGAAGGCTGCAAGCACTGGGTGCAACAGCACTCTCCCTATTCGTGTTTCCCAGCAACCAGCCATCAGAGGCATACTGCCTCCCAAAGGAGGACATAGCCACCAGCTTTATCCTTTATCCTCAGGAATTTGTCTCATCCTCGCTGAAAGCCATCCAACATCAGAAGATGTCTGTTGTGGTGCCATGACATCATCACAGTGGATACCTGATTGGCTGGAACAAACAGATGTGAGAACAAGTGCCCTGTTCTTTTTTTAAACTGTTGTTTGAACGCACCAATCAAAAAGGGGCAGCAATACATTTGTGACACCCCCTCCCTTTTCATGCTGAAAACACTAGCCCTTGAAAATTCATTTCAGCTCTAATAAATATTTAGATGATGCAGCACTTTGTGTGTGTGTGTGTGTGTGTGTGTGTGTGTGTGTGTGACTGGAATGCTGTTACACTCAGATCCAGTAAAGAATTGCTTATCATAATTTTCAAAGTGGGGTGGGAGACTAATGGGATGAAGTGCTCTGAATTCTGAATTGTTCCATGTGGTGTGGCAGCTCCTCACATTTTTTAAGAGCACTCCATTTTGGAAGTGCATGGGCAGTTTGGGCCAAGCATTCTGTGAGCCAATTTAAATTTCCTGGATCGCTCCAACAATTTGAAGAGTACTCCAGTCATTTTTAAACAATTCCTCACCACACATGCCTGCAATTTTATTGATAAATAGCACCAATTTAATTGTGTTGAGGATTGAATTTGTGGTGTTCAATAGTACTTAACAACAATAACACTCCCTCTAATTTGGTATTTTAAACACAATGTCTTCACTCCCAATTTTCTATTTCCCTTCTCTCTGCAGAGCTTGCACTGCCCCCTAAATGGTTGGGGATCCTTGGGAACGGTGGGAGATATCATAGATGAGGGTGGGGTCTGGAAAGTTGATAAATACCACCCATACTTGAACAAAGGAACAACTTTGAATCTAAGCTATTAGCCCTGTTCAGCTATTCAGAATCCATGACTAGCGAACATCAGATGAAGGATTGGAACTGAATCCACTGGAGGAGCAGGTATCAGAAGTTGAAGAGGCAACAGGGCTTAGTGAGCAGGAAGAGGCTGTGGCAGAGAGCAGTCTAGAAGCAGAGGAAGAAGCAGAGGCTGGAGAGGAGGGGGTCAAGAGATAGAGATGGGACAGGCTGCTGAGGAAGCCAGTGGGTCTTCCGTTCCTGCTGTGACCAGCTCCACCCCACCCCACCCCTGGTCTCCCAGAACCTGAAGAAGTATGAAGTGGGCAGAGCAAAGACAGACATGGTGGAGAAGTCATCATTAGAAAAAACCTTGGAGAGAATGGGACTTAAGGCAGCTAGGGAAAGGTGAGGGTCTCCAGTCCCCAAATTCCAGGCATTGATCCAAAATCTGAACAGAGCCTATGCATGTTTCCAAATGTCCATATAGAGCTTGCATGTCTAAGAACAAAAGAGCCATCCAAGTTGGTCGCCATCACTACCTCCTCTGGGAGCCAGTTCCAAAGCTTAACTGTGCACTGTGTGAAGAAGTACTTTCTTTGATCTGACCTGAATCTTGCAACATCCCCGAGTTCTAGTGTTATGAGTGTCTAGTGCCTACAGATGTTTGGAGGCTCTGTTCAGGCCATTAGATGAATACATAAGAGGTCAAGGGCTGGAAGAAAAGATGAAATGGAAGCTGCCTTCTGATTGTATATTTGCAGCTGGATAAGGAGCCGTCTGTGTAAACAGGGGCAGCATGCATGGTTCATGTTCTATTAATGAGCTCTTGCACTTCAAAATGTACTGTTAAACAGTTGGTTGTGACAAACTGCATACGCCCACCCCCCAAATGGTGAATGGAAAATTCCTAAGGCAATGGTTCTGTTTCAGAAACAAGACCAGGTGATCCCGAGCAGAAATCCCTCATAAATTCATTTTCTGAGCCACGGTAATTGCGCAAATCACAGCAGCCACATGTATGGCTTGCATATGGTGGTGCTAGTTTTCACAAGTTACAGTCATCAGCAGTGAACCTCAGCTGCCGATGACTACAACACACAAATTAATCTTTGCTAGTTTCATTTAGTTTCATTTGCAATCACTCTCCCCCCCCCACCCGCTCCCTCTCCACTAAATAGCACATTCACCTGTGCTGCAGTTTCAAAGAACGAGAGGGTGGTTTATACTACTGCTGGATCATTTGCAGAGGAAAACTCTTAATTTTCACCACCTCTTTATTTTCTTCTGACTTGATGTACAGAGTAAATGAAGTCAATGCATGGCCCATGTTTTCATTCAGGATCTCATGTGTAAAGGTAGTATTTTGCTAATGTGATGATGTATTATCATTCATCCTTGTACCTGTCCAGTTAGCCAGGGATGGGTTCATCCAGGCATAAGACGTAGCGTAGGAGGCATTCCATTCTGCAAGATTAAATCTTCAGTTAAATGAACCTAAAGTGGCTTAGGGTGAGCCTGCTAGGAGATCCAATTGGGAAGCTATATATATATTTAAGGAAGAACCACCTGTAACCATGTTTTCATAAGAAAACAACCTACAACCTAGTGAGAATGTGACTCCTTCCGTCACTCTTTCCTTAGTAAAGTGCAAGTCTCTTTCATCTCAGATTCTGGGGGCATTGCAGAGATTAGTAATAACAACTACCAAGAATTCACCAGCAGTGCAGTTCCAAAGAGAAAGCAACTGAGCTAATGCCATGAACTCTCCAAAGGTGCTGTTGTCATGAGGAACGGCACAGAATAGAATATGAAAACATCTCTCTCCCATTTCCTTTCAAGGTGAAGATTGCACACAGAGAACATCTAGTTGAAGCTGGTGTTACATATCAGGTTACACGAGTGGGGACTGCAACAAAATGTTGTAGCATGTCGCCACATGCCACAGGAGTGCCAGCCAGCCAGTAATCTGCACATCCATGCCCTCTTACAGGACACTGTGAACTCTAAGGGACATCATGAGCCGGAGTCAACTATGTTGCTCTAGCACAGAGACGTCCAACTCCCAAGAGATTGCGATCTACTCCTGGGAAAAAACTAGCAGCGATCTACCCATTGGGGGGACAGGACCTGAAGTTGTTGAGCTTTTATTGGGGGGGGGGAGTCAAAGTTGTTGAGCTTTTTTTCGGGGGGAACCTAATATTTCTGCCGCTTTGGGGAGGGTGTGTCATAAATTGCTAAACAAGAAGTAATCCCACCAGTGGTAACTCCATCTTCCATTCTTGAAAATGTGCACAATTAAAGGAGAGAGCAAGGTGTCGGGGCTGGATGCTCCTTCCCCCGCAAAGGAAATTGAGCCCGTGATCGACTGTGATTTCTAACAACCGAGGGTCGACATGTCAATCACGGTCGACCGGTTGGACATCCCTGCTCTAGCAGAAGCAAGCACAAGGAGTTCCAGTAGCACGATGGGACTTCCCCCACTCTTAGGTCTTGAAACTGTTTGATGTGATCTACCTTAAGCATGGTTTACTCTGGAAAGGCAGTCTCCAAATAAACAATGGTGAATACCTTTCATCAAGAACATAAGGAGAGCCTGCTGGATCAGGCCAATAGCCCATCTGGACCAGCCTCCTCACAGTGACCAGCCAGATACTTGTGGGAAACTGGCCAGCAGTACCCAAGCTCAAGAGCATTCTCTTCTCCCGTGGTTTCCATTAATGACTTTCAGAAGCATGACTGCCTCTGACTGTCAGAGACAAATTTAGGGCAATGGGACTGGTTTTGCTGAACTGGGTGCCAAGCCTAGGGGGCGCCACAGGGCGTCCCAACTATGACGTAGTGGATTGAGCAGGATGGAAGGCAAGAGCTCAGGTGGGGGGCTGAATTTTGGTCTCACACAGGACGCCACGGAAATTTGAAAGAGTGAAGTTCATCCCTGTGAATGTGGAGGCAGAACATAGTCATGAAAGCTAGTAGCCATTGATAGACTTCTCCGTGAATTTGTCTAATCCTCTTTTAAAGCCACCCAGATTTGTTGTTTTTTTATATATATTCTATAAGAAGGGAATCTGGCTCAGGGTCAGCAATCTGATGGCCGCTAGACCATAAGGAAAGGAGCTTTTTAATGACATGTTCTGTGGTGCTTGATAGAGAAGTCACTATTCATTGCTCCATGTTCCTGTTCTGATCTCTTTTCTTGCACACACAGAAGGAAGCAAGCTCACCTTCCCTGCTCCTTTAGTTCTGCCAGATTTATTATTCAAGAAGTCCACAACAAGATAAAGGATCATTATGGGATTGGACAGCGAGGTGTGTGGGACCCCCGCCTTTAACTTGGAGTCTTGCTTTTTGCGCTTTGATAAAAGATTCCCCCCCTCTTTTACTTACATCCTCCATTAAGATGTCTCAGTGTCATTTAGGGTGTTAATTGAGAGGCGGTTTAAGCTCATCAAGGCGATTATAAGTGATAGTTAAAAATTTCTATATATGGCCTATGCTGGAATCAGCACAGTAGGATGCCATTTTTCTTTTATCTAACTGACATTGGTAATAATAGATGAAATTATTACTAAAATCGCAGCTGCAGAGATGATATCATGATTTTTTTGTGTGTGTAATCTTTGATGAAAAATTAATTTTTTGAGAGGGATAATTTAAAATGATTTAAATAGTATTATACTGAAGTCCTTACTGGTAATTAACACCAATCTCATCAGAAGTGAATCCACTTTTGCAGCTGTTTCTAAAGATACCTAGGGTATTTTGTAACTTTTCCCCCTCCCCACCCCACCCCACCCCAAGTAAAATTATAGTGTTTGGACTTTTTTTTTTTACAACACAAAGACGGTTAAAAGAAAAGACTGCTAATAGAAGTCTTTGTTCACCAGAGGGGCCAAAATCCCATCTTGAATTTGAAGAACTTCTTGGCGTGTGAGTGTATTTAGCCGTTCTCTGCACAGGAATCAATGCCTGAATATTGTATTGTCGTGTGTGTGTGTCTATGCATCTATACATAAAAACTCACATATATATCTGTGAGTAAAAGTATGTATATGCAAATTTGCATGTGTTAACCACACACATTCACACATTACATACACATGCACACACACACACAACTTTATCTGCTGGGGGTTTAATTGGTTGAACAGATGGCCGATCAGAAATGCTTCTTCATCTTCATCAATGACTCGTCTTCCTTTCTTTGCATCAGCTTTCATCACAGTGGCAAAAAAAAGTCCTCTAACGAGAAACAGCTGAAAATAGATTTCTCCCCCCTCCCTTTGGACACTTTCATCATGCTTTAAATGACAGAAGTGGTGTGGGATTTTTTTTGTCCTATATATATATATAAAGACCTGCAAGAGAAAGTTTTTTTTATATAGAAAATATAGTGAAATCTAAATAGAAAAAGAAATTTGAATGAGAATGTGGGAGACCCTGAGATGATGCCTCTCATCTTTGTGTTTTACTTTCTTCTCCTTCGTTTTAAAGTACGCACTGATTTTTTTTGACAAGATATATAGCCATGCCTTATTCGCTCAAGCCGCAGAAGCTGCCAATCAGTATTTCTTTTCCCCGGGTTTGATGCGAGGGGAAAAGGGGGAGGCAGGGATGGGAGTTGAAAGACAACGTGGCAGCTCAGAGGACTGGTGCTTTGGGTATCGGTTCATTAAAACCTGAGTTGCATGGCCATTTTCTGCTGTTTTGGCAGTTTTTTATTATGCCCAAATCAAAGTGTGTCTTTCTCTCTGTTATTTAAAGAAGAAAAATGGGTGCCTTATAAACAGGGAGCCAGCCTCCAGGAAGACTTCTGTTAGAAATCACTGCAAGAACAGAGGCACATGTGGGACCACATCTTTTGACCTGCAGTTTCCAAGATGTGCAACAGGTTCACAACGGCCAGATTGTGGCTGAGGAGTCACATGGAAGCTGCTGGGAATTCTTCTAACTATACACTTTCTCATACAGAATCATGTATTTTTTTGGGGGGGAGGATGTTCCAGAGGGTTGAACGACCCTCCAGAAGATATTTCACAGAAGGGCAGAGAGCAAGGGGAACAGATAAAAATGGCTTCCCTCCATATTCTGCTGGTTGCCAACTGAGCGACACCGCTGAATACAACTGTCATGGACTGGCAGGATGCAAAGGAGTGGTGGGAGGCACTAGCTGAGGAACCTCTGAGGGGAAAAGGCTCATAGCCAGGAGATTGGTGGTCAGAGGGAGAAGAGGAAGCAGCTTGGGAGGAGGAGGCGTCGGAAGCTGAAGAGGCAACAGGGTTTAGTGAGCAGGAAGAGGCTGTGGCAGAGAGCAGTCCAGAACCAGAGGCAGAAGCAGAGGCTGGAGAGGAGGAGGGCAGAGTGGAGGCAAGCTGCTGAAGAGTCTAGGGAGCCACCCCCTCCTGCTGTGACCAGTTTCCTTCCCCACGGTCTCCCAGATCATGCAGAGAAATGAAAAGAGCAGAGGAGAGATTGGTTGTGTACTGACACAGGCTTCCATTGATTGGAGAAAAACCCTGGAGAGGAGGGGATTTAGGCAGCTGCCTCATTGTGGCAAGACCTACTGGGAAGATGTGCTGGGAGCACTCTTTTGGTTTCTTTGAATAGAAGAGGAGGAGGAGGAGGAGGAGGAGGAGTTAGGACTTGATACCCCGCTTTTCACTCTCTCACACCCCGGCTAACAATCTCCTTTCCCTCCCTCCCTCACAACAAACACTCTGTGAGGTGAGTGAGACTGAGAGACTTCAGAGAAGTCTTGGGCACCACTGAGAAAGGCCTATTTTTTGTGGCTGGTATCCTAACCCCATTTACATGGGGGTAATAGGGGACGCGGGTGGCGCTGTGGGCTAAAGCCTCAGCGCCTAGGGCTTGCCGATCGAGAGGTCGGCGGTTCGAATCCCCGCGGCGGGGTGCGCTCCCGCTGCTCGGTCCCAGCGCCTGCCCACCTAGCAGTTCGAAAGCACCCCCGGGGGCAAGTAGATAAATAGGTACCGCTTACCAGCGGGAAGGTAAACGGCGTTCCGTGTGCGGCTCTGGCTCGCCAGAGCAGCTTTGTCACGCTGGCCACGTGACCCGGAAGTGTCTTCGGACAGCGCTGGCCCCCGGCCAATAGATGTGAGATGGGCGCACAAACCCCAGAGTCTGTCAAGACTGGCCCGTTCGGGCAGGGGTACCTTTACCTTTACCTTTACCTTTAACTGATTCCAATAGGAGTTACTTCTGGGGAGACATACTTAGGATTGCTCTGTTACATGTGTCACAGGAGCGTGCCATTAGTAATCACACAGTTCAAAGTTGGAGCTAACTCTTTATTAGCAAAACCACAGTTTCCACAGATGTCGTTTAGTATCAGACCAATGAGCAGAGCAGCTCATTCCTGGTGATCTTATTCCACCTAAAATGAAATAAAATAGTTCCAGGTCAAAGGAATATTACTAAACAATTTATTCCCTTTATATATTTCCCAGCAGCCTCTCATTGCTCGGGAATTATAAGATAGAAAGAAGAATCAATAAAATTTTGAAATCAATGGTTATAATTAGTGCAGTTTTGAAGGGCCATCTTGATCGAACTGGTGTCCAATTGTATCCAAACACAGATGAAAACCTTCTCCCTGATCTCAGGAACAACGCTACAAAATTTGGTTACAGTATCTTAAGAGGTGTATAAATGCATAGTGAACACACAACTTTCCTAAATATAGATATAGATTAACACCTTTCAACTCATTTGTTTCCCAAGGATGCTTAAATGACACTTCTCTAACTTACAAATAAATTAAAACTCGAGTTGTTATCTTCCCTGTTGTGCTTGTGCGGCTGTTTCCAGAAACAAGCCATAACATTAAGTTCTGCCCTTTAAGTAGACAGATATTCAAAACTCTACATTTTTAAAAGCAAAGAGGCAATAATATTATATTCCATTTTTCATTCTGCTGTTTCAGACAGATCTCTTGGAGAAGTTTCGGGACGACACGTGTGTTTTAAAGCAGTCAGATAAAATCACCCACAATTTCAAAAAACCAAGAACTAAACTTGGGAATAAAGTATGCCTACTGCGAAAAGAAAATGAGCAATCTTGGCTCATCTAATTTTGAAGAGCCGGTACATTCAAAAAAATATTAATAAACATATCATTGAAGACCATCAACATTGTCTTTCGTTGAGTGGATGCATGAAAGAGTTTGCACTGTGAATTTCTGAGCTTTTTTTTTTTTTTTTTTTTGGTTCAGAAAATCTCCATGTAAAACCAAACTCTAATCTGCCTTTTAAAGTGGAAGAGAAAAATTGCCCTTCAGTTTAATGGCTACCTTCAGACATCTTTCAGGCGGAAAGATCCCCCCTCCCCAATTTTTAAAACTCTTTTGGAAGTAACTTTTAAAAATATGCTCCAAACACTGAATCTAAAATAAAAGGATGTAAATGGAGTTTAGAGTCTTGTGCTAAATGAGACACTTTACATTTGAAAATGTGTTCCCCATTGGCTTTAAGAGTGAGGAAAATGTTTCAGGAGAGAATGAAGTATAAATTGATCCACAACATTTTCAGAACTCAAATTTAACTGAAACTGGGAATAATAATAAAAAAAGGAAAAGGAAAATCTTTGGCAGGCTTCAAATGTTATGCCATTCAGTACAGAATGCTTTCAAATTAATGGAAAGAATAATTTTGCATTCAAGTGCTGCACTTTGGGAAGTAATAAAGGTTTAACGTGTTTATTTAAGACACAGAGAGTCACGGAGCAGCAAACCCAAACCTGTAAAGGGAACATTAAACTAATGCTATTTGAATGCCCAGCCAGCTATTACGCTGTCCTAGTAATATTCCCATTTTTTCCAACAGGGTGATCAGAGGCAAACAGAGGCAGGGATCTTTGGATTTGTGTCCTGAGTTGACCTTCAGAACTGGCCCAAGTTCACCCAGTCAGCTTTTTATCTGAATCAAGATTGCAGATTTTTTTAATGCTTTAAATTGTAGTTTTTAACAGTTTTTACTGATAATCATACTGTTTTATTCTCTTTGTAAACCTTTTTGAGGTTGTGTTGGTGTTTTTTTTTTACAACCGAGCAGTGAATAAATTTTATGAAATGAATGAATGTTGAACTTTCTACTGCCTCACCCATATGCTCTGAGTTGGTAGAACCTGTACTTGTTCCTGCTATTGCATCAAAGCTAATAAACCTTATGCCCTGGGGACAATCATGGCAAAGTTAAGGGGTGATATGATAGCCATGTTCAAATATATAAAAGGATGTCATATAGAGGAGGGAGAAAGGTTGTTTTCTGCTGCTCCAGAGAAGCGGACACGGAGCAATGGATCCAAACTACAAGAAAGAAGATTCCACCTAAACATTAGGAAGAACTTCCTGACAGTAAGAGCTGTTCGACAGTGGAATTTGCTGCCAAGGAGTGTGGTGGAGTCTCCTTCTTTGGAGGTCTTTAAGCAGAGGCTTGACAACCATATGTCAGGAGTGCTCTGATGGTGTTTCCTGCTTGGCAGGGGGTTGGACTCGATGGCCCTTGTGGTCTCTTCCAACTCTATGATTCTATGAAAGTGTTGGCAACTAATACATACCTGCAGTTCATGTAACAATAGTTTATTTATCATTGTACCTGAGCACCACTTTCCCTGGCCAAGTTACTTCTGACTTGCTGGCAGGCTGGCATCCATGCACTTCTTTGAGGTCCCTTTTCTGCTTCTGGGAGGTCTCTGTTGCTCCTTGTCCTTCAGTTTCTCAAGTACAGGTTATGTTCTCCCCCTCTCTCACATGCACAATGTTCTCCTGTGGCTTGAAATGGGTGACTGGAGTTGTCTACACCTCTCAACCACACTTAACAACACGCCATTCTAGCCCATCCAAGGACTCCACCCTGACCATACAAGCTCATCCTCTCAGTTTTCTCCTCTCTGTTATATATCAAATATATTAGAATTTGGGCCCCTTCCAAGTAGTAGTAAGTCCCAAGCCTGCTTAACCCCAGAAATAACTTCAGGTTATTTTTGTGGGGATCTAACGTATATTTCCAGCCTTCCCTCTCCTGAAGAGGATAACATTATTATTAGTAGTATTAGTATTAGTAATAGAATTTATATACTGCCCTATACCCACAGGTCTCAGGGCAGTTCACAAGATAAAATCAGAATATAAAACCACAAAGTACATAATCAAAATAACCACAATAACAACAGCCCAAAAACCACCACCCAGGACATTTTAAAAGGGCATAAGATGTCAATCAAATCAACCAAGGCCTGGTTAAAGAGGAACATTTTTGCCAGGCCCCTAATCTTTGTGCAATAACACAATCTGTTCTATAAGGGACATAGGCAAAACCATTGAGATATGGCCAGTGCTAGTTTTCTAAAAAAAATGTTTAGGGGTACTTTCATTTTGACTCAAGAAAATCACCATTTTATAGTTCAAATCAGGGGAAATAAATACAGTAAATGAACAAAAGTACAAAGATTCATTAAATGTTTAGGGGTATGCATACCCCTGCGTGCTGTTATTGTCCATTCTGAAGGAAATCAACCCTGAGTGCTCACTGGAAGGATAGATCCTGAAGCTGAGGCTCCAATACTTTGGCCACCTCATGAGAAGAGAAGACTCTCTGGAAAAAAACTCTGGTGTTGGGTAAGATTGAGGGCACAAGGAGAAGCGGACAACAGAGGACAAGATGGTTGGACAGTGTTATAGAAGTGACCAACATGAATTTGGAGGTGGTATGCCTCTGAATACCAATTACTGGGTATCACGTTTTTGGGAGCGATGTGCATCATGTGCTGCTTGTGGGCTTCCTACAGGCATCTGATTGGCTACTGTGAGAAGAGAATGTTGGAACAGGTGAAACTTTGATCCGGTCTACCTGAGCTCTTCTTGTGTTCTTAATTGGCCTGAGTAGTGGTGGACCATGCATAGACAATAAGGTGCCCTCTAGTTACATTGGATGGACTACAATTCTGATCAACTCCAGTTTGCATGACCAATGGTCAAGGATGATGGGAGTTGCAATCCACAATATCTGGAGGGTACTATGTTGCCTTCCTCTGAGATAGGCAAATCAGTCTATTTCTGCTCCATAGCATTTTGGCATGCTTTAATTCCATTCCAGTCCATGTCTGCATTCAACTCTGTGGAGTTGTTTTAATTTCTAACCCTTGCAAAATACATATTTGAAAATGTTTCCAAGTTTGAGGAATTCTTCTGTAGGAAAACATACAGAAGATGCACACTGGGTCAACGTTTTCATTGAACTATATCACAACCCCAAGATCTCTTTCCTGATCAGTCCCTGTTCATTTTTCGCTGGTGTTCTTTAAAAACATGCAGCTGCCTGCTTTAGTATTTAGACTTGTTTTCTTTCCAAATTCATGAATGTACTGCCGAATATATACGATGTGGAGTGATGCAACTCTTCAAGAGATACTTCCCAGAATATTGTCTTTCATTGTTTCCTTTCCACAGTAAAAAGAAATGACTGCCAAAAGAAAAATCTGCTTTATAGGAACACCACCCAAAAACCTCTGTGATTTAATTTTAGATACCTAAAAGCATAGGATTTTGTTGTTTGCAATGATAACATAAAAGCAAATTCAGGTTACATAATTACAGTTCACTGAAAGGTCTTGTGCAATAAACCTGTGTTCCCTCAAAATCAGACTTTTGTGATAAGTGAGGGAAATTCACTGGAAAGTGTAGGATAACACTCCCTGCAAACAACTCAGAATGAAGCACCATTAAGTAGCTACCATTCTGTAATGTCCCTGCAAACAAATTTAGGAGACTTCTCAATAAACAGGCTGTTTGGAAGTGCCCAAAGAAGCAGAAGGCTGTTCAAGAAAAAAAGAATATGTAACTTTTCAGTGTAGCAAAATATCCAGTAACAGCTGTTCAAGGTCTTCATATTGGAAGGATATTCATAACTTCTTTCTTTCTTTCTTTCTTTCTTTCTTTCTTTCTTTCTTTCTCACTCAGCCAGTGTGGTGTAGTGGTTAAGAGCGGTAGTCACGTAATCTGGGTAACCGGGTTCGCGTCTCCACTCCTCCACATGCAGCTGCTGGGTGACCTTGGGCCAGTCACACTTCTGTGAAGTCTCTCAGCCCCACTCACCTCACAGAGTGTTTGTTGTGGGGGAGGAAGGGAAAGGAGATTGTTAGCCGCTTTGAGACTCCTGAAGGGGAGTGAAAGGCGGGATATCAAATCCAAACTCTTCTTCTTCTTCTTCTTCTCCAAAACCCAGTATATTGGAGTTCCACTGGCAAATATAAAACTGGCCTTAAGTTAGCTTAAAATGTTTAAAAAACTGCAATTTGAAATGTCTTTAAAACATTATTGATTGTATTGTTTTCTCTGGGCTCCTTTTAATTAATTTAGTAATAACAATAATAAATGGTTCTCACTTGTATTATTTTTTTTAAAAAAAAGTTGTTCCCTTTACATTTCCCTTGATTGTATTGTTTAGTTTAGCATGCTTGCCAACGCGTGTGAATAGTATGCCTGTGTAGTAGTAATAATAACAACCACAATAGTTTTCAAAATAATATTTTTCAAAAGTTGATTTTTTAAAAAAATTGAAAGATGTGGTGCGGTCAATCAGCATATTAATTTGCTGCTGGTCTGGGAGCAAGAAAATAAATGAAAGGGAGGGAGCATTCTGTCCTACGGGCATCTATTTGGCCTCTGTGAGAACAAGATACTAAACTAGATGGGCTATTATCCTGATCCAGTAGGCTCATATTCTGCCCATATGTTCTAATGTGGTGTGTTGTTTGATAAGTGTACAGAGTGGAACGAGACTGAGTGGTTTTTTTGGGGGGGGGGAGGCTTGTTTAATTTCATTGTGCACAAGTTGTACAATGACAATAAAGGTATTATTACTAATGTTGGCAACGATAGCTCTGTAAACTGTAAAAGTACAGCACCCAATGTGTACTTTTAAATGTGTTTTAAATGTATGATGCGGGTGTCACCCTAGGCAGGGGGAAGTTGACACCTTGCTAGAGTCCCTTTTCCTGCTCCTTCTCTGCCTTATAGGCGACTGGCGCCAAGAAGTCTTTAATTGCAATCGATCCCCCACCGTGCCGCTCCTGGCTGTTGTGCCCCCACCTGGCAGCTAATGGGATGGAAGGGTCTTGTCCTCAGACGGTGTACTCACACCCTGCTGCAGCTCAGCCGCAGGCAGGGGAAAAAAACCCAAGTACCCAGAAATGAAACACTGTCAACTAGGCTGAAGATATTGACGTGGTTTCAAAAATTAAATAAAGCTAAAACTAATTGGGGGAGGAAATCAAATTTCCCTGCAAACTATTTCTTGTCATACTCATCTCTCCTCTTGTGATGCATGCAGGAGTTAAGGAGGGCAGATCTTTTAGGATTCAAGCCTGTGACAGGATTGGAAATAGTTAGCTGAGGGCGGTGTCAGGCAGGGGTCTGCCCCATCTTTGAAGGGGCTGGACAAACAGGCACAAATCCCTTCTTGTGGGCCATATGATGACCCCTAATCCCTATCGGGGGCATGGGTGACGCTGTGGGTTAAACCACAGAGCCTAGTACTTGCCGATCAGAAGGTCGGCGGTTCAAATCCCCACGGCGGGGTGAGCTCCTGTTGTTCGGTCCCAGCTCCTGCCAACCTAGCAGTTTGAAAGCATGTCAAAGTGCAAGTAGATAAATAGGTACCACTCCAGCGGGAAGGTAAACAGCGTTTCCGTGACTTGCTCTGGTTCGCCAGAAGGGGCTTAGTCATGCTGGCCACATGACCCGGAAGCTGTACACCGGCTCCCTCGGCCAATAAAGCGAGATGAGCGTTGCAACCCTAGAGTCGGCCACAACTGGACCTAATGGTTCCTTTACCTTTACCTTAATCCCTATCAGGAGTAGGGCACTTCAGGGCCAGGGGCCCATTACAGCCCTCCAATCCTCTCTTTCTTGCCCTCAGGATTTTCCCCAGGGCCGACCCTTCCCCAGCCTCCCTTCCTCCTACCTCTGCTTTGAACACTCCTCAAATGTTTTTGCCTTGCTTGGAATGTGCCTTCAACCCATAATGCCCCTTGCTCCCCTGAATGAATAGAAAGGTGTGCAACAGTATGTCAAAACAAGCCTAACGCACACAAGTAAAATTTGCATTCATTGTCCCACCCACTTTTGCTTCTGGCCCCGCCCACTGACATGTCACCCACAGCAGGTTCCCTAGAATGGAATGTGGCTTATAAAGCTTCCCACATTCCCACATAAATTAGCATATATTTTTAAAGGTCCTCGTGAAAATTCAACAGCATTTCAGTGCAAATCTCATATTTGAATGCAATCTTACCCAACATAGGCATTTTTGCAAAGCATATTTGACTAACATTAATATTTCCCTCCTGAACACAAATCATTGTTGCCTATTACTTTCCTTAATATATGCTTTGTAATGTATCCTTCACTTATGTATATGTGTTTTTGTACACATTACTTGACTGGAGAATTTTGCAGTAATAATAATAATAATAATTTATTATTTCTACTCTGCCCATCTGGCTGGGTTTCCCCAGCCACTCTGTGTGGCTTTCAACAGAACATTAAAAACAGAATTAAACTTCAAACATTAAAAACTTCACTAAACAGGGCTGCCTTCAGATGTCTTCTAAAAGTCGGATAGTTGTTGATTTTTGTGCACTGTGAAATTCGGAGAAAGCTTCACTTCTCCAAATAATGTATTAGTTTCAACTCTCTTATTATTTCGGAGAGTATGAATTAGGTAAGTTCGCCTTTAAATGTGCATTTACCCAACTTTTTCATCCATCCCTGCCAACTTCACAACCCCATACCCAGGCTGCAACTGTGTGTGTGTTTAAATTTCAGCTCATTTTTCTTTCAGGGGCCGAAGAAACCCCAGAAAATTCCAGGGGTGAAGTCTTAGAGACAGATAGCAGCTTCCACCCCCTTTCCTTTTCAAAACCTTGATCTGTTCTTACGTTCACCGTAGGTGACAGAGTTATAATTGACAGCCATCTCCTAGCAGCCATCAGTCCCTGGCTTGATATAAGGTAGCTTCCTAAGTTCCTATGGAGGCATGCATGAGTAGACATGCCCATTCTAAACATGTTCGTTAAAGCTGCTTCTCATACAATTTGTGGTCTCTTGGTCCTGGAGAAAGCAGCAGAGCAGCTCAGGCCTGCTGTGAATGGGTACGGATGGAGGAAGATGGGCAAGGGGGAACCCTGGTGCTCTCCGCAGGTGTCAGGGGGGATTCGCCCTCCAAGGGCTGTGTTGGCCAGGCTCCCCCCAGCACGGCCCTGCTTGGCTCCAGTGGGGGTGGGGAAGAGGCTCCAGTGTCATCAGCGGTTTGCCTGCCCCGGGTACCGGCAACCCACACTACGCCACTGGTTTTCAGAAGTTCAAGAAATGCTGATATAAACGTATCTGCAGCGTCTGTACCAAATGCAAATTTTAATAAAATCTTTAGCATATATCTATCAGTGCATACTGTTTAAATACAGCATATACACATATAAATTAATACTTTGATGTATTTAGTATTTCCAGCTAATTATACCTCGCAGTCTCGTGTTAATTCCCATTTGAAGCATTTGGCTGTATTCCTCCTAATTCATTTATATTAATGAGGGGAGGATCCTCTGAGCAATAATCAGTTAAAAATCATGACAAGCTTTGTTAATAAATACCAGATTGGTATACGATACTATGTTGGCTGCTTGTCCTTAATTAGAAGGCTCTGAAAGAAATACCAAGAGGGAAATGCTCATAAATTTTTTCTTTTAAAGTCTAACTGCTCTCTTTCTGGTATTTGCATCTTTGAAACGGAGAGAAAAATTGAGACTTTGAAATGCATTAATTTCCCCCCATACTTAAAACAGCTTATCATTAATTAAGATATAGATCTGATAACTGCTTTTTCTTTTTACGAAGCTAGTATGTAGGGGGGAGAAATCCATGGGAATAATGTTAAGCAGGAGGTAATTGAAATACGCCGTTTAAACGGGATGGGGGATTATGAGTTGGGCATGTCCTATGAAGCATAGAGGAGACAGGATAGTTGCAGGAACACATCATGTTGGGATTTTGAAATTTTCATGTTTCATGTCATTGGGTTGTCTTTAGCAGCAGTGCAAGCAGAAGAGGGATGTGCAGTCAAGCTTTCCTTTCTCTTCCAAAAAAAATTCTCTTCAGAGCTGACAAGCCCACTTGAATTTGTGTAGACTGTTTGTAGGTCACCCAAAGCAAAATGCCTCATCTGTGTATTCGGCCAGTGGTGAAAACTGTGCAATGAAGATACAACAGCAACACCAACTTATTTATTTATATAGCACTGATCTGACTGAGTTGCCCCAGTCACTCTGGGTGGCTTCCAGCAAATTATAAAACCACAGCAAAACATCACACATTAAAAACTTCCCCGTATGGGGGCAAGCCTTCAGATGTCTTCTAAAAGTCAGATAGTTGTTTATCTCCTTGACATCTGCTGGGACTACTGACTACTGAGAAGGCCCTCTGCCTTCACTTTTTGCAATGAGGGAACTGCAAGAAGGTCCTCAGAGCTGGATCTAGACCATGGGGAGGAGGTTCCACAATTTAGAGGCTTCCTTAGAGAGCGCCTTTAACAGATCTTCTACACCCAAGGAAGTCAGTAGGGATGGAAACAAGTCTTTCAGTTATTTGGGGCCTAAGTCATTTTGAGCTTTTGAGCATTTTGAGCACCTGGAAATGAACCAGTAGCCAGTGTGGGGAATATGAGTTCTAAAATGGAACCCTGACCAGTCACCTGAGTGCTACATTTTGAACCAGTTGAAGTTTTCCTAAAGCAGGGAATGCAATGAAAGCCCCAGGTAAATTTGTCCCACCCCAGTCCTTGACAATGTTCTCTTCAAGTCTGCAGACTACTGTAAAGTTGGGTGTGGTGGGGTCCATTTTAACTTGGCACAACTCATGCTTAAAATTGGCAGGATGGTGCCCTCATTATTAATTGAGAGCAATGGTGGACTTGAAAAAACATTTCAAAGATCGATTTGATAGTTTCCCTTTCAAATTGACCCATAGTAAAGCAACTGAGGGTGCCAATCAAATAGATTACTTTTTGTTGTTGTTGTTACATGTAAGTAGCTATGGGGCTGCTTTTGATGACAGAGCAGTTGTGTGTAGTGTTGTTTAATAATGCATTCAAGCACCTGTTTGGAGAGGCTACATTCCACTATGTTCAGAAATGAAAACAGCCCTATTATCGGGGATTTCATTCATAATTCTTCTATCAGGCTCTGATTAGAGCACACGTTGAACTACAGATGAGCATTACCTAAGGCACATGGCGGGAAGTGTGGCGAATAAACCAGGCACAAACCACAAAGCTACCTTTAACTTGTGCAAAACAGCAAGCATGAATTGATTAAAATGTGCATTCCGCTAATGTAATGGCTGGTCTCAGTATAGAAATTAATTAATGCTAATAGTACACAATCAAAACCGCCTTAACAAAAAGAAAGGAAGAAAGATATCTTATAGGGGCATTAAATAAAATGCTCATCTTTTTAATGCATTTGACTGAACTACTGAGACTAAAAGCTTTGCTTTCTCCAATGCAAATGTGGAAAGGTTGGGGTGGGTGGGTGAAATAACAGTCTGTGGTTATTTTATTGCAAACTCCCAAAGCCATTTGCTTTAGAATCCTTGTTAACCTGAGCTTAGTCCCAGTGCCATGTGTGAGGTTGTACTATTAGTTACTACAGATTGAGGTGGTAGCCCTGGGAATCCAGGCCAATAAAATATGCAGATTGAGCGGGAGAGCCAGCAAAGAGATAACTATATAAAAAAGCGGGGAGAAAGGGCACTTAAAGAGTGCATTTAAAGAGGTAGCTCTGGTATTTTCTGGGCTTGCTGTTGGCTCAGAAGCCACAGTGTGCAGGCCTGTAAAAACATTCCTGCTAGCTTTCTCCTCGTCCTATATACCAGATGTGGGGAATCTTTGGCCCTCCAGATGCTACTAAACTATAACTCCCATCAGCAAACACGGTCAGTTTATAGGGATAATAATACAATTAACTGCATTCGTTTCAGCTGTAGTGGATGGCAAGACAAATGGCATAAGCTTCAGCGGAAGCCGAACTGTAGCAGAATGGAAACAGCGGTGGTTATGACAAACACAAGGATGAAAACCACTGCCTCTTGATGTCTTTATTCTAGCTCTCAGCTTTCCTGCGTTTGCTTGTGGAAGTCTCATAAATTCCCATTGGTGAACCAATGGTGGCGTCACCAAGGGGCTGTCACATGAAATCCAAGGGGCAATGCTAACCCTGAAGTTAGTTCATGAAGATCCTGGCATTTCTCCCTCTAACATGGAATCCTAAAGAAGCAGATCAAGCACTTGACTGTAACTCCACTCACACCCACAAATTTAACTCCTGTATTTATGCATGGAATACTTCTCCGATCTAATCAGATCTTCAACCAGTAGCTTTAAAATGTGGTGGGAGATTTCAGACTAAGCATATTGCAGGTAAAGCCTTCCCTTTCGATTTGTATTCAATAAATGTTTATGATTACATGAAATTTAAATAATAAATTGTTTTATAGATGCAAATTAATTTAGAATATAAGTTTTGTTGTTGTTGTTGTTTTAAAAAAAAACATCCCTGTGTGTGCCTCTGACTGACTGCTGTTTCTAAGCATCCAAGACCCTATAGACAGCTATCCTGGGTTTGAAAATGTTAGCAAGGGACCAATTTTGTTATGAACCGAATTTTTCTGCCATGATGCCTTCATCTACTGGCCAACAGGGCAGGTAATAAATTTAATTCAGCATCATCTCTCTAGCCTACAGAGCCAACTCCAGAAAAAAATGGTGTGTTGATGACACTCAGCTCAATTTCTCATTATCAGATTAAGTCATGCAGGTACTGGTCCAGTGCTCGATGGGTCTGATCCTGCAAGGATCTTCTTATGTTATGATGAAGGTTCTTTACCTAAAGTTTCTTCATATTTGTAAGAATGCCTTCTGATTCTAAGCCTACATGGTGAGAGCTAGTTTCATGGCTGCCTTATGTAGGAGAGAAATGGAGAGCTACAGTGTGGGAAAGAGAGGAGCTTGGGAAATTTGGCAGTAAGTCACAAAGTGTATCCCCCCCCTCCCAACTATCTGTTAGTCACTGGGTAGAAATTTTGCTCTGGGTTGAGGTGCATTTTCCCTAAAACAGGCCAAACTTGGCCCTCCAGATGTTTTGGGACTACAACTCCCATCATCCCTAGCTAACAGGACCAGTGGTTAGGGATGATGGGAATTGTAGTCCCAAAACATCTGGAGGGCCAAGTTTGGCCATGCCTGCCCTAAAAGGTGTGCTCATCTCTGATATTTTTTCCTATATGTCAGTGCTGTCACATTGCAAACTCACCCACACCCAATGAAATGTTTTTCTTTTATATTGATTTTAACATTTGCTATATTAGCTGCCTTGTGAGGCTAAAGATAGGATGTAAAGGTTTGGGTTTGCTTTTTAATGGAAACTTACTTTTAGGGAATGCTGTTGTCTTTCCCATTTTTGGTGACTTTTCCTTTCACTCTAACAATATAATAAAGTGACTTTTCTTCTTATTCTAATATGCTAGGCAGTTAGCTTTCCAGAGTGACAATCTAATTGAGAAGAGAGAAAAAAACCAAAGCGCGTCCAAGAATGAGATTTTGGGAAAGATTCAGTGTATGGCTTAGTGCACGGCAGAACTGGAGACAGGATTACGCTTTGGATAATCTTACATTTCTCAAATGATGACGTTCATTAGGGTTCTCACAGTTTTTCATGGACATTTTGGCAATCCCAAAAAATATTCTGCACTCCTTGTGAAAATATCATTATTAATCATACAAGTGAAATGCTTATTTTTAGGGCCCTCCCTGTTAATTGTTTGTTTTAAACTGTTTTTATTTTGTTGTGTTTTAAATTGTTGGGATCCGCCCTTCTTAGGGTGAAGAAGAAGAAGAAGAAGAAGAGGAGGAGTTTGGATTTGATATCCCGCCTTTCACTCCCTTTAAGGAGTCTCAAAGCGGCTAACATTCTCCTTTCCCTTCTTCCCCCACAACAAACACTCTGTGAGGTGAGTGGGGCTGAGAGACTTCACAGAAGTGTGACTGGCCCAAGGTCACCCAGCAGCTACATGTGGAGGAGCGGAGACGCGAACACGGTTCACCAGATTACGAGACTACCGCTCTTAACCACTACACCACACTGGCTCTCTGAAGTATGGTTAATATATAAAATTTATAGAAATTAAATAATAATTAAGAAGGAAGCAATCCTCTTCACTAGAAGCTGACATGGAGCAACTGGTGTAAGTTAACCAGGCATAAAGTTATACCAGATATGAACAGAATTCCGCAGTGGGGCTGCTGTTGCTGCTGCTCAACCTGGGAGGGAAAACAGGCCTTTTAAATAGAGTTTTATGCCAGATTGACAGGTCACATGACTGAGTTGAATGGGTTTATGATCCAGGTTAAGACCCTCCCTTCTGGTTCTGCCTCCAGTTGTATTATGTCGATACGATATGATACAATACGATACGATAATCTTTATTGTCATTGTCCCACACAGAACAACGAAATTGAAAAGTCTACATCAGACATTCAAAACCAACAATCCTGCTATCCCAGCTATCCCAGCCTGGTTAGCCCCCTAAAAACTCTGATATCCCATAATTAAATACAATATACTCCCGTAGAGACTACCTTACACTGCGTTTAAAACCAAAATCGCATTTGGGTAGAAACTGTTTCTCAGGTGGCTAGTCCTAGTCTTTATAACCCTGTACCTTCTTCCAGAAGGCAGAAGCTGAAAGAGATCATTTCCGGGGTGTGCAGTATCCTGCACTATCTCTGCAGCTTTCTTATGACACCTGGAAGCGTAGATTTGATCCAAGGTGGGAAGAGTGCACCCAATTATTCTCTCCGCAGTCTTTACAACCCTTTAGTATTTTCATTTTGTATTTTTATGCTGGGAACAGCCCTGTGATCTTCGGATGAAGGGCAGTATACAAAATTAATAATTAAAAATAAATACATAATAAATGAAAAACCAGTTTGCTGATTTCTCAGATATGTAATCCTAACCCTGTTTTCCCCCAAAGGAAGCCCATTGAATTCAATAGAATTTAATGCTGGGTAGAGATGAGTTGCACTGCTACACTCTACCTGCCAGGTACAGTATAGGCATTTCATTTTCAGCTGAAGGGGGGGGCGACTCTTGACCCCACATTCCTATTGACTAGCCAACTATATTTCTACTATCCCCACAAAGTAATGGTGTAAAATGAAATTTCAGGATCACAGTAAAAAAATAGATGAAACCCAATGGTATCCTGTCTACTTACCAGTGGAACAATACAATACAATACAAATCTTTATTACTGTCATAGACCAGCATAAAAGGGTGGGATACAGTCATTTAAAATCTGAAAAGTGTTTTGGAAAGCTAAAAGGTATTAAAACAGAAGGTGAATATAAAAGTCTATAAGAATTTAGAAGAATCTAAAAGAAGGGATAGGAGTATTGGGTGGGTGTGCAAGAGCATAAAAGGTTGATATATAAAAGACTTTAACTATCAATTTACAGAGCACTCTGATAGGTTCATTAAATCTAGTTTGTGGCACAGGTTGTCCTCCGACGAAGTTTGAGCACTGCTGTGCAGAATCTAGCAACATTGTATGTTGTAGCAGGATTGGTATCTGAGAGCTGCAGGGAGGTGTAGAATGCCCTGTGCTTATGAAGTTTTTGGGAAATTGGGCTAAATCAGTGGAACAGACTCTCTTGGACGCTGTGCATCTCCCTAAATCGGCTTCAGAGGGTTGGGGGACATGACAGACTGAAGGGGAGAGGAGAACAAGGCTAAGTTCTGTTTCATGAGGTGAAGTCACACAGTGCGAAGAAAGCAGATTTAAAAAAGAAAGAACTTTGACACAAGAAAATGGAGCTTGGGTGCATGCTTTCAAAAGTCTGTTTTGAATTCCAGCAAGGAAATAAGAGAGGAAGAACCTTCTTCTTCTTCTTCTTCTTCTTCTTCTTCTTCTTCTTCTTCTTCTTCTTCTTCTTCTTCGATCACTTGTAGCCGAGTAAGATTGTCTTCCATAAACATGGTTTTAACAATGAGTCCATAAGTGAATGTGGAGGCCAATTCTAGATCCACACATCCTTCCACAGTGGGGACATAGGTTTCCGGGCAGGAGTTGATCATGGTGAGGGTTTGCCAAGCGTGCCTTCCTCTTAGCACGTTTCTCCCTTGCGTCCTGCGTTTGAGTGTCTTCAAAGTCCATGACACCTTTGATAAAGGCTGCTCTCCAACTGAAGCACTCACAGGCAAGTTTCCCCAATTGTTGGTGTTTATTCTACATTTTTAAAAATTTGCCTTGAGACAGTCTTTAAACCTCTTTTGTTGACCCCTAGCATTACGCTTTCCATTTTTATGCATGGCATCCAGCTGGCTTGTTCTGTGAACACAAGGATTTCCACTTGTGGAATGGAATTTCCCCTCCCTCCTCTCCTTCCCACGTGCTCCCTTAACTTGTTCTGGGTTCCTCTCCAACCTTCCAGAGCAGATTTTGGGGTAGAGAGGAGATGGGGGAAAGTTCCCTTGCACAAGCAGAAATCTTGGCATTGATGGAATGAGTTAGTCGGATACTGCCTGTCAGGGAACTGACATCGGAGCCAGAGGCGGACGGAAGGCTCTCAAGTGATGCTGGAGAGGGACCCAGCAGGGAGAGAGGCAGCTCAGCTGGGGAAGGAAATCAGCGCAACACCAGGGATAAAGGGGGGCAGATGGGGGAATCGGCGAGAGGGCTCCAGGACTCTTCGCTGGACACCAGCGGGGAGAGCACGGGTCCTCCGCTACCCACACTCTCCCTGCACAGAAGACTTCCGCGCGACTTGGCGTCAAACAATTTTTATGCTGGAAAAGGTTTAAGAAACGCCCACTGACGGATTCTGCTAGCGACTGAGGCAGCCATGAAGTGAAGGGATGTCCAGACAGGAAAGGTTTAACAAGCCAACTTAGCCAGGAGTGGTGGTAACTTACGCACGAGCAACCCATATTCATTACACTGCCCCAACACTTCAGCTGCCAGGAGCTTGGAATATGGGGATAGTTCTCAAGCAAAGGGGATTCTGGTAGGGAGCCATGTTGGTCTGACACAGACAAAATAAATAAATAAATAAATAAATAATAATAATAAATTGTCCAGTAGCATCTTAGAGACCAACTAAGCTAGTTCTGGGTATAAACTTTTGTGTGCATGCACACAAAAGCTTATACAGTGGTACCTCGGGTTACATACGCTTAAGGTTACATATGCTTCAGGTTACAGACTCTGCTAACCCAGAAATATTACCTCGGGTTAACTTTGCTTCAGGATGAGAACAGAAATCGTGCAGCAGCAGCGCACCGGTAGTGGGAGGCCCCATTAGCAAAAGTGGTGCTTCAGGTTAAGAACAGTTTCAGGTTAAGAATGGACCTCTGGAAGGAATTAAGTACTTAACCTGAGGTACCACTGTATAGTCATACCTTGGTTTGAAGTAGCTGCGGGATGAATATTAATGGAGCATGTTACTTCTGGGTTTTGCCGCTTGCACATGCGCAGACGCTCAAAATGACGTCACACGAATGTGTGGAAGCAGCAAAACGTGACCCGCGCACACGCGCACACGCAGAGGTGTGTTACGTTCACTTCAGGATGCGAATGGGGCTCCAGAATGGATCCCATTCGCATCCAGAGGTACCACTGTACCCAGAACTAACTTAGTTGGTCTCTAAGGTGCTACTGGACAAGCAAAGGGGAGTTCTGCAGTCCCCTAAGAGGGCCGTACCATTTCCTTCCCTGCACGTTTGCATCAGTGCCAAAGCATGCTTTCTGGCATGGAAACTCTCATAGTTCTATGATTCCTGGTAGGAGTCCTGAAACCAGCGAAGGACCATTTAACCTGTTTTGAGTGCAATTGCAGGAATGAGCAATGACTGAAAATGCTCGCCGTAAGGTATTTCCCTAGGATACATATAGATTTGCCCTGTTGTTAGCCTCAGGACAAATTGTTCTGCTATCCTCCATCACAGAAGCCAAGCGACTATAATGGAGGCCACCAGACTGGCAAAATGGAAGAGAGCTTTGCAAACTAGAGGGGAGAGCATGTCAAAAATTAAAATAAAATAAATCTCCTAAAGACCATATGTGAAACTGCTCACGTACATACAAATAGGTGAAAAATCCGTTTCGGCTTTATTTACCTGAGAATGAATTTCAGTTTGAAGAGGCCTTTATGTCGTTTCAGGCAGAGCACCTAAGATATAAGCAATTTTCAACAAGAGTACTACACATTTGTCTTTATAACAATTTGTATGTAACAGCTTTTATGCAAATGACAGTAAAGTGGCACCTTTTTTTCTAAATTGGACATTTTTATGGTTATAATTTTCTTCTGTAATAACAGCAAAAAATGGCTGTCCCAGTGGAGTTGAGCGTTTCATCTCTAGTGCTGTTTTGTGAAGTTGGAATGACAAGGTTCTTTCATCGACACACAGGATGGCAAAAAGTGGTGCTCCCCCCCTTCCTTTTTGTCAGACCCATCTGAGGTATGGGAGGTAGTTACACTTAGAAGTTCTGGAGTCCCCTGACACCATCCATTCTTTCCTGAAATAATTTTCTCCATTTCTTTCCCCACCTTCCCCGTTACTCTGAAAGAATATCATATTATATCATTAGTTTTAGCAGTTGTCTCTTACAGTGCTCTTTGGCACTATATGCTCTTGTTCTCCAGAAGCCAAATGAGAGCTGTTACACCGGTGCATCTAATGGACTGCAGCGCAGCAAAATGTGAGTATCCCGTGCACAAAACATTAGGATAATAAACTGTAATGTGTATGGGTTGCTCGTGCGTGAGTTGTCGCCTCTCCAGGCTTTGTTGCCTTGCTAAACCTTTCAGTCTGGACAGCCCTTCACTTCGTGGCTGCCTCAGTCACTAGCAGAATCCGTCAGTGGGCGTTTCTTAAATCTTTTCCAACATAAAAGTTGTTTGACACCCAGTCTCCTCCTACTCTCTCTACGCGGAAGTCTTCTGCACAGGGTGGGCGTGGGTAGCGGAGGACCCGTGCTCTCCCCGCTGGTGTCCGGTGAAGAGTCCTGGAGCCCTCTCGCCGATTCCCCCATCAGCCCCTCTATATCCCTGGTGTTGCGCTGATTTGCTTCCCCATCTGCGGAGCTGCCTCTCTCCCTGCTGGGCCCTTCTCCAGCATCATTTGAGAGCCTTCCCTCCGCCTCTAGCTCCGATGTCAGTTCCCTGACATAAACCAAACAAAATAGGGAAGTTATTGCTCCTTAATACGCCCAGAATAAAATTATGATTACTATTATTCTCACCAAATGTTCATAATTATTCCAACTTATCGGCTAAGTTAGTACTCTAGAATAACCTGCAGATCTACAGCAAAAAAAACCCAGCAATGATAAGCAGAGTGTTTGCAAATCTTGAATTACATTTGATATCTATGCTCATGAAATACAATTAGTATTTTGCCAAATTTTCATACTACAGTGTGACTGTTATATTTTATTTTATTTATTTTAATTACAAATGTGCTTTTTTTTTATCCAACCTTTTCACTATGGTCCACAAAGTGGTTTTCAGTATTAAGATTTAAAACACTTATAATGCAAATGTAAACAAAAAAACAAAACAAAAAAACACACAAATTGGTAGGGATGGAGGAGAATTTGTTTTGCTCTGCATGGTAAAGCAAACAGGTGTGGTTTGTTTTGCTCAGATTTACAGTGTATGCATGCAGTTAGCTATCGTATTACACACTTCTGTGAATTTTGCAAAAAGTTTATGGGTGCAGATATTGACAGGGAGGTCAGGAAGCCACCTGAGCCCCTGGTGATGGTGTCGAATCCAGGTGCACCCACAAGCTAAAGACCTGCTCCTTCCAAGGTGTGGAGAACCTTTGAGACTCTCCAGATGTTGCTGGATGACAACTGCCAATTTCCTTGGACCAATGGTCTGACTGGATAAAATAATAATAATAATAATAATAATAATAATAATAATAATAATAATAATATTTTTTATTTATACCCCACCCTCCCCAGCCAAGGCCGGGCTCAGGGCAGCTAACAAGCAATAATAAAAACAAGTTGAATGAATACAACTTAAAAACAAAATTAAAATACAACATTAAAATATTGAAACGTTAAAATATTAAAATGTAGCCTCATCGCAGGAGGAGATAGGAAAAGAAAAAAGAAAGAGGGGGAGGGAATCAAATTGGCTCCAAGCCAAAGGCCAGGCGGAACAACTCTGTCTTACAGGCCCTGCGGGAAAAAATCAGATTCTGCAGGGCCCTGGTCTCATGAGGCAGAGCGTTCCACCAGGCCGGAGCCAGTGTTGAAAAGGCCCTGGCTCTGGTTGAAGCTAATCTAACTTCCCTAGGGCCCGGGACCACTAGGGTGTTGCTATTTACGGACCTTGAGGCGGTCCCATAGGCATGAGGGTCCTAGGCCATGAAGGGCTTTAAAGGTCAAAACCAGCACCTTAAATCTGACCCTGTACTCCACTGAGAGCCAGTGCAGCTTGAAAAGCACTGGGTGAATATGCTCCCATGGCAGAGACCCCGTGCAGAGCCTCGCTGCAGCCTTCTGCGCCCGCTGGAGTTTCTGGGACAGCTTCAAGGGCAGCCTCTCGTAGAGCGAATTACAGTAGTCAAGCCTGGAGGTGACCGTCGCATGGATCACTGTGGCCAGGTTGGGGCAGTCCCTAAAGGCAGTTTCCTGTGGCATTGGCCAGTAGCATCAGTACCAGTGAGCTCTCTTGGGCTTGTGGGCCTCAGCATTTGGCCAACCATGCTGTGTGCTGAATGTGCTGATGCTGCACCAGAATGTGACCACTTTAGTCTACCGGGCTCCATCCCTCCTGCCCCTTCAGCGCCTCGTTCTATATGCACAAAGGACCCCTAATAGTCATTCCCATTGGAAACATTCAGGTAGAACTTTCATATCACCTTACATCATTTTGGACACATTCAGATGTGGGTTACCAAGGCAAAAAAGCAAAGGAATAAGAAATCAATGACTCAAATGCATCTGCAAGCTGGCTCTTCGACTCGTTTTGCTCTTCTTCCTGTTTTAATTCCTACTTAAACAACCACACTACTTAGCTCATTACTCTGCTGGAGTGGCACTCTTTGTATCTAATGGTTTATTTGGCTTGCCATCCCTATGGGATCCATAATTAACAAACTATGTATTCAATGTTAATTCAGGAAAATACCATACAGTAAGCCCAGGTTAGTAGAATTCTGCATTGATTCTCCCTGAAGTTTTGTGATAGAGTAAGCTGACAGAAAGCCTGTGGATTTCAGCTGGAAAATACTGTTTTTATTTTAACTCTTTTGAGGTGGTCTATTTGGGATGTTGTCTTTGTCTTATGTAGACCTTTTATCTCTTATCTGGAAAAGTATGAAGTTTGGATAATATACACAGGGACCTCGTCTTCAGCCAGTTATGCATACCCTCAAGTAGGGTTGCCGCATTTCAAAAAGGGAAAATCTGGAAAAAAACTGGCAACTTTGGGGCAATGTTGCTGTTGAGCTTTTTTTTAGTTTTTGTTTTAGTTTTGCTTTCTCAGACATTTAAGTGGTAATGTCCAGAAAATTCCAGACATATGGCAACCCTACCTCAAGCCTAGGTGAGAGCTGTAAGAAGATCCAGCCAATATGATCAAGGAAGGGAATGGAAACATCTGACCTTTAAAGCCCTAAACGGCCTCGGCCCAGTATACCTGAAGGAGTGTCTGCACCCCCATTGTTCAGTCCGGACACTGAGGTCCAGCTCCGAGGGCTTTCTGGCAGTTCCCTCACTGTGAGAAGTGAGCTTACAGGGAACCAGGCAGAGTGCCTTCTCGGTAGTGGCACCTGCCCTGTGGAACACCCTGCCATCAGATGTCAAGGAAATAAACAACTATCTGACTTTTAGAAGACATCTGAAGGCAGCCCTGTTTAGGGAAGTTTTTCTGTTGGGAGCCGCTCAGAGTGGCTGGGTAAACCCAGCCATAAATAAATCATCATCATCATCATCATCTCCCTTATGAGGAAAGGCTGCAGTATTTAGGACATCCAGTTCAGCCAATTGTTGGAAGAGGGAAGATAAAAGAAAGTACTTATTTGCCCAGTGCATAGTTAAACTATGGAATTTGCTCCCACAGGAGACATCCAGTTGGATGATTTTAAAATAATAATGATAATATTTTTATTATTTATATCCTTCCCATCTGGCTGGGTTTCCAGGGTTGGACATATTCATAGGTCTACTCCAGTGCTGAATTTCTTACGTTGTTTCTCTTGTTTGGAGATGGTGGTGCTCATCATCCATTTTCACTCAGCTCTTGTATGAACAGTCCGTCCTTCCTCAAAACATTGCTGTTTCTGTCACCCTGGCACATATTGTGCTCCGTTAAATTATGAAAATCACGTGGTGATTACAAACTCTTTATGTGCAAATAAAAGCACAAGGGAAACAAACCAAACACTCCTAGGCAAGGCGGCGGCCGGGCAGGGGGTTGGTTCCTGGATCTTTTCATTCACACAGTGCTTCACGGTCCAACTGTAAGTCTTGTTGCACAAGAAAATAATTTTAAGCTGGGGCATGTTGACCCCAAGCCAATATAATTTTACAAATTATGGCCTTAGGATGACATTTCATGGGCATATCTCCAGTTAACTCTCAGTTATTCCAGCACAGATCATTGGTATGAAATATGTTTTATAGTGATCCATATAGCATCCTATTTCACAATCTACCTATGGGCTGAGACTCTGTTTTGCTTATTTTTATCAATGGTGAACCAAAGTGAACAGCTAAAGACTAGTGCTTTAACTGGATTTTGCCCAAATTGAACTCTGGAGGGTGTTCTGCATTAGAAATGTGGATTTCCAGATGTAAAATATTCCAGCCCCAAATTGCATTTAATATAGAAATGTGTTGCATTGCTCTACATGCCCTCTTATTTCAGTATTCAGGCTGAACTTAGGATGAGAGGTGACGCATAATGCTTCAATTGTGAAAAAAACCCCATCTTTTCCACTAAGAATTGGGCACAATTTTGTCTCCTAGATCCTGTTTGACACACACCTTGCCCTAGAGTAGCCACATGGAGTCCCAGGTAATCAGTGGTGGAATGAAATACCGTAATTATCAATCAATCCATTATGAATGTTTCTCAGGGCAGTTTGCAAACATACCATAAGAACAGCTAAAAGTAGTTTTGCAAACAGTACAAACAGCAGATTCAAGTAGGTAGCCGTGTTGGTCTGACGCAGTCAAAATAAATTAAAAAAAAATTAAAATTGTCCAGTAGCGCCTTAGAGACCAACTAAGTTTGTTCTGGGTATAAGCTTTCGTGTGCATGCACACTTCTTCAGATACACTGAAAGAGAAGTCACCAGACCCTTATATATAGTGGGAGGGTGGGGTGGGATTTTTCTCAGAAGGGTAGTGGGAGATGTCAGCATCGCCCTTGAGCCAGTGTCACCAACTGGACTCATCCACTTCAGCCCCGACTGGGCTAGGCGAACTGGGTAGCACTTCCAGAGACCACCTTCTGCACAGGAACAGGTCAAAGTGCTGTGGACTCACAGCTTAGAGTTGTGAGCACGGATTCACTTCCACAAGAGGACAGTCGTCGCACAGCAGAGTACAGCAGAGTCTAGCAGAGTATATAAACAACTCGGAGAACAGCTCTGTAGAATATCTTCTTTATTCTATCTACAACTATTATACAACTATATACAGAGCTAAATAGGTCTAAGCATAAATGAATGCTGCACTGCATTGTGTGTCTGCAGCTGCTCTTAGCAGCAACCTTATCTATACACACGATCTCTAACAGTCTCTCTCTCTCCGACACACTGACTGACTGATGTTAGGCTGGAGCGGAATAAGTAGAGAGCAGAACACCGCCCCTCCTCTCTGGAAAATCACCAAACTCATCAGCAGATTCTTGGATATGGGAGGGGTGAAATCTCCTCAATTTGGAAATAGACTTGAAAGAGAAGTTGCTGAATTACAACTTATTACTAAACTGAAAACTATGGGGAGACCTGGATTCTTGTGTCAAATTGATTATTTGCTGTATAACTCCAGGCCAGTCATTCTCAGCCTAAACTACTTAACAGGGTTGTTGTGATCTTGGAGGAATATATGTGACTCTGTAGCAAATGAATGCACGGGCAGCCCCCAATTCACTTGCATTCAATATGTGCACGACCGCACATACATGTATCACAGCAAACCTGGAAGCGACCCCAAAAGTCACAAAAGGGGTGGAACAGTGCAGGGGTAGAGCCAGGTGTTTGCAAATGCCTCGGAATGTCACCCCCCATTAATGTGGGGAGGGGTGTGCCTGAAATCCATCTTAGGCAAAATTATGAGTGAAAGGCAGCGTCACAATTTTCCTTGCCACCTATTTTTCTAACAGGTCGCAAGACTCCTGCTCCTTTAACAGCTGCACAATGGGTAGAAATTCAACCGGTGAAGCATACCCCCATCATCTCTTGTATGTGTTTGGTTTTGCTTTGCTCTTTTTATTTTAAGAAAAGGATGAATCTGTCATGCAAAACTCAAACTGTGTGACCTAACTTGCAGTCCCTTCTGCACCAAAGATATCATTTACTGTTGAGTATATTTTACTGTGTTGTTATAGATCTCTTCACTCAACCAGCTGTCTCGCATGTTGAAAAGTATTTCATCTTGTCAAACCCTTCTATTCCCCTTCCCGCAGCTTTCGCAGCCAACAAGTACACGCTTAATCAATCTCATGCCACTGTCTTGAGACTTTCAAACCATGAGCCACTGCCCAACCTCCTTTCTCAAAGAGGCAGCCGACCTTGTCCTCATAAATCATGGAACAATAATGGGCTCAACCCCGAGGATCTGGCTGAGGAGATTTCATCCAATCTCCTGCCCTGCTTTACAGGAGTGTTCTTACTTTCTTAAAAAATGGGGAAAAAAATAAACTTTTATGTAATGTTCAGATCAAATTCCAATGAAATGCAGCCATAAGCTAAAAGGCAACTTGTTTCAAAATAAGACCTACATCAATTGGAGCACAGGACTGGTGAAGAAACACTACATAGTAATGTCAGCCTAAATAGGCCCAACCTATAAACACAGTTTATAGACATGGGTGGCGCCGTGGTCTAAACCACAGAGCCTAGGACTTGCCGATCAGAAGGTCGGTGGTTCAAATCCCCATGATGGGGTGAGCTCCTGTTGATCAGTCCCTGCTCCTGCCAACCTAGCAGTTCGAAAGCACGTCAAAGTACAAGTAGATAAATAGGTACCGCTCCGATGGTAAGGTAAACGGCGTTTCCATGTGCTGCTCTGTTTCGCCAGAAGCAGCTTAGTCATTCTGGCCACATGACCTGGAAGCTGTACGCCAACTCCCTCGGCCAATAAAGCGAAATGAGCGCCGCAACCCCAGAGTCAGCCATGACTGGACCTAATGGTCAGGGATCCCTTTACTTTTACTATTTATATGGCTGGTCCCCCCCCCCATGGATGTTATATTATGTGAAATATTAATGTATTATATTATTTCCACCTGCTGGCCACATGACCCGGAAGCTGTCTGTGGACAAACGCTGGCTCCCTTGGCCAGTAAAGCGAGATGAGTGCCGCAACCCCAGAGTCGTCCGCGACTGGACTTAATGGTCAGGGGTCCCTTTACCTTTACCTTATAAACACAGTTGATGCAGGAGTGGGAAGTAAAGGGCTGGGCCGGTCCATCCATGAGGCAGATTGATGCAGCTGCCTCAGGCGGTGGAATTCAAGGGGTCCCTCCGCAGGCTCAAACTCCCTCTACTTCTACTACCAGAGAAGTGAGGCAAAGTGGCTTCCAGGTTCCATCAAGATTGTGCAAGAGCACCATGAGATAAAGGCATCTGGTCACAGCAAAGAGCAATAGATGGTCGGCTTTCTAAGAACTCCAATTATTTTGCAGACATATAGTCTAGGGTATGGTTTTGTTTCTCATGCTAATTCTAAACACTGAAATTACATCATATGATAATGAAGAGAAACGTAATTAAATAGACATTAAGTATTAGTAACCTGTCTTCCAAGTGTTTATTTTAATCACCAAAAAAAGTTGTGCAAACCATAATTACTCTGTAATCATAAAAGATTTATTGCTGCAATTTTATCCCACCCTATCTCCAAAGATCATACATGGTGCTCCTTCCTCTTTAACCTCCAACAGCCCTGTGAGGTAAGTTTGGCTAGGAGATAGTAACTGACCCAAGATTATGCAGTAAACTGCTAAAAAACAACAACTGATAAGGGATTTGAACCCAAAACCACTTATCCAACCAGTTCTCCACCCACAATCCTTACTTGGAATGGTTAAAAAGCTATGATACTGAAAAAGAAGGTAAACTTTAAAAAGACAGGTAAGTTACTATGGGCATCTCCATTCCCTGTGTGTTGCTCTGGGGAGCTATTCTGACCCACCAGAGCCAATTTTGGCGCAGAGGGAGGACAGTGGACAGGCCCCATTGTATAAGCGGAAGCCCTTGCATTAGTAGGACTCCTTAGAACAGGCATAGGCAACCTTCGGCCCTCCAGATGTGTTGGCCTACAACTCCCATGATGCCTAGCTAACAGGACCTATGGTCAGGGATGATGGGAATTGTAGTTCAAAACATCTGGAGGGCCGAAGGTTGCCCATGCCTGCCTTAGAATGATGAATCCTGCTCACTGCCCTGATGTTATTTCACCCCATTCATTTCAATGCAAATGGTGGGATGGTCGTGTAATCAGTTATATCTCATTTGTAGACTGAAAACAGCAACAGCAGTAAATGCCAATTGTGTTCATTGGATTGATTTTTGATCTGGGCGTGGAACAAATAAGCAAACATGGGGATACAGTGAGCTCCACAAAGAAAACAAAGATAAAAATCAGTTTAAAACTGAACCATAAGAATTTCAAAAAGAATTCTAAAAGTTCTCCAGTTCTCCAGTATATGACGGACAATACCATCCCTTTCAGATTAAGTGTGACGCAACCTGGCATTGGATCCTCATTTGTTGAATGGAAGACCTGTCCCCGATAACGCTCACACATCTGACAACACTGCTTTGTTTTCTCCATTTGAATTTATATATATATATATTAACCTAAGACATATACAGCTGCCCACCACATTACTTCTTTGTAAATAGTTTCTACATGTAATATAACTTTAAGTTTGGGGTATTTTTTTTTATTTTTGTCATCAATGAATTGCTTTGGATGGAGGGAGGCAATTCAACCTTTAAGCCCCTTTGACATTCACAAAGTGTTGCTGGAGAAGGGGGAAAAAAGTCAGCTGGGGTCTCAGCTCTGACAAATTTGCATCTCTTTGAATATGATGCTTGAAAAGCCAAGCCGCTAGATTAAATTTTGCCATGGAGAAAATGAGAACTGCTTCCATCTCCTGAGACTACTGGGAGGATCTTTATGGTTGATTTACTTTTTTAAAATAAATAAATAAATAAATAAGCGTTTCTTTATGTGTTTTCTCTAGCTTGTGTCCAGCCTTCCTCCATCAACCGTGCCGTAACTTCTGCCAGTTATATCAGCCCCATAGTACGTCAACCTGGGCAGAGTACAAGGTGAAAGGATATTTCAATCTAATCCCTACACTCCCTTCTGTGTTTTCTGATTAAAGTTTGCAAGCGAACCTTGGAATAAACGACACCTGACATGACTTCGAAAATAATTTACATGGTTGTATAAGCTGGGAAGGTAAATCCAACACACCTTTTACTCACGAGAGTAGCCCAAATCCATTTATGACCATGCCAGCTACTGGGATACAGATAGGTCTTCCTACTATGTAGATCAGATGCTGATATAGCTAAGTCCAAGGGGGGAGAATAGTGATTGCATTTTCATTACCCTGTCCTCCCCAAAAAGGTGCAAACTTGATTGATATTAAGGACATCCATTTTGGTTTTCATTTTAGCATTTTTGTTTTCGTTTTCTTAATTTGCACACCCTGAAGTAGTATTCAAACCAAAATGCAGTTATATCTCAAAATGCACACTTCTCTGAATTTTGCAATGCAGTTCTTCAACAACAACAAAATGTGCTAATAAATTTATATTTTAGGGGAAACTTCATGCGTTAGTGAAAAGAATCTACAGAAATGTATTACATTCAGGGAAATTGCAAACAAAAACTGTATATATCAGGACAAATGTGATCAAAATGTTGATTTTTTTGGTGAGAACTTGTTGTTGTTGTTTTTTTTTAAAAAAAGTTCACAAACAGATGTGAGCTGAACCTAAGATTAGGAAAATGAGAACCTGAAACTCAAGTCAGCTAATGGGGCCAAGTGAAACTCCTCTAGCTGCATTCACCATCTGACTAAGTGGAATGATATTCCAGGTTAATGACTCCCAGTGATTGCATCACAGTCCTGCATTTCTACATTGGTCTTCAGCTAGTGGCTCAATTGCTTGATTGATTGCTTGATTGCAATCTGACCTAAGGTGGCTGCTGTTGGTGAATGGTCATAGCTCAACAGCAGAACATCTGTTTTGCATGCTGAAGGTCCTGATTACATCCCTGGCATCTCCAGGTAGGACTGGGAATATCCCTTGCCTGAAACCCTGGAGAGCCACTACCAGGCAGGGTGGTGACTATATTGGACTGGATGGATCAATGGTCTGGTTATAAGGCAGTTCCTTCCGCTGTTATATGTGGGCTAAAGGTAGGTCCTCAGTCTGAGCAGATTGAAAACTGTTTTCATTCCTGAAGGCATCTAAGAGTGGATCAGGTCCAAATACGTAAAATGTGCAAGGACCCTACTGTTAGAATTCCTGTTCCGTGACTGCAGTCATGGGATTGTTGTCTATCGCATGACAGTGTATGTTTTGACTCCACAAAGTGGGAAGTGATGGAGACAGGATGTTTGTGTTACTGTGTTCAATGAAGTGGGAGTATTGTCCTTTCTCTCTCTCTTTGCTGTCTGACGCTAGAGAGAGAGGGAGCCATGTTGCGTGCTCTCCCTGTGTTTATATGTAAATAAAGTAGATTAGCCAAAATGCAGAGTTGCTGAGGTCTGTTATGCAACTGCACAAACTCTGCAGATCCCTAAGTGTGCCGGTGTCTGTTGGCATCGGTCGCTGTGATGTTCGGGCTGAAGAAAGCTTTTGAAGCTCCCGAACGATTTACCAGGAGGGAGAGAACATGCCAGTTGGGCATGTGTCTCTGCCAGGGTCCTACTCGAGTATAGGCTGAGCTCCTAACACCCACCACCACCAGTACCACACCCTTATGTGCTGGTCCCGGGGGTAAGGTACCGTGAGTGTAGCAGAGTCCACACGAAGAGGGGCGAGGTCCGATGCAGAGAGCCGGGCGGGGAACAGGAACGCTGGAACAGAAGGCTGAGCAGGTAACAGGAACGCCGGATGGTCGGGAACAGGAGGCCGAGCAGGGAACAGGAGTACCGGATAGTCAGGAACAGGAAGCCGAGCAGGGATCAAGAACACAGGAAGGTCCGTAGCCAACAACGACGTTGCTCCCGCAACCTGGGGCCGGCCTGACTGGGCTTTTATCCTCTTCTAAGGTCAGGGGCGGTCCCAACCCCCAGGAGCCCCGCCTCCTCTGGCCTTAAGGCGAGCACTCCTCCTGGGGGCAACCAGTTCCCTTCGCCTCTCTGCCCTAAGCCTCTGCAGATCAGGAGAGGCCGAAGGGTTACTGGGCCCTGGAGGAGGCTCACCTGTGGCCACTGAGTCATCCAGCCCCTCTGGGGCCAGAAGGGCTTCACCTGGGGCCAGCTCCTGATGCACTGCCACAGGTGCAGGCTCCTCAGCATCTAGGCCTTGCCCCAGTTCAGCCGGCCCTGGAGGCGGGGACTCCTGTGCAGGCTGGGATTCCTCTGTTTCATCCTCCGAATCGGAATCCCAGGCCATCACACCCTAGTACTGAATACCGTATTTTTCCGTCTATAGGATGCCCCCTTGTATAAGACCCCCCATTTTGGGGCACTCAATTTTAGGAAAATGAGGGGAGATGGTCCAAATTTGTTGAGCCTCTTGCCCCCCACGCAGCTGCAGGCAGGATACACTCCCTAGATCGTTTCCCGCATGTAGTGGCATTGGAGGAAGTTGTGTTCCCAGGAGCACAACCTCCTCTGATGCCGCCACATGGGAAACGATCCAGGGAGCGCCCACCATGCGCAGCAGCATCAGAGGAATTTGCCCTTCCACCAACAAGCTGGCTGGCGGAGTGTAGCCTCCCCCCCCCCAACACAACTGAAGGCAGGAAACACCCCCTAGATCACTCCTGGCTCGCTGTGGCATTGGGAGAAGCCACACTACTGCCAACGAGCTGGCTGGCGCCACACTGCTTCTCTCCCCCCCCATGCCACTATCTGTGTATTGGACGACCACAGTTTTTGGATGTGATTTTTGAGTCAAAAACCCTCATCCAATACACGGGAAAATATGGTACATTTAAATCAATGTGTTTGCCTACAAAATATTCATGCTTCAGGGCCACTTCACAAGGAAGTCTCTCCCCACCCCAACACAGATATAATCTGTAGCTTCAAGATTGCAGTCCTAATGAAAATTTGTTAAGTAGGTTGTGCCCGTGCTTAATCTTTATTTACAACAATATCTGGTGCTCTAGCAAGTTCATAACATTTTTAAAATGAAAGTTTTCATTGCACTTTCTCTCTGTGTCTATTTAGTGGAGTAAGTAAGGCACAAATTGTTGGTTTTTATGCTGAATTGCTATTAAATTAGGGTAATTCACTAAAGCATACTGACCTTCCATGAAAGTTAGCACCAGTCACTCATGTAAATATAGATATATATATACATGCAGAAGTTCTAAGTTTTATAGGATTTTTGGGAAGGAATGGTCATAGATTCATAGCATTGTAGGGTTGGAAGGTACCAAAGGGTCATCTAGTCCATCCTCTACAATGTAGGAAACTCAACCAAATCATCCATGACAGATGGCCATTCAACCTCTGCTTAAAAACCTCCAAAGAAGGAGAGTCCACCACCACCTGAGGGAGTCCATTCCACTGTCAAACAGCTCTTGCCATCAGCAAGTTTTCCTGATGTTGAGTTGGAATCTCGTTTCTAGTAATATGAAGCCTTTGGTTCAGGTCCTACCTTCTAGAGCAGGAGGAAACAAGCTTGCTCCATCTTCCATGTGTCAAGCTTTTAGATATTTGAAGATGATGATGATGAAGAAGAGTTTGGATTTGATATCCCGCCTTTCACTCCCCTTCAGGAGTCTCAAAGCGGCTAACATTCTCCTTTCCCTTCCTCCCCCACAACAAACACTCTGTGAGGTGAGTGGGGCTGAGAGACTTCAAAGAAGTGTGACTGGCCCAAGGTCACCCAGCAGCTGCATGTGGAGGAGCGGAGACGCGAACCCGGTTACCCAGATTACATGACTACCGCTCTTAACCACTACACCACACTGGCTATCATATCTCCTTTCAGTCTCCTCTTATCCAGGCTAAGATTATCCAGCTCCATCAACTGTTCTTCATAAAGTTTTCTTTTCTTTTTGTTTTGTTGTTGCTGTTGTGTCACACTGTTGATTCATGTTAAGCTTCTGGTCTGCTAAGACCCCTATATCATTTCTACGTGTACTACTGGCAAACCAGGGGTCCTCAACTTATATTTGTGCATTCTTTGGTTTCAGTTAGTCAACTAACTACAGATCCATGTAAAATTAACTTCATCCAACCCATATTTTACCTGCTTTGCAAAAATACCATGTGGTATTTTGTCAAAAGCCTGACTGAAAACAAGATACACCATGTCCACAGCATTTCCCTGATCTACCAAGCTGTAAGTATAAAAAATATATAAAAAATTGTCTGGCATCACTTGTTTTTGAGAAACCCATGCTGTGTCTTAGTAATCACAGTATCCTTTTCTAAGTGCTCACAGACCGACTGTTGAATTATCTGGTCTAGGATCTTTCTTGGTATCACCTTAAGCTGACTGGTCAGTAGTTACCTGGGTCTTGTTTTTCCCCTTTTTCTGAAGATGGGGAAAATATTTGCCTTCCTCCAATCAGCAGGGACCTCACCTGCTCACCAAGAATTCTCAAAGATTATAGACAGAGGCTATGAGATTACATCTGTAAGCTCCTTTAGTACCCTGGGGTGAAGATCATGGTATTACTGACCATGGGACTTCACCCAGTAGTTCCTTAAGATTTTTGAAATCAGCCTTCTTAAAGTCCATAGTAAATGTCTGACTACACTCAGCTTCATAGGAGCCAACTCCTAGGAGCCATGCAGACTTCAGCCCCAACAATAAAATATTTGAGGGGGCCACCCCAAAAAAGTTGATGGGCATTCCCATTCAAATGTTATATGTGCACTGTGTCATGTGATTGATTATGTGGGACACTGCTTATTTGGGCCCCCACAATATTTTATTCAAGTTGGCACCCCTGCTCAGCTTTCCCTTGCCTGTTTATAGTAAAACCCAAAAGGATATGATCACTTCCTCCCAAGGTTCCCTGTCATTTAACTTCTTTGATCAGTTCCTCCCTGTTAGTGAGGACCAGGTCCTAGAGAGATGATTCCCTTGTTGCTTTTGCCACCTTCTGGGACATGAAATTGTCAGCGAGACAATTGAGGAATTTGTTGGGCCTTACAAAGTTGGCAGGGTTTGAGTTCCAATATATATTGGGTTGGTTTCCCTTTCTCCTTTTTATCTTTCTAAAAGGAATGCAGTATTTGGCAGGTTCCATACTGATTCCCTGATTTTCCTCTTTCTTTCCTCTGTAAATGTGACCCATGTATAAGAGTGGGCTTGGTGTCACTTGGAGATGTTGTGCTTCTTCTTATACATTTGCACCAAAATTGTCGGTAAGGTTTGTGAGCACCATAACTTATGGACAATCAAATATAACTGGATATTGCTTCCCAAGTTCTTATAATTTTCTGGTAGATCATATTGCATTAGACTCCATTGCTATCCTCAGCTGGGATTTATCGAAGCATAAGTTTGGTCTTCCTTCAGTCATTCAAGCTGTGTTTCTCAGAACAATGAAAGGACAAAAAGAGGTATAATGTCACAGCTGAAAGAAGAAGAAAGAATATTAGGAAATATTAAAATATTTGAAAAAGTAAAGTAAGGTGTGCACTGGAAGATTAGATATTCAGGCACCCTAAAAAAGAGGATCTTAATATGACACAGGAAAGGATCACAGGGGGCAAGGGATATACATACTGTTTGTGAGGCCCTGAGGTCTCTATGTGAGAGGTTATTCATTTAGCTGCTGTGATTTGCATTACTATGGCTGCCTGCAAAAGGCCCACCATGATTCCTTAAACCATGGAAGCCACAGAGAACATTCCCATTGAGAAACAAGTTCTCACAAATCTTGGTCTGGATGGAAGGGAAGAGAGTCAGTTATACTATAGTCTGGAGATAATGAACATGGTGTCCTCCAGATGATGTAGGACTCCAACTCCCATCTTTTCCAACTAGCATGATCAGTGGTCAGGGATGATGGGAGTTGGAGACCAAAACATCTGGAGAACACGACATTGGCTAACCCCACATCCATTCCCCTGCAATTAAGTTTGCCATGACTAATTGTATCCTGTCCCCGTGTGAGTTAAGACATGAGTGTGTTATTGGTATTGGGATCCAACCCAATACCTCCACGTGAATGTTGCTGGGCCATAATCCCAGCAGCAACCTGCCTGCTCTCAAGGGGCTCATATGTAGGTTGCCTTCATGTCTGAACTAAGCAGCTTTGGCTATGTAGCCAATGAGGAAAAGCAGAGCCTCAGCCCAGATAACTGTTCATGTGGGAGAGAGTTTACAAAAGCTCTCTTCCTCCAAAGCACTGCATCAAAGAATATCACTATCACCAACAAAGCAATGCTTTGCACCACTGACAGCCACCAATCCCCATCCTTATTGTACAGCTAATTGCATGTTTATCAATTGAAGGGCAAAAACTATCATGCTTATTAGCAGGCCTGAAAGCAAAAGAGTAAAGAACAAATGTAGGTGTGCTGGAGTGAGCAACGACCACTACTTGCCCAGATAGCAACACCCCAATCTTTTTTGCAGCATTGCCAGACACATTTTCACAATTTGGTACCCGGTTCACCAGTATTCCTTTATCGTGACAATGGGTGGCTTGGCCGAAGTAACTGGATGGGTCATCTCTCTCTTCCCGCCCCCATTGTCAGCACCAAAATGGATCTCCTGTAGAATGTCATTCCCGGCCTTCAATTGGAGGTAAATTTGCCCTACCAGAATCAACAAGAAAGCCTTGTGGACTTCTTCCTAAAGGGAGGGGGATGAGAGCCTTTGGCACATGCCTTGGTGTAGCCAATTAGCTCAGGTGCCTATAAAGGTGACCACAACCTTCAAGCTCATCCTCTCCTTCTATTCAGCATCCTGCCCTCCCACATCTAGACCAGTGAGCTTTGTCAGTCACTGCTTGTGGATGAACAGAATTTTTTGGGAAACGCCTTAACTGGTCTTTGATGCACCATTTTTTCCTGGCTTCATTTGATTGGTTTTTTTTATCTATCGTTTTCATTTTTACTGGCATTTAGTGGTTTGCAACACCCAGAGGCATATTTGGGTGGAGGGCACTTCACTAACTACCTCCTACTGTTGTCTGGCCTGGTGCGTTGTTTGGTTTGATGCTCTTAGGGTCTGGGCAGGTGGTGAGTTCCAGCACCTTTTCCCCCCTAGAAAAATAATACTGGGGACACAGAAGTGCTTGCGCTGTTGGAATAATCTCCTTGGCACAATGTTGAATTCCCCCCTTTGCCTGCTACTATGCAAGCTTGGGTGGTGTGGCTGATGTGCTTGTTTTGACCTTCACAGCAGGCAGGAAATACCTTCCCCTTCCTTGCACAGGTCACATATCTCCTCCTTGTTCTAAGAGATCAGCACATGTTTATTGTTCTATGACAATAAATATAACCTCTATAACTGACCCACTGAGTCTTTCTTTCCGGGTGTGGGATGAAACACAACCCAGAGCTGGGCAACCCTGTGGGAGTTTCGCAGCTGCCTTCTGCAGGAGATGCGCTTCACCCACCAACATGCACAACTAATACACCGGCATGCAAACCTATGCAGTCAGCAGACACAAGCATAAATATGCATTTCCACCCACAGACTATTAATAATGCAACATACGAGAGCCATAGGTATTAAAGCAGCGAAGCCGGCTGTGTGCATCTTCGCATTGCTTAAGTCAAAGGAATCACACATGTCCTTCAATTAATGCCATCTAAATAGCCTTAACGATCACAAGACGGCTGCCGTGAAGCTTTCCGCGTTCAAAATCTAAATGGACACGTATACAGTGCCTTTTGCCTGCCTCTTCCCTCTTTCTCTCTTTACCTTCCCAACGGCACTATTTCATTTCAGAAGAAAACTTATGAAAATTGTTGAAACATACACTACAAAGCATTTTTCTTCCCCTTACTTTTTTTTTATTGCAGCAGATAGCCCCCCAAAAAGGCAGAGATGTCAAAGGCTTCCAGTCCCCCCTTTGACATTCACGCAGTGCTGAGAGTCAGCCGGGGTCTCAGCTCTGACAAATTTGCATCTCTTTGAATGTGACGCTTGAAAAAAGCCAGAGCTGCTAGATTAAATTTTTTTTTTCCGTCGAGAAAATGAGAAAAGCCTCTATCTCTCCGCCAAGTCTACTGGGAAGATCTTTATTCTGATTCTTGTTAGAATTGTTTATCACCCTGACAGACCAGACTCGGACGAGATAAAGGCGCTGCTCCATCACGGGGCCTGACAGTGGTAGGACATGCAGAGAAATGAAAGGAGCAGGGGAAAATATTATTAATAGATGCCGACTTGATTTGCCTCTATGGCACGTCAAGGAAGGGGAGGTGTATGCGGCAGGGCAGGGGGGAGGGAGCCAGGGCTTGATTGCAACCCTATGAAGTTCTGTCCAAAAAAGAAGCTATTTTTCATTAAGTGATAGAAGGGCTTTTTTCATGTTCTTTCCTGAGGAGCTGATAACTTATGCAGTTTATTCTAACCCTGCTGATTTCTGTCAGGGAGAGAAAACTCCTGAAAGATGGCTCCGGTTCGTCCTTTTTCGAGGGGAAAAGGTAGTTGCCTTGTCAGATGCGGTAGCAAAGCATCCATGCCCCATCCCATGGCTCTTGCAAGGTCCCTGTGTTCTCCATTTGGGCAGGGGGTTATTAAGAGGTGGCTGAGATTTATTTATTTTGCCTGTCTGTGAATAATAAATAGTGCATATACAAGGATATGGGCGAGTATGTCTCGGCATGCATGTGTGAGTGGGTGGGTATCTATCTACACACACGAGGGATGGGGAAGGAATTTGGTTTGGTTTGGATTTTAACCCACCCAATTTAGGAACCAAATCAGCTATTCACACGTCTCTGAATTTTGTGGTTTCATTTTCCAATTAAATAATGTGTACCAAAACAAGGAAAGAATATACTGTATTAGGAGGTGTGCATAGAAAAATGCTGATAGCAGTGAAAACTGCTTTGCAAAAATGTGTATCAGGCAAAATCCGGCAAAACTGCATACAAAAGTTGTATATTAGGAGAAATTTTCAGGAAAATTCTGGTATATTTTCACGACAACGTTCTAAAAATAAAAACAAATCACAAACTGATACAAAGATGTGGAGAACCGCACTTAAGACTAGAAAAAAATAGGAAACTTAAAATAAACCTAAATTGACAGACCAATCTATCCCTAGCACCCTCAGATATATACTTAGAATTATAGAGCACTCCAAAGGGTTTGTTCATTTTTTTGACGCAGTCCTTACAGATAATGACAAAGTATGACAGCATTCTTATGGACTGGGAGGGGGGAGGTTTAGGGATACCAGCTTGCCTTCAGGAGCATGGCACAAGTAATATTTAAATTGGTGTTGCCCCATTTTGGAACAATGGCCATCACTGCTGTTAGGTTGAGTGAAGTGGCTACTTCAGGCAAGAGATGATGGAGAGGTGGGAAGCAGCTGAGAAGTCTTTGGGGGGTTGAGCTGTGTGTGCAGCATGGCCTGCCATGCATTCTGTAAGCTAGCCTGATGTTCTCAGGTCCAGCAGAGAATACTGACTGATCAATTTGCAGAAAGATTTAACAGCCGGTCCAGTCCGTCTCTATATGTGGGGTGGGGTGCTGGATGCCATCTTGTCCTTTGCCTCTCACAGCAAAATATCTTGGACTGACCCTGTATAATAGCTTAGTCTTTTACCCAAAACACTTTCCCAGTCCTCACATAGGAGGGAGGGAGGGAGGGAGGGAGGGAGAAAGAGGAGAGAGAGAGAGAGAGAGAGAGAGAGAGAGAGAGAGAGAGAGAGACTCTCCCTTATACTGAGTTCCCTTATACTGAATGAGGCCATTGGATCATAGAATCATAGAATCATAGAATCATAGAGTTGGAAGAGACCACAAGGGCCATCGAGTCCAACCCCCTGCCAAGCAGGAAACACCATCAGAGCACTCCTGACATATGGTTGCCAAGCCTCTGCTTAAAGACCTCCAAAGAAGGAGACTCCACCACACTCCTTGGCAGCAAATTCCACTGTCGAACAGCTCTTACTGTCAGGAAGTTCTTCCTAATGTTTAGGTGGAATCTTCTTTCTTGTAGTTTGGATCCATTGCTCCGTGTCCGTTTCTCTGGAGCAGCAGAAAACAACCTTTCTCCCTCCTCTATGTGACATCCTTTTATATATTTGAACATGGCTATCATCTGGGTCAGTAAGTCCATACTGATTGGCAGCTGCTGCCCAGGATTTGAGGTGGCATTCCCCATTCTACCTGGAGATGCCAGGGATTGAATCTGAGATCTTCTGCATGAAAAGCTGGTGCTCTACCATTGAATCCCACCCCACAAAAATTGGATAGGAAGACATTTGTGTTTGTGATGATATTGATGTGAACCTGCTCTCCCACACAAGGGATGGAGGAGAAATTTGATTCAGTTCACATTGAAAGGTGAACCTAACCTAACCCACCATTTCTGAAGCAACATGCAAACCAAAGTACAATCACCTTTTGAAATTTGCAAATCTCTGAATGTTGCAATGCAGTTCTCCAGTCCAGTAATGCGTATGCTTGAGTAAAGTGTGCTTAAAAATGTATGAATTTGTGAAAATATACAAAAATGCATTATATATGGGGGAACTGATTAGCAAATATGTGTATATTGGACAATATTGCATATAAAAATTGCATATTAGGAGAAGTTTCACAAAAATGCTGATAAATTCTCATAAGGCTTAAAAAAAATCAAACTGATGTCAAGAACTGAGCATAAGATTGGAAAAATGAGAAACAGAGAGAAAACAAAAGTAAATAAATTGACCATCCCTATAGCACACAAAGGATTTTGCTGACTCAGTGTGTGGTTGGATTGGGTCAAAGATACGCCATAGATGTACTTTTGCTGAGCTACCTAAACCACAAGATAGGAATAAGAATGGCTGGCAGAGGTCCTACAATAAAATCGTTGTTGGTTGAGATTTCTTCTATTGCACATTACTGCCCATGTTAATATTGCATTCATGCTGTTGTGTTTCATTTCATTTCTCTTCTTCACACAGCAAGAGAGGCTAATGGGCTTTTAATAGCACTTTCAATTCATTGCCCTCAATAAGCCTTTGGAATTTTAAGAGTTCTGTACATATATTGAAGGAATGTTAAGTCTTGGAAAAGAGGTGACCAAGAATGTCAACTGGATCCTACTCTATGTTTGGATGTTGTGATGGAGTTAAAGACCAACCCACACTTGGGTTGAGTTTGCAACTGGATCAGGAACACCTAATTATTTCCCCTCAAACTCAGCAAATAATGCAGTTTATTCTGTGTCAAACTTGGAGCCCCATTAAATGTACCATCATGCCACCTTTGTTGTCATCATTCATTCATTCATTATTTGTATGCTACTTTTCCACACAAAAAGTTATGCTCAAAGCAGCTTACAAGAAAGAAAAAGGGATGCATTTCAAACTGGGATGCATAAGGAGTGCAGTGCGGTCTGATCTTTCTCCCATCACACCTGCCTCCTAATATTCATAGTATTACTGCTGTTATCACTGATGACATGCTATTATCACTTATATTATTTCTGAAAACCCTGAACAAATCAGTGTAACCTGAAGTAATCAAGACAGCACCGTTTCCAAAATCTGAAAAGTGATATAACTAACATCCTTTTAGGTTCTATTTCTCTAAGCACATCCCTTTTATACCAGCAGAAGTTTCATGGCATTCCCCAAACAAGCCTGTGAGCTGTAGTTTGTTGGAGGGTTAGTATATGTTAAATGTCCCATGTTTCCTACAGAACTAGAATTCCTGAACTTCCCAGAAGAGAGGAAATGACTCTTTAGCCATTTTAAGTCTGTAGTGTTGATACACCCACACAACAAGGTAGCCTGCCTCTCAGTTTGGCAAAGTATTTATTGTTACCATATTTACTAAAATGTAATGCACACCTTTGACCAAACTGCAGGAGGCAGTGGAAGACAGGAGTGCCTGGCGTGCTCTGGTCCATGGGGTCACGAAGAGTCGGACACGACTAAAGGACTAAACAACAACAATGCACACCTTTCCTGGCCAAATTGTGGCATGAAAATTAGGGTGCGCGTTAGATTTTAAGGCACCAGCAAATACTTTTTTTGGTTTCAAAGGTTTTGAAAATTGAGGTATGCCTTAGATTCACACAAATATGGTATATCAAAATAACATTATTATTAATGGTAGTATTTCCTGCCCTTCAGCAGGTCCCAGGGCAGGTTACAACAATTTAAAATTCAGAATTCAGGGGTCAAAGGCCAGGATAAAGAGATGTATCTTCAATATTCACAGAACAGCAGTATATCGTTCTGAACCATAGAGCAGGTGTGGGGAATCTTTGGTTCTCTAGATGTTGCTGAACTACATCTCCCATCAGCCCCAGAAAGCAAAGCTAGTGACCAGGAATGATGGGGGTTGTTGTCCAGCAGCGTCCAGAGAGCCAAAGGTTTCCCGCACCTGGTGTAAGAGAATGGAAGGAAAATAACAGCATTCATTTGTAGGATGACAGCTAGCTTTGCTAGAATCTTAGCAACCAGGAGCTTGCACCAAAAATGTTGATTGCTTTCCTTCTTTCTTCTCTCAGTTTCTGAAATATTTAAATATTTGTTCCTGTTGCTCTGTTGACAACAGCGGGTTAATGCTACTGTAGGTTAATGCGACTTTGAGAGTCAGCACTGAGTTATGCATCCCTGAAGGCCTCAATTTGCATATTTTTAGAAAGTGGATATACTTGGCAAGCTTCCTCTTTATTCAGCTCCAGTTTTGGCACTTGCCGAAATGCAGAGGGCATCGAGCAGCAATTTAACCTCGGAAAACAAATTGGGTTTGGTAGCGCTGGTATCATTTGAAAACTCATACATTTTAATGTCGCCACCTTTGCAAAGTCCAACGTTTCAGAAAATGCCACTGAAAAATAATAACACATTTTAACTTTTTTAAAAAAAAATTAAAAAAATTGATGAAGGTTCATTTTGCTTTGTGGATAATTATCCAATTAGGCTGGAATTTATTGTCTCCTATTTTGAATATAACAATCATTTTCTCCCCAGACATTAATGTTAAGAAACTTTTTTTGGGGGAGTAGGGTGTTATGAGGTCTTAAAAGGGTGGATAAAATTTTCATCCGTGGCTTCCTGGCAGGATGGATTTCTTAAAAATGCTACTTAAAATGTTACCTGCCAAAGTGATGGTCATTTATCATATAGATATTACCATCATATGAACCTGTTTGCTTGAGGCTGGAGAAAGCTAAAGAAAAGCTGGATTTTATCAGTTGAAAAGTGGGCAATCAGCCGCTGTGTGTGAAACCTGCATAGCACTGAGGAGAGCCTAATTCTGGGGTAGCCAACATGATGCCCTTCATTGGACTACAAATCCCGTCAGCTGCTGCCAACATGGCCAATGGTCAGGGATGATGGGAACTGAAGTCCACCATCATCTACAGGTCACGTTGTTGCCGATCCTCATCTAAGTTCTCCTCACTTCGCACTCCCAAGGCAGATAACAAATAAATGGCTCAGGTCTGCAATACCTCAAGGACCGTCTCTTTCCATATGAACTTGCCCAGACCCTGAGATCATCTTCTGAGGCCCACCTTCGTGTGTCTCTTTCGCGAGAGGTCAGGAGGGTGGCAACATGAAAACGGGCCTTCTCTGCAGTGGCTCCCCATCTGTGGAATGCTCTCCCCAGGGAAGTTCGCCTGGCACCTTCACTATACACCTTTAGGTACCAGGCAAAAACGTTTCTTTTCAACCAGGCCTTTGCCTGACTTCATCTACAGCCTATACCCTTTTTTTAAAAAAATGCTGGCTCTGTTGGGATACTGCCAGGGAGATAAAGTCCATCATGGCCCAAGCCGTGTGCCGGACGATCCATCGATCTCTTGCCACATTCTAGAGCTCATGCACACTCTTATCAGCAGATAATTGACAGCAGAAGTTGCACACAGGAGAGCATTATTTACAAGCTTTATTCAGCGTTGATCAGAACAAAGAAAGACATGACTGCCTGCGTCAGTGTCTCCGACAGGGAGAGAGAAACGAAAGCAATAGATAACATAAGCATCCTGTGAACAGGAAATACGCAGGCTGTGACACAAACATCCTGCTCCCTTTTAAGGTGGAACGGAAATATCCTAACAGTTTGGGGGGCGGTGGCTGTTGGTTTTGTTTTGATTTTATGTAGTTGGTATTTTATGTGAACCACCCTGAGAAATTAAACAACAACAACTGAAGACTTTATGGCTTTAACATCAAGGTAAGGCAGAGGAAGCTAATCTGTTTCAGGCTGAGGACTGCAGGGAGGGTGCATATCAAAGTGGGCTTGATCCTGTGTGAAGAAGCCTTTATTCAAGTACAGCTGTAGGTTTGTTTCAGATATCGACATGAAATCATGTGGACAGGGAGTGGGGCCTACTGCTGCGATGCAACCCCTACATCCCATGTGCATTTTCACCAGCACAGTTATAATCCCTGTAAATAACACAAGCGCCTGCTGGATCAGGCCAACATCCTGGTCTAGTCCAGCATCCTGTTCTCATAGTAGCTACCCAGATACATGTGAGAAACAGGCAAGCAGGTCCTGAGTCCAAAAGAGCTCTCCTCTCCAGTGGTTTCCAGCAACTGGTACTCAGAAGCATTACTGGCTGTGACTATAGAAGCAAAGCATAGCCATTATTGGAATGCCTCTCCTTATAACTCATGGCTGACCATTGCTGTGTGGGAGCACAGCTGAGAAAGGTAAACCCTGAGAAGCGCCATATTCCATGACACGGCCCAAATCTGGAACACTATTTTCTGAAATCTGGAACGCTATTTTCCGAAATCCTGCGCAAGTCACGTAACTCATGCAAGATCATGGACCTGGAAAAGCGCTTTTCAGGCATGGTGTCTAAAATGTGTGTTTTGGGGTGCTGTGTAAGATCACAGACCCAAAAAACACTTATGGGGAGGCACACGAGATCTTGGCCCAAAATCGCAAGAGAACAAAATACCCCAAATGGCTGAAGTACTCTTGTCGGGGGGAAACGGGATGTCCTGGTTTTTATGGGACAGCTGACAGGGTATGCATGTTCCCCACCCTTCCAGCTTTGGGAACGGCTCATTAGCTCAGTGGCACAGCCCCTATTTTGCACACCAAATGTCCCACTTTAATCCTTGCAGGGTTATGAACGGCCCCTGCATCTGAAACACTGGGCAGTCACTGCCACTCAGTGTAGATAATGCTTTGCTAGATAGATAAATGGTGTGACCTGGTATAAGGCAGTTTCGTATATCAATCATGGCCTGATTGCTCTTTAGTACCCTAAATGCAGCGCTAGGCACACAGCTTTCTAATGGTACTTGCGATTCTCACAATTGTAGCTTGCGAGTGGAGGGGCTAGAGTTGAGATATGAAATGCAAATTGGCTTCATTTTTGTCCTTTGCCACTTTTATGAATATTAAACATGCAGATAAAACAATTTGGAGCACTTTTTGGAAAGGATCTCTAAACTCTCCATTTCAACCCAATAAAGGTTTTATTCCGGTGCAGCAAAGAGAAATAAAATTAAAATATATAGGTTGGTATTGGCCTAAATGTAAGGAGTGTAATTGGAAATCTGCATTTTGACTGCTCTTTGGAGTGGGATTTTATGGGCACATCAAAAACCTGAATGCTGTTAAATATGGAAAGGGAGCATGATCAGTCAAAATGGCTTAAGGGGCAAAGCCATGGGTTGCTACACGAGAAAAAGAAAGAAAGATTAGGGTGGTGGGTGAAGACTGTGCACAGACAAATGCTCCCATGCTCCTTTGCTACTGACATAAAGGCAGCATCCAGATATAACCACTTAGAAGCTTACTTTGGCATTAAGTGGCATATACATTTAATGATTACAACAACAATAAATAAGATAAGCAGTCTGTGTCACTGGAACTAACAGGTGTAAAGGGGCAACTCCCGATAGGCACCCAAACACTAAGTGTTCTTATTCTGAGGAAAAAATAAAGACCACTCAATAGTAGGAAACTTCATGAGCTGCTGCTTCTTCTTCTTCTTCTTCTTCTTCTTCTTCTTCTTCTTCTTCTTCTTCTTTGGATTTGCCAAGCATGCCTTCCTCTTAGCACCTGAGTTTGAGTGTCTTCAAAGTCCATGACACCCTTGGTAAAGCCTGTTCATGACTTGCTGGAAAGTTGTGGCCCAGTTAAGTTGGCCAAACTTTCCAGAACACAAGTGGTAATTTCACAGAGTCTGTTCTGTGTGCATCGCTTCTTTAGCCAGGCCTTGGAAATGTGAGGCATGTGATTTCAGGACCCATCCTACTGCTGTGACTCTTGTTTGTTTAAACTGTTTTTACTTTCTGGATTTTAGATTCTTATAATCTGCCTTGGGGCCTGCCGATGAAGGACGGGATAATAATTTTGATAATAATAAGGATTATTAATATTGCACGGGTACAGCTGTCCATGTGACATTCTTACTAGATGAAATTCCCCAAAGCTTGTGGAATACATTGTTACCTTAGCCCTGACCTGCACCGGCATCACCAAAGTATCATCCCCCTTCTCTTGATTGATGGAACTCACCTGGTTGGCATGGGTTGTGCGTGTGAAGCAGAAAAGGTCTTTCACATCCTAGAGTCTTGGCAAGTGAGGTATTTCTACAAATGGCACGTGTGCTTTTCGTTCCCAACCAAAGTAGTTCTTAAGAGTGATATAAAGAATACTGGACAGAGTGCTGTTATGGCCTCTTGCTGTGAATGAATGTGGAACTGCTCATTTAATTTAATAGCAGGTTACTTAGATGAGAAGCCATAGATCCAAGGCCCTTGATCTTGCTTATTTGGGTTTTTATTCAAATAATGACCTGATTTGCATGCTTTTGCACTGTAGTTCAGCCCTGAGTTGATTAGTTCAACATGCATTCCTTGGCACTGTTGAGCAGCTCATATCTTTAGAAAGTGAACACCGCTGGATAGCTTTGTTCAATCCTGCCAAAATAAAGTCTACATTATGGACATTGCAATGCTAGGAAGAGACAGGTGGAGTGATGGTTGGTAAAGTAGGTGGTTCTGAGACAAACTTGGGACAAGGCAGAGAAAACCAACAGGTTGGCTTTAAATAACAAAATTTTCGATGTTGACAGTGGTGAGGGTGGAGGTGATGTTGTTGATGATGATGATGACAAACTGAAGCGTTGTCCTCTTTCTTGCCAAAACAAGGCTTTTGAAGCAGCTAACAAAATTATAACATTATATGGAATGCTAATAAAATATTCAGCTCACTCAGCCCTCAGTCAGCATTGCTTTGTGTGCAGAAGGTCCCAGATTCAGTCCCTAAGCATCTCCAAATTGGGCTCATAGACAACCTTGTCTGAAACCCTTTGTAGAAGCTGCCAGTCAGTGCACATCATACTGAGCTATATGGAGCAGTGGTGTAATGCAGTCTAAGGCAGCTTCCTTTGTTCCTTAATTCAACTTTGAAATTGCAGCATCTATAAACAAAGAGTGTGTACCAGCCCTCAAAGCTGTGCTAAATTAGAACAGTTCTTCATACAATTCTGAGTGTCAGGCCTAGGCTGGTTAGAAGATGACTGCTTGATGGACAGGGAAATCCAGGAGCAAGCTAGGGGTACAGAGAAGATTCACAGAATCATAGAGAGCTGGAAGGGATTCTGAGGCCCATCTAGTCCCTGGCAATGCAGGAATCTCAGCCAGAGCATCCTTGACAGATGGCCATCCAACCTCTGCTTAAAAACCTCCAAGGAAGGAAAGTCTACCACCTCTCGTGGGAATCTGTTCCACTGCTGAACAGCTCTTGCTGTCAGGAGATCTCATTAAGTGCTGCAAATGTGCTTCCTGAAAATAAGGAAGCTGGATCAGCCCATCTAGGCCAGCACCCTGCTTTCACAGTGCCCAACCAAATGCCTATGGGAAACCAACAATCAAAACCCAACTGCAAGAGCACCCTACCCTCCTCTGACAGTGAGGCAAAGCATAGCTACCATGGCTAGTAGCCATGGACCATGATTACATGTGGAAGTGTAGAGCAGGGGTCAGCAAACCTTTTCAGAAGGGGGCCGGTCCCCCTCAGACCTTGTGGGGGGCTGGACTATATATTTTTTCGGGGGGGGGATGAATGAATTCCTATGCCCCACAAATAACCCAGAGATGCATTTTAAATAAAAGCACACATTCTACTCATGTAAAAACACCAGGCAGGCCCCACAAATAACCCAGAGATGCATTTTAAATAAATGGGTGCATTCTACTCATGTAAAAACACGCTGATTCGCGGACCGTCCGTGGGCCAGATTTAGAAGGCGATTGGGCCGGATCCGGCCCCCAGGCCTTAGTTTGCCTACCCATGGTGTAGAGCATTACAAGTAGAATGTTTGGAAGTGTAGACAACAGAGTAGACAACAGACAACCTGTAGCCAGTGGTGGCTGGTGCCCATTGAGATTGGTAGAGCAGGGTGCAGAAAGCCAACAGTAGGTGAAGCCAGAGCCAATGACTGGCCAAGCCAACTAGGTGCGTCTCCATTCTCCTCACTGTTGAGTTCTGCATGGGCAATACTAAGACTAGGGAGGGGGAAGCTGGCAGGCAGTGTCACCCCATGGACTGTTTCTAAGGAAGAACGTGGGCAGGTTGGGGCTAGCTGAGGCAGGCTGCCCCATCCACCGAAGTGGAGCAGCCTCCACTACTAATAGCACTTATATCTTTCTATTTATTTTTAAAAGCATTTCAAAAGTCTGTCTATGAAGAGGAAGAATATATATATATATATGAATGAAACTAGATCCCTTTTTTGCTCAGGAAAGCGGCACTAACTTTACCGCACAAGAGAAGAAGGAAGATTCTTCAGAGTAACTCTGGAATTGGCGCAGGTGAATGAAAATCTGGGGGAAACGTTGCCTATTTAAACCGATAGAAAAATGAGCAAGTGCACTGGATGTAATGATATTCATGTTCCTTTTGTCTCCTTCCTTGCCCTCTGCACCTACGACGAGGTGAGAACTCTAAGCACGAAAAAAGAAACCGATAAAAAAAAATCAAGCGTTGAGTCTTTTCGTACATCAGACTTTGTCATCAAGAGGTGGAGAAAAATGCAGAGATTTTGCTTTCATCTTGACAAAAAGGCTCCCTATATCTCTGCAATCACAGGGATAATTATATATGTATGATGAATACATATATTGCTTTTGAATTTCCAGATCTACAGTAGGTGTTGTGTAGGTGGAAGCATAAAGCTTGTCATTTTAGACTTTACTGCCAAGGGTACTGTCCAGAAACGGAGTCCTTCATCTCTTATGAAAAGCCACATTCTGGTGGCATATTAACTCCCTTTTCTCTGTTGGTTTATCCACATCTACATCTCTCTCTTTCTCTCTCTCTCTTTCTCCCAACAATCCTCCGGCATGCATGCCCAACCACCTTTCTATATGATTTTTATAATGCCGAAAAAGAAGTCATTGTGCTTATCAATGGCGATCGGACCAGTTTTGTGCTGCTAAACAAAGCAAAGCTGCAATGAAACTCTTTCCCAAATGCAATTTGGGACAACCATTGGGGTTATACAGAATCGTCTTCTGAATCTAGGGGAAAACTTGGTATGGTTATTATAAATTATCTGTACAGAGGCTAGCAGCTTAACATTAGAATAAGAAAGAAAAAAACCCTCTTGCAGGGTTACAACTATATAAAATAATCTGCACAAGTAGAGACAGGGAAATAGAGGAACAGGGAACTACAACACAGCCAGTGTGGTGTAGTGGTTAAGAGCGGTAGTCTCCTAATCTGGGGACCCAGGTTCGCGTCTCCGCTCCTCCACATGCAGCTGCTGGGTGACCTTGGGCCAGTCACACTTCTCTGAAGTCTCTCAGCCCCACTCACCTCACAGAGTGTTTGTTGTGGGGGAGGAAGGGAAAGGAGAATGTTAGCCGCTTTGAGACTCCTGAAGGGGAGTGAAAGGCGGGATATCAAATCCAAACTCTTCTTCTTCTTCTTCTAATAGCGTTCACTGAGCTGGATAAGGCTTTCTGCCAAGTGAGTGTGGAAAAGGCCATATTGAAATCACCACTACCACCACCACCAAAAATAATTGCTTCCAAATTTTGGATAGGTAATTTAAATACTTGACCTTGGGAGATGAGGCTCGTGTCAACCAGGGTCAGGGCCTTTCCTATGGTGGCACCATCCCTGCAGAATGATTTACCAAGTGAGGTCTGTTAGGCCCCTTCACTTCACTGCTTTAGGCAGTTGGTGAAGACCTGGGATTGTACATAATGAAGTCACCCTCGTTATGCAGAAAACTTCTGAATGTCTCCTCTTTGTTTGCTGGTGTCCCCACCCCCAAATCTGCTCCAGGGGTTGTGGGAACCCTCAGAACAGGATTTAAGGTTGATCACATAATTTTGAGGGGCTCATTTCTATGTGTGTTGCTTTTTGTGCTGCTGGGATTTGTTAATGCATCTGAGTGCTTTGGGTTTTGTTTTTGTTTTGCTTTGTTTTGTTTCCAAAAAAAAAAAAAAACATGCTTTGTTTTATTCTGTATCTGTTATTGTTTCCCATTCATCCTGAGTCTCTTTGGGGAAACTGGTGGTGAAAAGAGAGATGCTTTAAATAAATAAAGAAATAAATAACAAAGAAGCAGGAAGCCTGATGATCAAAATTCTGGCAAAACCTTTGGGTCCTGCCCTAAAAGATGAGAGTGTCTGAAATAGCACTGTGGAAGAAACAGACCCTGTGAGAAGTTCACTGTGCATCCAGGGTGAATCGCAGTCCACCCAGCAGAAGAAGAGTGGGAGGAAGAGTCATTTGCGACATGTTAAAGGAGTAGATCAAGAACACTAGCATGATGACGGCTGTTGAGTTTAAAAGGAGGGAGGGGGAACTTATTACTGTGGGAAATGTTATTTTTGGATTCGTTTTTGAAATTGCATCGATTGTTTCACCTTAGCCTATCCATCTCCAGCAAGGTCAATACTGGTTCCTCTTCCCCATTAACCCCATTGTTCCAGCCTGCCAGGTGATCTCAGGATGACGCCGTTGTTGTCTAAGCACATTTTCAGCATGGATAAACATTTTGGTTCTCTTTCTCAGCTGACTAGTATGACCATGCCCTTCAGAAGGTGCGCACTGGGTGCCCTCACTCCCACAGAGATGCTTTCTTCTAACTGCTTTGCTGGGTAGTGCGTTCCACCACCATCTGTCCTTGAAGTTAGACTTGTTAAAGATAAACTATTTCATCTTGCGTTGAACAAATCAAACAAAATAAGTTGGAAAGCAAGCAGGAAACGCTGAATGGGAACATTTCAGTGGAGGGGAGGGGCAGTGGGAGGGAAGAATCCATGGTGGAATGACGGCTGTGTCCAAATTCCTGCTGAATCTCTGTCAGCCAAGGCTGAAGGTGGTGGTAAGAGAATGACTAGATGAAGAACAAGTACATCAGGTCTCTGGAAGATGAATTTTCCTCCCTTACAGGCCTTAGGATGCTGTAGATATCAGCAGCCTCCAAAATCTGGCAGCCTCCAAAACCCTTACGATCCATGCCCAGTGCTATTTTTCTAGAAAAAGAGGTCCTGGAACCCACAATGAACATCTCCCTTGTTCTCTTATAATGGCAATGGTGCCCACCTGAAAGGTGCAGGAGCTGAGTTCGGGTGAGTACCTGCTGAAAAAAGCCCTGTACATGTCAAACATACCAACAAACTCCTTCCCTCTCCTACTGACGCTGAATCACTTACAATGGGTGAGAGATTGTTGCAGAGGTCTCTGTGATTGCAAACTAGGAGGTCTACCTCCTTAAAAAAAAAAAAAAAACCTGCAGAGAGGGAGGTCCACAATACTTCAGGCGCAGGTCAATTCTGTGTCCAGGGCAGCTGTTTACCAGCTCCATCTGGTATACAGGCTGAGACCCTACCTACCTGCAGACTGTCTCACCAGAGTAGTGCATGCTCTAGTTATCTCCCCCTTGGACTACTGCAATGCGCTCAAGGTGGGGCTACCTTTGAAGGTGACTCGGAAACTACAACTTATCCAGAATGTGGCAGTCAGACTGGTGAATGGGGGTGGCTGCCGAGACCACATAACACCAGTCCTGAAAGACCTACATTGGCTCCCAGTATGTTTCTGGGCACAATTCAAAGTGTTGGTGCTGACCTTTAAAGCCCTAAATAGTCTCAGCCCAGTGTACCTGAAGGAGCGTCTCCATCCCCATCGTTTGGCCCAGACACTGAGGTCCAGCTCCAAGGGCCTTCTGGCGGTCCCCTTACTGCTAGAAGCCAAGTTACAGGGATCCAGGCAGAGGGCCTTCTCAGTAGTGGCACCCACCCTGTGGAACACCCTCCTATCAGATGTCAAGGAAATAAACAACTATCTGACTTTTAGAAGACATCTGAAGGCAGCCTTGTTTAGAGAAGTTTTTAATGTTTGAAGTTTTATTGTTTTATTCTGTTTTTAATGCTCCATTGAACGCTGCCCAGAGTGGCTGGGGAAACCCAGCCAGATGGGCGGGGTATAAATAATAATAATAATAATAATAATAATAATAATAATAATATTCATGGCTCATGGGACACTTTCCCATGGACCATGGGATTCCACTCTGAGACCAAACCGTTTTACCTAGAATCAAAGTTCAAGACGGGGGTTTGTGTAGCCAAGTGTTAGTCTTCGTTCCTCAGACTCATCTTTTTGAATTTGTCCACAGAGCCTTAGGGAAGCATATAAAATCCCAGGACCTTTAGCTAATCGAGTGCACCATCACACTTGATAGCTTATTCTGAAGTGCACTAGACTAGCCTGCCTACTGTAACTTTTGCACATCTGTCTTGCTCAGGAAGTACCAGCGATTGGATTGTACACAAACAGAAGATTGCTCTGGCAAGAAAATTGCAAAATTGCCAGAAGCAAAAGCACATCAAGCAGGAGAAAGTGTTCCTCATTCATAAGAAGTTTCCAATTTTCTAAAGAAAAAAAGACCTAAACCAGCAACACCCCTCGTGCCCACTCCCCGATACCCCCACACGATGAAGATGTGCAACAGGGAATACATTTTCCTTTCATTACTTGTTTCTGAGCTTCCAAGGGGCAACTGAATGGCCATTATTACTAGAAAGTGACTGTTTTAGTGGATGGATCTTTGGTTTCATAGAGTAGAAGCCACCTTACTATGGATCATCTTACTATTAGAATTACAAATCAGCTCTTAATTGTATAAACATCCAATTAAATTAAATCTGATTTATAAGATGATTGAGCAAAAATATGTGTTTTAAGGAGATGTCCAAACAGGAGATGTTCTCATTGGTAATTTTAATGTTTTATTCTATATTTTTTTGTAAGCAGCTTAGAGTGGTATATATGAAATAAACTGTATAATTTTTATCAGGTATTTGAAATATAAGCCATATATCTTATCAATCACAGTATGATACAAAACACAAAAAACCCAACAGGCAGAGGGCCTTCTTGGTGGTGGCGCCTACCCTGTGGAATGCCCTCCCATCAGATGTCAAGGAAATAAACAAGTATCTGACTTTTAGAAGACATCTGAAGGCAGCCCTGTTTAGGGAAGTTTTCAATGTTTGATGTTTTATTGTGCTTTTAATATTCTGTTGGGAGCTGCCCAAAGTGGCTTGGGAAACCCAGCCAATGGGCAGGGTATAAATAATAAATTATTATTATTATTATTATTATTATTATTATTATTATTATTAACCCTCCCACCTACCAACAACAACCAAAATACAGCCCATTACTAGTTAGTTCCAAAGACTGAACATACAAGAAAAGTAGAGAAATTCCAGATGTGAGCAAATGAAAGAAAAGATACACCACCCAGCTATCACACCAACAAGAATTAATATAAGCTGCCAGAATAAAAATTTTGTTAACTATTAAATAAAACAATGAGACTTACTCCCAGCTATGGATGGATGGCATTGCAGTTGTGCAGTGTAATTCTATACATGTCTACTCAGAGAAACAAACCTTGCTGATTTCAATGAGACTTAAATATGTGAATAGGACTGTGGTTAGCCTTTAGTCAATAAGAAATAAATCAATTAAATTTGACATCTGTAGCTGTTTCACCTATGGGCAGCTCAGTCATTTAGTTTACAAGGCCAGGCTGAAATACCGCCATGTTCACCTCCTTCTTTGGATCATGGCCTCTACCTCTTTTGCCTCTGCACTCGTTTGCATCTCGCCGCACAATGCATAATGTCTCTAATCGCCACGATCTACTATTCGTCTCTCGCCTCTTTTATCATCATATGCCATTATAAATCATTTACAAATTATAATGTTATTATCCACATCTATCCCCTTATTCAGCAACTTCCCCGCCAACTCATATTATTAACTCAGGCCACTCATTTCTTTCCTACCTCCTTCTTAAATGAGACAAGCAGCCTTGTCACAGTATGCATGGGCAGACTCTACAGGAGAGGCTAGCGGCAATAGAATGATGCAGCAGGAGCCGGGTCAACTGCAAAGCAGGCAAAACTTTTGTTACCATCTTCCTTCTTTGCTTTGCTACTGCTCCCCCCAAACAGAGTGGAGAGACACCAGACCATCTTTAGAGGACACTGGACCCATCCACTGCTGATTTGTAACAGCTGGCCTTGACACCAGACTTCTGGGTGGGGAGATTAAATGCAAATAAATTGTTGGTTCGGTGGGAATGGTTTTTGGACAGGGGGAGGTTGAGATTTTGTTCATCTTCTAATTAGTGGGTCACAGTATTGATTTGTTTATTATTTGGGCATTGTTAATGTTGTTTGCTACTATTTATATGGGGACACGGGTGGTGCTGTAGGTTAAACCACAGAGCCTAGGACTTGCCGATCAGGAGGTCAGTGGTTCGAATCCCCGTGACAGGGTGAGCTCCTGTTGCTCGGTCCCTGCTCCTGCCAACCTAGCAGTTCAAAAGCACGTCAAAGTGCAAGTAGATAAATAGGTACTGCTCCAGCGGGAAGGTAAACGCCATTTCCATGTGCTGCTCTGGTTCGCCAGAAGCAGCTTAGTCATGCCGGCCACATGACCCAGAAGCTGTACGCCGGCTCCCTCGGCCAATAAAGCGAGATGAGCGCCGCAACCCCAGAGTCGGCCATGACTGGACCTAATGGTCAGGGGTCCCTTTACCTTTACTATTTATATGGCTGGTCCCCCCCAATGGATGTTATTTTATGTGAAATATTAATGTATTATATTATTCCCACCTGCCTGTTACCCCTATGAAATTATGTATTGTATATTTTTATTTACTGTAAGTCACTTGGAGACCTTTGGGTGACAAACGATAAGTTCTATCTATCTATCTATCTATCTATCTATCTATCATCTATCTATCATCTATCTATCTATCTATCTATCTATCTATCTATCTATCTATCTATCATCTATCTATCATCTATCTATCTATCTATCTCTATCTAACAACAACAACAATAGGAGTATCTCTAAACAAGGTTTCCTTGTGACTAGGGGACATATTTTCTTGATAGTGTTTGCTATATGCTGTTGATAGATAGTTGGGTTTGTAAAACTGGTGTGTTTCTTTTCTAGATCTAAGTTTTCATTTGTTGTTTCATTTCTTAGATGTACATCCTTTGTATCATCTATGGTGGATCCCAATATGCTACAAGAATATCCCGGAACAAATTCCAGGACAGGGTCCCACAATCTGGCACCCCCTATGTGTCTTGGACTACAACTCCCATCATCCTTGACCACTGGTCCTGCTGTCTGGCACCGTATTCAAAAATGTATGAAGGTTGAGGAAGTATGTTCTGAAGGCATACCTAGTCTTTGCACTGAAGCAACCAGAGCTGCTTGACTTCACCACTGGCTCACCTTCAGAGAAACCCACACAAATACTTCTGTCCTTCCCACCGTAGACTTCTCTCGGTGGGGCTCCTGAGATCTCCACCCATAACATTTCCCCAGGCCCTCACTGATGGTGTGATAAAAGTATGAGAGATCACTCCCTGTGGTTTCTAACCACACACCAGTGCCGTCTGCTTTGCACACTGACTAATCTTTACCCTCCCCCAGAATTACTAGGTTGCGCATGATCACAACCTCAACACCTCCTCCCGGAATTGTTCTCGGAGACTTGCGTCTCAACTGGCGTCTCTCAGGCCAGCAAAAATGTACAATGGAAAGGGATTTCTAATGATCTAAATTCTTATACCAACGTCATTTGTGAATCTGAAAGTGAAGGAAATATTTATGCATGCCCAGTTCTCTCTCTCTCTCTCTCTCTCTCTCTCTCTCTCTGTGTGTGTGTCTGTGTGCCTATGTGAATTGATACATGTGTATACATCTCTCCATGCAAACACATTATGCATATAGATGTAAGTTTGAGCACTTTGAGTAGAATGACAGTATGATAATCGATGTGAAGTCTACAGTCATAACAGGAAATCATGCTATTTCTGCAGAAAGACTTTGTTTTAAAAGAGTGTGCATATCATTGACCTACATTCCTCTTTACTATACCTGCCAAAACCTTCCTGCCAAGAAACAAAGTAGATATAGATAAAGGCAACGTATGTTGGTGCAACATCCGATTCGACATCCTTTGCACCTTAAAAAGACCCATTTTGTCTCTCGGTGTAGATTTTCTGCTAACTCTGCAGAGGTTTACCAGCATGTAAATAGGTCACAATAGTGGTCCCGTAAATTATGATGTCAACACAGGCATTCTGCTTTTTTGGCGGCTGGAGACGTCAAGATTGTCAAATCAATCCTTCTCCTTCACTGAAAGTAATGTCCATCTTATTTTGAATGATCCATGTAAGGCCCCAGATACCGTGCATGAGCAAGAAAATAAAACAGGCATGAGTTAGAGGGAGAGGTTTTCAAACTGTAGTCTGGGGACACCTGAGGTTCATTGGAAGTCGCCGAATGGCTCCTCAGTGAGAAGATCAGTAATAAAAAATGAAGTTCTCGGAAAGGTGCCTTGTCACTGCTCATTGACCATGATCAATAGACACTCCACTCCTGACTCTCAGGGGAGTGTTCAAGACTTCACCCTTCTGATACAGCATGACCGTGACACACAAGTGTTCACTTCTGCACATGATCTACATATTTTCCACTAGAACATTCCCCAGAATCCTTTGCAGCAGGCATAGCAGATATTCAGGATTTTTTCCAACTTAACAGGTCAATGTAGAAAAGGCTCCCTGAAAATTAACTAACTCACGAAAACACACACACAAAGACCACTGAGTTAGAACTTCCAAATTTGAGTTCTACCATGTTGATCCAGTCTACATTTCATGCTTAGAATTGCCATCTTTTACTCCAGACATCATACATTGCCCTTTAAACCTCCTGATGGAGCAGGAGAAAATGTAGCAGTTTGTTCTTCCCAGTTTTCTCAGTGGGTCTACTCTGAGTATGCCTGTTATGGGATATAGACCATTGAAATGAAAAGAATTTAAATTTACTTCAGTGGATCTAATCTAAGCATGACCAAGGTTACAATCATAATCCCTACTTACTGAAGAGAAGAAGAGTTTGGATTTGATATCCCACCTTTCACTCCCCTTCAGGAGTTTCAAAGCTGCTAACATTCTCCTTTCCCTTCCTCCCCCACAAAAAACACTCTGTGAGGTGAGTAGGGCTGAGAGACTTCAGAGAAGTGTGACTAGACCAAGGTCACCCAGCAGCTGCATGTGGAGGAGCAGAGATGCGAACCCGGTTCACCAGATTACAAGTCCACCACTTTCAACCACACTGGCTCACTGGGAGTAAGCCCCACTGAATTCAATACAGTGTACTTCTGAGTAGACATTGTTAGGACTGTGCTGTAAGTCAGGATCCAACACTTCTTTTCGTATATGTTTGTATGATAGCTAAATTAGGGTACTATCAAAACTCTGTATAATAAGAATGCTCTTTATAAATGGATAATGTTCTACTAAATCCTAAATTATTCCATATAATTGGACCAGAGATCACAAAGACTGCACATTTACAAGATAAATCGGAAATTAATGTACAAATAATATAGTAATTACCCAGTCCCTATTATTTGAAGAATATACACACTATGGGGTCTATTCCTTCCTTGATGAGCAAGTGTGGCTCCCATTAATTTTAATGGGAGTTAAGTGTGTACATCAAGGGGAGAATTAACTCATGAGTTAAAGTTGACGACTAGGATTAAGACCTGCACTTGTGGCTTTGATTTGAAAATGTAGCATATCTTTTGATATTTATCACTTTTTAATTGTGTATTTGTAGTTGAAGCAATTTGCAAATCATTGTTATCCCTATCACTACAAGGCAAAGATAAATTGAATTATATTGCCCACTTCCTGGACTCCTTGATGTTCTTTGCTGATTAAATTGAACTGTAACAGCAGTATCATAATTAATAATCTGTGCTGATCAAGTCAGTTGCACTAAAGCCTAGTAGTATCAGATTGCAATGAAAAATTATTGTTTCAAGGTGGGCAGTTTGTATCTTTTTACAAACTTGCGTGAAGAATGCACAATTAATTACAATGATGCATCAAGACGATTTAAGCTTGTTCGTGTACCACGTTTCGCTTGGATGGAATAAATATCAAATGAAATAAAATCAACGGGTCACTATAAATACATCTGAAAATGAACAAGAGCTTTTCCCAGGGTCGAAAATCCCACACAAGGCATACAGAACATTTCATCAGATTCGTGGGTTTACAGCGCAAGTAAATCTTTGAGAGCATTTAAGGAGATGTTAGCTCCCAAGCATACCAGCACAAATTCCCTTGGCAGCTGCATTACCCCCTAGAGCACAATAACTGTTTCTTAACAGCCCTAAAAACTGCCTAGATGTCATGCCAAAATTAAGTGTTCCTGTTCACAGACTTCTCCTCCCAAATGAAAGAGGCCATCAAAATGGGACAAAAGTCAAGGTGACCCTGGCTGCTGCTCATGAGTCAGGTCAGTGCTTAGTGCAGCGTCAGCCTTTATGGAATTCCCCTAAGCCCAAGCTACCAGGAGTGTTGGAGTGGAATTGAAGGACTGGGTGCACGTCCTTCCTATCATGCCAGAAGGAAACACCATCATAGGCTGATAAGGCCAGCCAAACCTCCTGATCTAGCTTCAGGTTCCTGTGGGATGTGATATGTAAGTAGCAGTCAAGTACAACATTCCTTGTTTTCCTAGAGTGGACATACGGGGGAATGTTTGGTTCAGCCAGTCGAAAACTTCCTGTTTCCTCCTGGCTGGGACATACTTCCTTTGCATGTGACAAGAGGTGGGTGTGACCTTACCTGCCCAGGTAACAAAAGGGTCAAGACACACAGCACTCTTTCTCTCTTTGACTTCCTCCACCATTGGAGCAGCGTTATAGCTAGAGATGGTCTGTTGGCTTCCAGCCAACAGAGGACACTGGGATTATCCCCATATGAGATAGATTCACATGTATATACTTTGTAACTAAGTCTTCCTTTGGGGATCCAACTGTGAACTGATGTAAGTAAACAACTTTTATATACTTTGCACAAGAATGTGGCCTGTTTATTCTTTTAAGAGGGATATAAGGGGACTTACCAGGAACCTAATAGTGAGAGGCTTACACAAGCCTGCAACCAGCTACCCGCTGTGCATTTAAAGTGGGAATGTGAAACTCTGCTAAGTAAAGAAACTTGCTGGCGCAAGTTAGGAAGAATATTAATAAACAATATATCCTCTCCTGCCTCCCTCAACATTCCCACAGTTCCTTGGCTATATGAATATGATGGGGGGGGGGTTCCATGGGGGAATCCTTCCCACAGGAAAGCAGCCACTCTTCAGTCTGGGTAGAAGTCTAACAGAGGGCACCAGGAGCAAATTGGGGTGACTGTAGGGGCAAGCAGCCCCACACTTGTCTAGAGATATCTACTTTCTGGTGGTACAGGTGGCTAAGAAGGTAGTGCCTGTTTCCTTTGGGGGTTTTGGGGGGTGGAGGCTAGTGGTAGCCCCAAAAGGAGCAGTTGGTGGGGTGACCTGCAAAGCAGCAAACCCAGGGGGTCAGTCACAACAAGTGTTGTAGTTGTTAATGAACCAAGGATTAACCTTGCCTGGCTGTATTACCAGCACATCACCTTGGGTACATCATGACTGGAGTGTTTTTGGTGTGTGTTTTTGCTTATTCTTTTTTGTCCTCATTTACTTTATTTTATTTTTATTTATTAAATTTGTATACTGCTTTTCATCCGTAATCTCAGGGTGGTTCACAACATAGGAATACAATACAGTGGTACCTCTGGTTAAGAACTTAATTCATTCTGGAAGTCTGTTTTTAACCTGAAACTTGTTCTTAACCTGAGGTACCACTTTCTGATTTCTGTTCTCATCCTGAAGCAAAGTTCTTAACCCGAGGTACTATTTATGGGTTAGCAGAGTCTGTAACCTGAAGTGTCTGTAACCTGAAGCGTCTGCAACCCGAGGTACCACCATATAAAACACAACACACGTTTAGTAGGTACAATTAAATGGAAGCAAATTGTCTGTGGTTTAGGTTGTTATTATTTTTACCACCTGGCATATTTATTTCTTTATTTGGAAAATTGATGAACTGCGTGATCAAAATGCAACTCCAATCAGTGTGCAAATAGATTTATATAGAATCATAGAATCATAGAGTTGGAAGAGACCACAAGGGCCATCGAGTCCAACCCCCTGCCAAGCAGGAAACACCATCAGAGCACTCCTGACATATGGTTGTCAAGCCTCTGCTTAAAGATCTCCAAAGAAGGAGACTCCACCACACTCCTTGGCAGCAAATTCCACTGTCAAACAGCTCTTACTGTCAGGAAGTTCTTCCTAATGTTTAGGTGGAATCTTCTTTCTTGTAGTTTGGATCCATTGCTCCGTGTCCGCTTATCTGGAGCAGCAGAAAACAACCTTTCTCCCTCCTCTATGTGACATCCTTTTATATATTTGAACATGGCTATCATATCACCCCTTAACCTCCTCTTCTCCAGGCTAAACATGCCCAGCTCCCTTAGCCGTTCCTCATAAGGCATCGTTTCCAGGCCTTTGACCATTTTGGTTGCCCTCTTCTGGACCCATTCCAGTTTGTCAGTGTCCTTCTTGAACTGTGGTGCCCAGAACTGGACACAGTACTCCAGGTGAGGTCTGACCAGAGCAGAATACAGTGGCACTATTACTTCCCTTGATCTAGATGCTATACTCCTATTGATGCAGCCCAGAATTGCATTGGCTTGTTTAGCTGCCGCGTCACACTGTTGGCTCATGTCAAGTTTGTGGTCAACCAAGACTCCTAGATCCTTTTCACATGTACTGCTCTCAAGCCAGGTGTCCCCCATCTTGTATTTGTGCCTCTCATTTTTTTTGCCCAAGTGCAATACTTTACATTTCTCCCTGTTAAAATTCATCTTGTTTGTTTTTGCCCAGTTCTCTAATCTGTCAAGGTCGTTTTGAAGTGTGATCCTTCAAATATAAATAAAGCACAGCTAAAATCCACAAACCAATTTTTAAAAATGTACAAGAAATATCATCATTTGAAAAGGAAGGTTGAACCAATAAAAGTTTTAAAACAAATACAGATAACTAAATCATTTGTCTGGACAGATTTTTCAGAAATATAAAAGTTTTCAGCTGGTGTCTGAAATAAAGGAAAGGTGCCTGTGGTATGTCAATAGGAAGTGAGTTCCAGACCACAGTGAATGAACAACTTCTCAAAAGTGGAATTTAGCAGGGGAATAATTTGTATTTTCTCTCTCCCTCAGACATGCAAATATATTGGGTTGCTTCCGTCAGGTTTCCTTGCTTGCCATTATTATTTGGCAGCAGAGTATCACCCTCCAAGGAGATATCATTGAGTTTAAGGTCTGGTCTAGTTCAGATCTTGACAGTGAATTTCATATTAGAAAGCAAAAAATAAAATAAAATTAAGTACTTCTCAGTCCTGTGCATCCCCTCCTGATAATGGAGTACCTACTAGCTTCTTAATAGCTAAACCATTTTATGCTCTCAGCCTCCAGAAGTTCACGTCGGTGGCATTTATTTCCAAGGAAGTGCATTTGATATCAGAATACCAATCCTTCTTCCCTCAAAAATATTAATATAGGTAAAAATATAGGTGGCATGATGAGCTACTGTAAGCACCTTTCAGTGTTCTGTTAGTCTGTTGATCAGGTGACAAGTATATGGAAGATGAGATTGTTTGGAGTAATATCTGAAGTAGCAGCTGAATGTGGAGGAATATGAAAATGCTGAGAAATATGAACATTTCTGATGGAGTATTTACAAGAAGGAGGGGGGAAATGCAGGAATATCAAAATCAGGGCTTGATGTGCCAATAAAAAAAATCATAAAAAGGTTCCTAATGCAACCACTGTATATTAATCATTCCAAAGAAGACAGTCCAAGATGTACGATAGCTATAGTGGCGACTGTACTTGTATATTCAGTTAAGATACAGGCTCGGGAAGGAGATTGATATTAAATCTTCAGGCAAGCAGGCACATGCTTTCGCAGAAAGTTCCTTGTGTCCTTCCCCTTTAGCTAGGGATGAAATGTGTTCTAAAGACAGAGGGATGGTGTATTCCAGTATTCCAGGAATTTGTTTCTCTCCCCCCCCCCGGATCTGAAGCTCTTTAGGATTCTTTAAGAAATTTCTGTTGATGAGGTGAAAGACTCCTTCTAAGACCAAATTAGATGGAGGGGAACATCCTGCACAGCTAGTTCTCCTTGTACCTTCCGTTTCCCTTAAAGAAGGCATGTGTTGTGGTGAGACCTAGCAAACAAACCCTGTGTTGTGGGTGGGTTCGATTGAATAGCCACAACACCCAATTGGTGGGTTCCTTGATGCTGGGTTTATTCAGGCCAATGGGACGCAAGCTAAATGGATCAAGGGACCTATATATACCTATGCACGTGACCCAGAGCTTCCTCTTTCAGCGTGTGCATTCGGAACACCCGCCCACCTCTCCCAACTTTTAGGGCTTTGCGCTTGACCTTGCTATGCCGTCGTGTGTCATCTGTCATTGGGACAGGGGCACAGCAGGAATTTTCCCCACTTGGCTGATTGGCTGGTGCCATTGGGGTTTCTCTTGCCGCGTAGCAAATCGTCACAACTTGTAAGGTTGTGGATAGGCTCTGGTTCAGGTGACAGGGATGGGAGAACGCTCTTGCCATCCCTATGTGAAGGGTATTCCGTTAAAGGAATCCAGGGACTCAATGGTTTGGTCAACCCCTGAGAGGGGGTTGTGCCCGTGCCTGAGTCCAGGGGGACATTTGGGTGGTGGAGATAGCCTGTGCCCGGCTTTCCGCTTATCCAGGTGTTCACCCTTGGCTGATCTATGCTGGAACCCTGGGTCAGCGCTACCTGCATGGCAGGGAGCTAGTTGAACCAGAGCCTATGCAACCAGTCACTTTCTGTAATCAATAAAGTTGTGGCCTAAATTCTGCCAAAAACCAAACCAAAATTTGAGTCTTGTGTGAATGACCTCTCTCACCCAAAGCCCTAGAACATGTGAGCGGAGCCTTTGACCCTCAGATGTTGACCCTCATAATCATATTGGCCATGCAGCTGGGGCTGATGAGGGTTGTAATTCAGAAACATATGAGGGCCAAAGATTCCTCATATCTACCCTAGAACTGGGGCAAGTGTAAACAACATGGTGTCCTCCAGAAGTTGATAGAATCCAATTCCCTTCAGTTCTAGTCAGCATGGCCAATGGCAAGGGATGACTGAAGATGGAGCCCAACAACATCTGGAAGGCATTAGATAACCCTGTCATAGGTCAACAAGCTTGAAATGCTCTTATGAACTGATGATACAGCAACCTTCATTCTTCATCATATAACTTACTGGGAAATGTATATATTGGGGAACAGTTTGACATTAGGAAAGGTTGCCTGCCTTTTGCCAGAGGCAATCCCTTTTTCGTTAATGACCTTGAAAAACTTTGCAGTATGCTCTGATCAGACAGAAAGGCTTTACCTTCAAAGATCCAATAAATGTTGAGCACATGTGCATGAGATCTATGGATCAAGGGCAGGATCGCCAGCAAAGAAAATAATGTCTTTTCATCTTCTGAAAAGAATAGGGAAAGGTGGCTTGCAGGATGCCTGTGTGAAACCACAAAAACCTACTGCTAATGGAGCAGCAAGCATGGGGTTTAATGATTAATTTAAATAGATTGTGGAGTCTGCTTAGCATCTGGTAGCCTGACATGACCACCAAATCTTAATAAGCCCTGGCTGAGAAGAGGCAATTTGTGAGATAAGTAGGAGAGTCTCCTTGCTTTCCCATAGTACTCTACACTACCACCTGGTGGCCAAAAAAGAAAGAACTGTTGGCAGGGGGAGGGAGTTGATGATTGTCATACTCTCTCCACTGCCCACCCTCTTCAAGATGTCAGCCACAGTTATGAGGACAGGAGCTCAGGGCTCTGGTGACAGGATTCTGATGAAGGTATTAAACATAAACGCAGCTTGCAGGGGTTAAGCACATATGCTTTTTGTCCTGATTTTGAAAGAGGACTGAATGGAGGAAGTTGGCTCCTGAACTTTTTATAACTGTGCACAAGAGGACATTTCTGCTTCTGTAAGTTGCATGGGGGTGGGAACCTCAGAACTTAAGCCAAAAGCAGCTCTTCAAGGCCAAAGGAGTGCTCATGGGAGTAGTTGGGTGCAGGGATACCAAAGAAGGATGCCAGAAACACCAGCATGATCCGTTCTAGTGCTTTATTAAAACAAATCTGCCTACCAGGTCTCCCAGCCTTTACAGATGCAGGATGGACACTGCAGCAAGGAGATGGCTTTTCTGCACCCAAGCAAACTTCCATACATTCTTTATACAGACAGCAGCATACATCACTTGGGTCGGGACTTTCCATCGCTTCACTTGACCAGAGGAGGGCATAGGTAGCAAATACCCAAGTCTTACAGTTTCTCTTTCTGGGCTCAGATCCCAGCACCCAACACCCACAGATAAGCATAACACAAAAGTAAGCTGATTAGCTTGTATATCAAAGCAAGTGAATATAATATATGAGCTCATTGCTACAACAACTATCAATTAATTGTGGGGTTATCTTGATTACCAAAATAGCATAAGTAGAGCTTGCAGAACAGTTCACCTTTCGGGCAACACACAAGCCTCTCTGTCTGGTTCTCAGAACAGTCCACATACCACAGTTACTCACGCATTCATGACCCTGTTTTGCATCCTACTTGAGTGTTTTCCCCTGGCTGAAATGTGCCTTTGAACTCTGAGGAGACCTCTTCCTTGCCTTTTTGAAGGATAGTGTATGGGAAGAAGCTAGTCTGCTGTACAATGGTGGAATTTGTGTCCATTGCTGTGCTTACTTTTGCCTCTGGCACAACTCACCATTGGCATGTGACCCTCGGAAGGGATTGATTGATTGATTGAATTTATATACCGACCTGTACCTGGAGGTCTCAGGGTGGTTCACAGAAAAGATCACAATATATAAAATCAAAATAAAAACAATAACCCAATAACACCCCCCCCCAAAAAAGAGCCACATTTTAAATGGGAATAGGATGTCAGTCAGGTCAACCAAAGGCCTGGTTCAAAGGGAATGTTTTTGTCTGGCGCCTAAAGGTGTATAATGAAGGTCAAAGGGCTGGTCAAAGGCCAGGTCAAAGGCCTGGAAACGATGCCTTATGAGGAACGGCTAAGGGAGCTGGGCATGTTTAGCCTGGAGAAGAGGAGGTTAAGGGGTGATATGATAGCCATGCTCAAATATATAAAAGGATATCACATAGAGGAGGGAGAAAGGTTGTTTTCTGCTGCTCTAGAGAAGCAGACACGGAGCAATGGATCCAAACTACAAGAAAGAAGATTCCACCTAAACATTAGGAAGAACTTCCTGACAGTAAGAGCTGTTCGACAGTGGAATTTGCTGCCAAGGAGTGTGGTGGAGTCTCCTTCTTTGGAGGTCTTTAAGCAGAGGCTTGACAACCATATGTCAGGAGTGCTCTGATGGTGTTTCCTGCTTGGCAGGGGGTTGGACTCGATGGCCCTTGTGGTCTCTTCCAACTCTATGATTCTATGATTCTATGAAAGCAGCAGGTGAACTTCCCTGGGGAGAGCATTCCACAGATGGGGAGGCCTCGTGTTGCCACCCTCTGGACCTCTTGAGGAGGAGGCACACAAAGAAGGGCCTCAGAAAATGATCTTAGGGTCTGGGTAGGTTCATATAGTTGGCCATAAATGAATGTGGGATATTTAGGAATTAACCACTAAACCCCTCTGAGGTACTGTAGCACACTGAGGGGAATAGGGATCGCTAAACAAGAAATCAGCACCCTTCATGAACTCCGGCTCCCAGAATTCTTTGGGGGAAGCCATTATGGTTTAAAGCGGTATCACAGTGCTTTTGATGTATGGGTAGTGCCAGATTTATGTATAAGCTAAACAAGCTATAGCTTAGGGCCCCACTCTCTTGGGGACCCCCCAAAAAAATTTAAAGGAAAAACACCTGGATGTACATTTCCAAAATATAAGATAAAAAAACAAATAAAATAAAATGTAGCAGCAGTGTTTTGTGTTGTGTAGGCTCCTACGATGTAAGTAATGGGTCCTACCTGCTAGCCTGCTCCCTAAAATATCACTGGTTTGCTCATTTCTATATATAGGGTGCCTACATTCTCCATGGACTGGTTGCATGGCATGTATTTCACTATTAATATACTTCTTCTTAATTGTATTTCAGTTCAACAATTTGAAAAAAATACATATTTTGTTATGTGCAAATGGCTTTAGACACCTATTAGGTCCATAAATTACCATATAACGTATATTCAGCTCAAAAAAACAGTGACAGTTTGTTGTTGACAAAGGACAGCTGGACATATAAAGGGCCCTATTACCTTCAGTAGCTTAGGGCCTCATCAAACCTAAATACGGCCCTATGTATGGGACAAATGTGGCCCGAGTCTGTACATAACTTCTTGCTACAGCTAAATGACCATATAAAATTGATCCTCCTAATCAATTTGCAGGTTCCGCCACTCCCTGGGCGAAGAAGGGATGTCTTTGCGCAATTGTTCCCATCCTCCCCATTTGCATAAGAGACAACCGTGGCCATTGCAATGATATAAAATCAAGGTCTGCTCTTTTTTTATTGCTTTTGGTCACAGCAAATTAGCTATTACAAGTGCATTATGCTTTGAATCTTTTCTCTATTGCTTTGTGAACTCCCCCCCCAACTTCCATCTCATTTTTTTTCTTCCTAAAAGGTATATTCAAGCCATCAAATACGTAGAGTTCAAATATCGCCACAAAACTGCATTTGATGATAAAATATTTAATGTACAGTAATAAAAGCACAGAAGTGATTACCTAACTCTTTAGGTTAAACACGATCCACTTAAACAAATAGCTCGGGGTGGGGGGAAATAATTCCTCAACAGCTTTAGAATTGGAACATATATTCCCATTGGTTTGATTTATTGATGTTTAAATTAATTGCACAATCCCACAAATATGTGTTTAAAACAGTTAATGATGTAGATACATTTAAATAAATCTCAGATAAAAGGGACAATACCAGTCATGGGTAAAAAAAAAACCTTAAAGCACAATGGGCCATCTACTCAACTCCATTAAACTTAATTGAAATACTCTGGCAAATTTCGAGGGGAGCAGGTATTAGCCCCATCTACAAAATGGGAATGATCAGGTATCCACAATGAAGCGAGCTATTAAGAAGCAAATGCCATCACAGAGACGCCTGGCTATATGGGATTCATCTTAATGAGAATGGCGCCACATAGCAGAGGAATAGCAGCCCATGTGCTTCAGGAGTGCATCTCTCCCAATGGCCGGGTTCATCCTGCTCTTATGGAAATCAGCACGCATTAAGACTTCGTGCCTTTAAGCATTTATTCTCTCATACTGAACTTTATTAATCACATACGCCGTCTGTTGATCTCCCCCAATTTTCTGCACCTGAGGCAGGATCTGTCCTCGGGTGTTTGCAGATTATTCGCAAGAGTGCATGACCCCCCAAACCTCTTTGTGCCTTACTAGCATGGGACCCTTCCACAGAATAGAGAATGGTGGCAAATGCAACTAAAGACAGAGAGTTGCTGTGTTCAACACCAGCGGAAGCTGTAATAACTGTCAAGCTCCTATGCTCAGGTCTGTAAGAATTTGTCACGGCAAAGCTTATAGTCACTATACCCTTATCAGAGGAGAGCAGCAGCCGTGTTCCCAATCATTATAATTATTTTATTATTTAAACAATACTTAATAAATCAGTCTCAATGTGATATGCAAAATATAACAAGAAGAAGAGAAGAACAAAAAAGTTTTTAAAAACAGCATGGGAAAGAGCATAATACGACATTATTATTGAAGTGTACATGGGTTCCCACGAAGCGAGACACAATGATAACAGCAAGAACCTTTATAGAACTAACAGAACTGGACAACAGGGGCAAAGCGACTGCTTATATACATTTCTGAAGGCCTGGGCCACTCCCACTCTCAACGTGATTGGCTGTCTGAACTCCCAAGCTGCAAATCTTAACTCAGAGTTTAAGAGCCAATGGCAGTAGCCCAAATCCTGAAATGTTCTCTGATTGGATATCATGTATCGAATCAGAACACAGAGGCTCAGAATCCTTTGCTCAGGATCAGGCAAACACAGACCACTGAATACATATGTACAAAATGGACACCCATGGCTAGTCATCCAGCAGAGAAAGATTGCTGGAATAAAAAGGCCTTCAGTAGTTGGGCTCCCCGATGATATTTTTCTAATGGAGGAAATCAAAACTACCAATCTCCTGCACTCCAGTTTGGCCAAAATAAGAAAGAAAAGAAAGAAAAGCAGACAGGAAGACCCTGGATATTCTCTAAGCCCTGCTCCCCCCCCCTCCATAGTAGTGGGATGCTTGTATTAGTTAAACTTAGCAAGAGAATGGGTGCAAAACACTTTGAACAAAGTGCTATACAAATTCTGCAGTGTTATAATTCACAGATAAGCATCATGCCAGGAAAGAAACATTAATAATCCATTCACAACCATTCAGATGCCAGCCCCTGCACACATACACACACACACACTTTACAAGTGCACCATATTTTTGGTTTCTTCAACTTGCAGTTGCAATCTGTCCTCCTTGACATAATTTACACATTTACACATTTTTGCAGAGCAAAGCATGGCCGCACCGGGTTGCTTATTCCCCCCACCCCCTCTTTCTTTCTCCTTTATAAAAAAATTCCAAGAAACATAAGCACACCCAGGAGACTCGGCGCACGAGATTAGCAAAGCATATGATCGAGTTTTGCCAATATGATATCAAAGGCACACGTTTGATTTGAAGTTGTGTCAAAATGTACCTGCTGCTCTTCTTTTGAAAATGGAAATGTGCTGATGTGTTAGCCTCTCCTAACACACACGAGATTTGCAATGCAGTGAATCGTCAGGGCAGACCATTGGCCGTTATTAAGCATGCTGTCTCAATGCTAGATTCTCAAAACTGTTGAACTGCATATCACCCAATACAATCAAATTTTCCCGCTTGTCAAAGGAAGTGTAAAATCAGAATTACCCCAAAATTTGAAACAATTGTTGTAGGCTTTGAATCTCTCACTTTAACAGGATTCCTCCACTCAGTCTTTAGTTTCAGCCTTGCTATTCTGGATAAATAAATATATTTTTTTAAAAAATGTATGTACCATTTTCATCTGCTAAAAACTTTTTTTTTTTGCTTACTCAGAAACGTAGTTTTATTATATACAGTATATTTGTTTTTTAAAAGGTTGGTTTTATTTGTACCTCAGTTGTTTTATTATGTTTACTCTTTTCAAAGTCTGCTAGTTTCGAAATGAATATCTTTTGCCATTTTATGTCAACCATTTTTAGATGGTTGTGGTGGTGATTACGTAAGCAGTATATAAATCTTACTTAAGCAAAATAAATCAGTCTCAAGCTAAGCAGCTCTGGATCTGGTCCATGCTTGGATGTGAGATCAACCCTCAAAGACACCAACTTGCATTCCATGTTGGAAGAAAGGAGGACTATAAAGGTATAGAGACAGCAGTGGGGCTTGCTGATCAGAAGGTCGGTGGTTCGAATCCCTGTGGCGGGGTGAGCTCCCATTGCTCTGTCCTAGCTCCTGCCAACTTGGCACCAGTGCAAATAGATATATAGGTGCCGCTGCAGCAGTTTACACACTAAACTGCTTCTGGCACTCTGGTTTCCATCATGGTGTCCCGTTGCACCAGAAGCAGTTTAGTCAAGCTGGTCACATGACCCAGAAAGCTGTCTGTGGACAAACGCCAGCTCCCTTGGCCTGCGAGATTAGCGCTGCACCCCATAGTTGCCTTTGACTGGAACTTGGATGGCTTTAAAGAGGACTAGACAAATTCAAGGAGGGGAAGGCTATCAGTGACTGCTATCCATGATGTCTTTGTTCTGTCTCCTCTGTCTGTACAGCAGTTCCTGGGAAACACAGGTGGGCAGAGTGCTGTTTCTTTCAGGTCCAGCTTGCAGGCTTCCAACAGACATTTAGTTGGCCTCTTTGAGAACAAGAAGTTGGACTAGATGTTCTAATGTTCATAGAATCATAGAATTGTAGAGTTGGAAGGGAACATGAGGGACACCAAGTCTAACTCCCTGCAACACAGGAATCTTTTTTGCCCAAAGTGGGGCTCGAACCCACAGCCCTGAGATTAAATGACTCATCCTCTACTGCCTGAGCTGTCACAGAGGTTGACTTATATACACAACCACCGATTCTACTGTAATAGATTTCTGAGTGTCTGCCTATTCCTGCTTCCAAATTTCCATTGCCAGATCACAGCAAATTTGCCTTAGCCCCTGAACAAAATTCCTAACCATCAAAGGCCTTTGAATTCTCCAGCTAATCGTTGCTTTATTGAGTTACCTTGCCAGTCCTGTTATTTCTTTTAAATAGAGATTTAATGTGCATGAACTGGAGGGGAATGAAAGGTGATCGCAACAGTGAAGGACAAATCAATAGAAGACCCTCCGTGCTCTTCTTGGCTATGTGTGCGGGTCAAACAAAAATGAGCAGAAATGTCTTCAAGGTCCTCACAAGCAATTACTTTAATACAGACGATAATTAAATTCGCATGATAGTAAATGTAGATTATTAATTTTTTAAGAAATTAAATAGACATATCAAAGGGACAAATTAGAGCTACCTGGCCTAAGCAATGATTTTAGTCATTGTAATTTGAAGGAACTACAGAAAACGCCATTGGCTTAAAGCGTTAAAAATCAATCAGTCAGAGAACACCCTTAGGGAGAATGCATACAATAAATTTTGGAAAGTTATTTGTCCGTTTGCTATGCATTTGGACACCTCTGAAGATATCGCAGCAAATTTTTGTGGGATAGTTCTTTGTGCCACTGAACTCAGTGGAACTTACCTCTGAGGGTTGGAGGCATGGTTTGGAGGCTGCTGCTTTTAGGCTGTTATCCTCCCTTCATTCAGAATTTCTGCTTCTGTGTTTAATTAAAGCTGTGGGGGAAAAGCAATGATGATGCACTAGGTCCACCCACATAGGCTTCCATGTTTAAGAAGGTGCCTGATCGGCATTGACCTGTGAAAGGCCTTTATCAATGGTGGTTCCCCATTTGTGGATTGCTGTCACTGGTGAGATATATCTGTTTCCTTCATTATTAACTTTTAGGAAGAACTTTACCTGTGCACTGAGGCTTTGAATGACTGAAATATAATGTTTCTTGCGAGGCTGAATTTATTAACAGTGAGCGGATGTGACTGTTTTACATGTTATACTGTTCTCACATATTTTTAGATGTTCCTGGTGCATTAAGAAGTTTCTAATTTTATTTTTAATTTTTTAACAGTATTGCTTTATAACTTTGGCACTTACTGCCCCGGACAACTTTGTGCGGAAGAGTTGGATAGCAATTTAATAAACGAAAGAATAAATACAAATAACCTGCAGGGGAAGGGGACAACGAGGCTGGGCACATGAGATCTGTCTACCCAATGGTCTTCTCACTGATCTCCACAAGTTGAGGGGGGAAACTTTTGAATTTGGGAGTTTTCAATGCATGTGTAAGTTTCCCGTATCTTTTAGAACCACACACAAAAAATCAGGTTTCTAAAATGCAGAGAGAGCCTACACAGGTAGAAAAATCTGCCAGCTGCAGGGGTGATTCCCACAACTTTTGGAGGGTGGGAGGTGTCAATGGGGGGGATTGGACCTTTCACTCTTATTCTTACTAACCTCTCTTAGGCATTGATTAAAAATAACCCCTTAAACAGAGCATGAGTTTTTGGGGTTGGTTGTTGTTAAAAGCAGCAGCTAAGGATCTAGGAAGGCATTGTATTCCGCCCCACTGTGTTCATCACACGCAGTCCTGCTTCCAATCTGCTGCAGTTCACCTTCTGCCAAAAACCTACATGATTCGTTTCACTGTCCATTGTGCTGAAATTACACAATTTATGTAATTTACGCAACTAATTAAATAAATTACAAACATTACGTATGTGAAGTTATTGTTAACATTACTTCACCCCCTTCATTCTGATGCAAAGGAAACACAATGCAAATCAAATATGCATTGTTTGCAGACCAAAAGCAACAACAACCATGAATACCGAAAATATTTACTGGATTGATTTCCATTCCGGACATGGGACAAATAAGCAGACATTGGCCATTTCCGCTCCCATTTCCGCTTTCATTAGAATTCTCTGATATCCCTACAAGGGACAAATAATTCCTAATCTCCCCCTCTTTTTTACATCCTATAGCAGACTATGGTGTGCCAGGGGAAATGCCTTTCCCTCTGCACACAAAAGGCAGAAAATTTCCCAGCTCCACAAAAGCAACCATCTGGGGAGGGAGCAGCCAAATGTGCTGTATGTGGGATGGCACATTTTTGTTATTAAAATATTACAGCAGAAAATCCTTAAAATACATTTGTGTGTGAACTACAGCATTCATTAATTAAGGCCATTAATTAAGCAAAAGCAAACTGTAGCCGTCTAAATTTGTCGCTGCCTTTCCAAAGGAAAACTCAGACAGATGACAAAGCCACAATTTTCGGGATGTTAACGGTGTTTAGGGTTCTATTATTTATCCATGGGACTAGCAAACTTCATGAGCTTTGTAGGCAATTACGAAAAGAAAAAGGAAAGAGAAAGACTCTCTTTTGTTCTACATGAAGTTTACCCCCTAGAGAATTAAGCGATCCTCACATCCCCCACTCTTGCACTATCAGGCAAGAAGTGTGGGGTAGGAATGCCAGCACAACTTTCACAATTTTTCATCACAGCTATTTTTTCCCCCCTGTTACAAAATGTCCTTGTCAGAAAAACCTCCTGATAATTAACCCACTGTATTTTGATGGTATTTCTGCATCGACTTTGAGAAAATGGCTGATATTGCCATGACGTGATGTCGGGAATCAGAGACTGTCTATATGGGGTGGTGGTTTTCTACATCATTAAGATTTATATATTTTTGTAAACTGCTTTGGGTGTGTGTGTGTGTGTGTTTACACACAAGCAGTGTATAAATTTCATGAAATAAATAAATAAACTGACTGTACTGGTGTTCAAATTGCAAGAAGATTTGCAGTCTCCAGAAGGATAGTTGCCTGCCTTCACATCTATGACATGTTCTGCACCCATAGAAGACTTCTAGCTGAGCTTTCCAATGAAGGATAAGCAAATCTAGCAGGCAACAAAGGACTAAAATGATATTATCCCTTTGGGATTCCAGTATGGCCACTTTCATTCCATCAAACCCCGGTATTTCCAAATTCCTGGTTTCTGTTCAAACCACTCCGAACTGAAATAGTCGAACCACTAATGCAATAAAAGGAAAGAAAAGAAGTGACAATATATGGAATTTAATTTACCCTTGCTCTGGATGCTTATAGGTGTAGAATATCAGCTGGTCAGCATGAAAAGCCTGGCAGATATTTCCCTATCTGCATGTTAAAGAAACTGCAGTGGCTGGTGGGAAGGCAAAATAAATAAACATTTTTCAAGAATGACAAATAGAGTGAATTATTGGAAATATGAAAGGCGCTGAAACCGGGCCTGGGCAGTTGCTTCCTCTTATGCTACCTAATTGGGTTTCCGACGCTTGTATAGTCATTCAAACTGGATAGTTGTTTGCTGGTTCATTCAGGTCTCTTCCCAATTAAAGCAGGCCTTTTAACAGGTCTGTGCGATAAGGTGCACATTTCTGAAGCACTCCATTCCGCTTTGTCTGTACTTCATCAGATTAACATTAGGGCATGAAATCTCCAAGACAATATAAATGAGATCAATAAACAGTGCAATCAATCTCAGCTAGTTTTAAGTGTCCACAGAGGTATTTAATGGGACTTGGTGCAGCCTGACACTCTCACGCCAACCCGAGGACAGAGAAATGAAAAGAAGACATAGGCACACACAAGCTTATGCCACAGTAGCAGAGCACATGCTTTGCACAATGAACTTTGCACAGATCATGAGCCCTTCATGTTCAGGGATGGGGAATCGTCTTCAGCCAATGGGCCATCACAAGAAGATAAGCAGAGTCACAGCCGTCTTTAGCATATGCGGTGCCGGGGTGCAAAAAACTGCCCAGCACCCCCATTGGGGGGCAGGCCAAGGTTGTTGAACTTTTTTTAGGGGGGCAGCTCAGAGTGGTTGAGCTTTTTTTGGGGGGCACGCAACTCTCTCCCATACTGCTGTGGATGGAGGGAGGAGAGCAGTCCTTGCAGAGGCTTGGGAGGGAAGCTGTGTGCCCGCCAGCCATAATGCTGTATTGTTTTTAACACTTGATTGGAAGCCGCCCAGAGTGGCTGGGGAAACTCAGCCAGATGGGCGGGGTATAAATAATAAATTATTATTATTATTATTATATGGTTGGCGGGCACACAACTCCCTCCCATGCCGCTGCGGGAGGAGAGCAATTCCCACATGGGCTTGGAGGGAAGCTGCGTGCTTGGTGTGAGCAGCATGCATGTACTGGGTAGGCCTCTCGATGGCCCACCAATCCCAGGTGCGCAGGAGGGCGGAGCCAGCCAGCTGCCTCAGGACCCACAGCAGAAAAGCCTGTGGCACTCCGAATGGCTCTGTTCCGCTTGTCAGCGTCTCTCACCTGGCCTGGCTCTTCAATCCTCAGACTCCAAATCTCGGCCCAAAACTCTTGACCTGACGCCCCTGAGAGTCTGGCGCCCGGGTGCCCCACACTCCTAGCACCTATGGGTAAGCCAGCCCTGAGAAGAGTCCTGCTGGACCAGGCCAATGACCCATCTTGACCAGTATCCTGTTCACACAGTGGTCAACCAGATGCCAGTGGAAAACCATAAAGCAGCACCTGAGCACTCTCTCCTCCAACTCCATGGCCCATTTTGATAGGGAAACAAGGCCCCATACCTGTCAATTACATGAAAGGTGAAGGGAGTGAGACTTTGCACTGACCATCAATCAATGGGTTCTTCCACCTGCCTTGCCCCACCCTCCAGCCCAAGGAGCCTTCAGAATGAAGCTGCTGCCACGGGCATTGATGAACTGAATGGAAGACTATGAGTCATGAGGGTAGGGAGAGTGTGTGAGTGGATTCAAAAGTGCTTAGTTTGTTTTTGGTTGATAGTTTGTTAATGTTGTTAATATTGCTTGGTGGATTATGAGTGATGTAGTGGTCTGTGAATCTTATAATCTTGTACTATGGTTTTGCTGTTTAGCTTGTTTTTTTAGTTGTTTTGCTAATAACAATAACAATAATAATTTATTTATAACCTGCCCATCTGGCTGGGTTGGTTTGCAATACATTGAAACATCAGTCATTAAAAACTTCCCTGAACAGGGCTGCCTTCAGATGCCTTCTAAACATCAGATAGTTGTTTATTTCTTTGATATCTGATGGAAGTGTTTTAATAGTTTTTATGATTTGCAATTGTTTTACTGATGCTTTGTTAATCATTCCATATTATCTATGTTGTGTTTGTGATTTCCATTGCGTTATTGTTATTTATCGGTTGTGAGCTACTTTGTGATTCATGTGAGTGAAAAGCGGCATAGAAATATGATAAATGCCGTGAAAACATACCACTGCAATGTCAGGTCAAGCATTTTCCTTTACATGCACAGTGTGAAATCAACCCAAATGGGCAAACATACTGGGAGTTGCAGGCAATGCTGATCAGCTGATTGGCAGTGCCAGTACAAACCTTGCTTTTGCTAGGAAGCAGTATTTTCATCTGCCCCACACCTGACAGGTGGTGGGCACAGAATGGGGGAAATGGCCAAATTTGGACCCTTGCTAGGACCATGGACCAAAGGTTCCTCAATTCTAGTCTAAATTAATTAGCAATGGCAACGCATGTGATTTACCAGTGAGCTATAGTTCCTTGCTAAGGAGCATAGCAAAATAGGGAGGTGCCGTATACTGACTCAGGCATGGGCAAACTCGGCCCTCCAGATGTTTTGGGACTACAACTTCCATCATCCCTAGCTAACAGGACCAGTGGCCAGGGATGATGGGAGTTGTAGTCCCAAATCATCTGGAGGGCCGAGTTTGCCTACACCTGTACTAACTCATACAATTGGTCTATTCAGCTCAGTATTATTTACCCTGATTGGCACCAGCTTTCCAGGGTTTCAGACCAGGAGTCTTTCCCAGTACATGAGTTAGTTACTCATCCTTATTTGCAAAAATGCTATGGAAGTGTATATTGCAATTGCAAATTGCTTGCAACAACCTTTGACAAGGAAAAGCAACAATTAGGATTTCACAGAAGTTTCTTTCTCTCTCTTTTTCTTTTGAGAAAGGAGAAAAGTGAACTTTTCACATTGCGCACATTTTCAGTGGCACCACATTGGCACACAAGTTAGTAAGTTTGCTGAAGTCCTCTGCCAGTACGCCTTGTGTGGTTTTAGTGCCTTCTGAACTGCCCTGGGAACTCACCCTCCCCGCAAGATCTCTTGCTCAGCCCTTTCATCTGTAACCTTTCCGCAAGTAAATGCTAATTGAAAAAGAAGAAACACCACTAATCTTGGAATTTAAATGCATTTAACAAAACCAATCTCAATCTAAATTGTTCTTTCGCCATTCCCTTTTCCCCAACAGATGTCAAGAAACTGCAATTCCTATTAAGAACACTTGACTGTTTACTCAGCAAGAGAACTGCAGGCTCCGGCTGCATCAATCTAAATGTGTTTCAAGACGTCAGACCTTGAAAAGTCATGACTGTTGCCTGGTTATTTTTAAAAAGAAATCTTTCCATAAAGGATTTGTGGAAGGTTTTCTTTCTTCTGTCTCCCCTGCTCCAATTGTCTGTGCCACCACCATATTTATTTTTGAATAGTGGAACCAACACTGATGTTGTGTCTCATTTAAACATGGAGCATGTATTTCCTTCCACCATGTGATGAGCTATTTTTTGTTGTTGGTATTGTTCTGTTGTAATCTTGCTCTTCCGCCAAAGGATCCCATTGTGGGGTTTTAGCTGCACAACAACTGTGCAAGGTACATTAGGCTGAGTGACTCGACCAAGGCAACCGAGCGAGCTTCATGGTCAAGGAGGGATTTGAATCTCATATTCCCACTTGTCCAAGTCCAACGCAACAGCCACTGAAAGACATTGGCTCTCTTGTTAAGGCTGGCAATGTTACCAAAGAAGAGAATGGTTGGTGGATATTGTGTTATTTGACATAAGAACATGAGAAGAACTGGCTGGATCAGGCCAATGGCCCACCAGTATCCTGTTCTCACAGTGGCCAAGTAGATTCCTCTTGGAAACAAAAGCCCTTTTCCCTCCTGTGGCTTCCAGCAACTGGTATTCAGAAGCATTACTTCTGTGGCAGTATAAAAGGTAAAGGTAAAGGGACCCCTGACCATTAGGTCCAGTCGTGACCGACTCTGGGGTTGCGGCGCTCATCTCGCTTTATTGGCTGAGGGAGCCGGTGTACAGCTTCTGGGTCATGTGGCCAGCATGACTAAGCCGCTTCTGGTGAACCAGAGCAGCGCATGGAAACGCCGTTTATCTTCCCGCCGGAGCGGTACCTATTTATCTACATGCACTTTGACGTGCTTTCAAACTGTTAGGTTGGCAGGAGCAGGGACCGAGCAACGGAAGCTCACCCCGTCACGTGAATTCAAACCGCCGACCTTCTAGCATAGACATTATGGCTTGTAGCCAATGATGGCCTTCTCCTCCAACAGAGGAATATCTGCATGCACAGTAATGACAGATGAATTCCCTTTGGTTCATTTCAGAACTGGTGTTCCTCAGTGTTGTGTTGTGTTTTTTGCAGTGTGGGGGGAAACAGGATGAAACAACACCACACATTTGTTTTCCTTGAGTTCTTTTCTGGCATGTAATGTCTTCATATCCACACTGATGGGGCCATATGCATATGCCTTGTCATTAAGGATGAGGGAGAAATAAAAATGAAAATACCAGTGTAAAGTGCTCATAAATATGTATACAGTAGTGAAAACAGAATAGAAAGATGCATTATTTTAGGGAGAGTTGCTTAACAAAAATGTGGATAAATTTTCATTAGGACTTTAAAAAGAAATTGCAAACCGATGTGGAAATGTGGAGAAGTGAATTTGGAAAAAACCCAAACTGCCCAATTTGTCCATCCCTACCTATCCTACTGTGTGAAACAATGACATAGTACAACAAGTTTTTACAAAAGTCATGCCTCTGAGATAAAACTAGCCATTTCTTATATATTTTTAGGTGCTGACGATGAAAATGCAAACTTGGCTACTGATTCTCAGAGATCTGCAATAGTTTATTATATTCGTCACCTTAACCCAAATGGAGAAGATACTCACCAACTAAGAGGCTGTTGGGCTGCTTTCTTGGGTGGTCTGGTCATGTGGTTCATAGCTATCAGTGAGAGAAAATAAGGGCCTTGTGTTTAAAGAAACATTGTCCCACAAAGAAGCTGGCATTGCACTTCACACAAACCCTCTTCTGAAATGTTTCCATGCATTCAATGGGCATAATGAGGGGCAGGGAGAGCTAAGCACCTTGGCCTTTCCTTCACTGTTGTTCTCTTGTAAGCATTCCCCACCCAACTTCCCTGGGTGTTCACTGGAGGTCTGAAAGAGGATCTTAGGAGCTTACAGCTATATGCATAGACGTTCCTCTGTGCAACTGAGACCCTTGCATGATCAGGGTTACCAATTGCATGGAGGAGCCCATGTGTGGCTGCACCTAGGCTCTTCTTTCAGATATTCACTGAAATCAGTGGGGCACATCATTTTGGAACCAGCCCTGTTTCTCCACGTCACATGTTCAATGAATGTGTGAAGGAGCACCTCTGAAGAGGGCTAAACTTTAACAGCCATCAATGAGATTTTCAGAAACAGTGAGGGATTTAACCTTAAAGAACTTTCTGGACATCCACCTAGAAAGAGGCTAGTTTGGGCACCAAGTTTCCTGGCTGCTCATGCTCTGAATTTCAGATTTAATTCTGAGCTGGAGGAGACCAGGCGGAGGGATATGTCCCTTGATTCATAATACAGCTGCATATAGCGAGATGGGGGGAAACTTTGTATTCGGGCCAGGTCATTCTGAACTCTGGGGACATCCTGTATAATGCGTACTTTCTGCAGAGGTGGAACACAGTAGATATCTGGTGTAGATAGAGATATGTATTCCCCTCCAAGGTACATTGTCGCACATACACAATGTAGTGCCAATTAGACTTGGATCCGGACTGTGATTTACAGAAACACTTTTTTGTTCTAAGGGCTAGTCTTGCTATTGGGCAATTGAAGGCTGGCACCTAACAGGACCTATAAGGGCCTTATGAGGAAGAGCTGTGGCTCAGTGACAGAGCGTCTGCTTTGCATGCAGAAGGTTCCAGGCTGAAACCAAGGTAGGGTTGGGGATGTCTTTTGCCTGAAACCTTGGACAGCTGCTGCAGATCAGCATAGACAATACTAAGCCCTACCTGGGGATGATGATGATGGTGATGAGGATGATGACGACAGCAGCAGCAGCAACAACAGCAACAATTTTATTATTAATACCCCACCCAGCCACTCTGGACAGCTTTCAACACTAATAATAATAATAATAATAATAATAATAATAATTTATTATTTATACCCCGCCCATCTGGCTGGGCTTCCCCAGCCACTCTGGGCGGCTTCCAAAAGAATATTAAAATACTATAATACATCAAACATTAAAAGCTTCCCGAAACAGGGCTGCCTTCAGATGTCTTCTAAAAGCCTGGTAGTTGTTGTTCTCTTTGACATCTGGTGGGAGGCTGTTCCACAGGGAAGGCGCCACTACCGAGAAGGCCCTCTGCCTGGTTCCCTGTAACTTGGCTTCTCACAGTGAGGGAACTGCCAGAAGGCCCTCGGTGCTGGACCTCAGTGCCCGGGTAGAACGATGGGGGTGGAGACGCTCCTTCAGGTATACTGGACCAAGGCTCCTTCAGATATACTGGACCAAAACATAAGGAAATTGTTAGGATTCCTGCTCCGTGTTTGCAGTCATGAGATTGTTGTCTATCACATGGCGGTGTATGTTTTCATTCTACAGTGTGGGAAGTGACCGAGACAGGATGTTTGTGTTACTGTGTTCCGTGAAGTGGGACTATTGTCCTTTGCTTATTTCTCTTTTTGCTGTCTGATGAGAAAGAGGAAGGAGCTAAGTCAGAATGCTCCAAGTGTATTATATGTAAATAAAGTAGAATAGCCAAGATGCTGAGCTATTGAGTCTGTTACCCAAACCACCAATACTCTGCAGGATCCGTAAATGTGCTGATGCTTCTTGGTATCAGTCACTGTGATGTTTGGGCTGGAGAAAGCTTTTGAAGCTCCCAAACAGCTGACCAGGAGGGATAGAATATGCCAGTCAGGGTCCTACACACGAGTAGGATGATCCTAACAGAAATGTCAGATATAAAAAACTTTCCAATACAGGACTGCCTTCAGATGTCTTCTAAAAGTTGTGTAGTTCTTTATCTACTTAACATCTGATAGGAGTGTGTTCCACTGCCAAAAAGCCCTCTGCCTGGTTCAGAGATCCAGAGGATTGAACCTGAGGGCGTCTGCACGCTCCACTACTGAGCTATGGCCTTTCCCCTTATCTTTGTTGCTCATTGTCCATCACCACCTTCTTGAGATAACAAAGGGCAACAAGAAGAAGGTGGAGTCTCTGTAAGGCCTCAGGGTTCTTGGTTTTGGACCCCCTGGCAGAGTGTGGTAGATGCCCATTCATATTCAGTTCAGAAGCAAGTCATGGCAACATTATTTTCACTGCAATGCTTTGATATCTTTGCTAGCCATCATTTGGCTGATTTGTAACTTGTGTATTTATTTTGTCAAAGGTTGCATGGCTTTTCTCCCCACTTTTTTTTAAAGTTAGTTTACAGCTTATTAACTTAGATTGCCATGAATAGCTCCTGTGGGTTTTTCTGCTGAGACAAGGAGCAGGATAACGGATTTCTCAAGGCCAATCTGGAAGACTTTAAAACACATTAATGGCTATCAGTGAAGCAGCAGGAGGAAGAATGGGGTGCTTTTGTTTTGTTTTTAAACTGTCTTTGCTTCTTGAGCTTTTTATATGTTCATTCATTCATTCATTCGCTCATTCATTCATACTGCTTCTTGGTTGCCGCTCCAGCCAATAAGTGATGTACAAAAATGTTTAAAAACCCAGATTACTTCAAAAGCATGGATCAGAAAACACAACAACTTAAACCACTTAGCAGGGACAAGAATACCATATTAACAGCGAGTATATCCAACACCAAGGGACGCGGTTTGGCGCTGTGGGTTCAACTACAGAGCCTAGACTTGCCGATCAGAAGGTCGGCAGTTCGAATCCCCGTGACGGGGTGAGCTCCCAATGCTCGGTCCCAGATCCTGCCGACCTAGCAGTTCGAAAGCATGTCAAAGTGCTTCCGGTGGGAAGGTAAACAGCGTTTCCGTGTGCTGCTCTGGTTCGCCAGAAGCGGCTTAGTCATGCTGGCCACATGACCCGGAAGCTGTATGCCTGCTCCCTCGGCCAATAAAGCGAGATGAGTGCCGCAACCCCAGAGTCGGCCACGACTGGACCTAATGGCCAGGGGCCCCTTTACCTTTTTTATATCCAACACCAGCAGATGTCTGGGAGAAAAGAAGATGGGGTGTTTTATTTTTAAGGTATTTATGCTGAAAGCCACCCAGAGAGGCCGAGACAACCCAGTCAGATGGGTGGGGTACAAATAATAATAAACATATCTATTATTATTATTATTATTGGCAGAAAAGAAGCCTGAGCTCCTTGGAGGAAAGGTTGGATAGAAATGCAACAATAAATTAAGAAATGGGAGCAGGTGATACCATTTGATCCTTAACAACATAACAGAAGCCTAAAGGTAAAGGTAAAGGTAACGGTAAAGGGACCCCTGACCATTAGGTCCAGTCGTGACCGACTCTGGGGTTGCGGCGCTCATCTCCCTTTATTGGCCGAGGGAGCCGGTGTACAGCTTCTGGGTCATGTGGCCAGCATGACTAAGCCACTTCTGGTGCAACGGAACACCAAAACCAGACCAGAGCACGGAAATGCCGTTTACCTTCCGACTGAAACAGTACCTGTTTATCTATTTGCACCGGCTTGCTTTCAAACTGCTAGGTTGGCAGGAGCTGGGACCGAGTAACGGGAGTTCACACCATCACGGGGATTCGAATTGCCGACCTTCTGATCAGCAAGCCCAAGAGGCTCAGTGGTTTAGATCACAGCACCAACCTGCTCTACAGTAACTCAGAGCAGGACTTTGACTGTGGCCCCCTCGGTCTGTGAAACAAAATTCCTGTTGAGATATGACATGAGCCCCACTATCTGCACTTTCTGGAAATAATTGGGAAACTTTTTTTTATTATGATAGGTTTCCCCAGCTGGATAAATGGGTCTTTACCAGGAGTGTCCACTTGTTAATGTTTTGGTCCTGTTTTAAATGTACCGTACTTTCCCATGTATTAGACAAGGGGTTTTTTTTACTCCAAAATAAAGTAAAAAATGGGGGGGGGGCGACAATAGATGATTGGTTGCCTCTGTGAGCAGGATCTAGCGATTGGGTGGCTGAATGGTGTCTGCTGCAAGGGCTGCTTTGTATTGGCTGCTGCTTTGTCAATTGGGCGGGTTATTTGTGGATGTGGCAAGGGCTGCTTTGTATTGGCTGCTGCTTTGTCAAATGGGCGGGTTATTAGCGGATGTGGCAAGGGCTGCTTTGGATTGGCTGACGTTTCGGCAATTTGGCTTGCGTCGCTTGTGATTGTTAGCATGTGCCAGTTGGGTGAGTGATATTTGGTTCAGCATTCCCCCCCAAAATTGCTCATTTTCTTAAGTTTGAGCCCCCCAAAATAGGGGGTGTCTAATACATGGGGGTGTCATATAGACGGAAAAGTACAGTATGTCTTGGTTTTGTGTTCCTAACTGCTTTTAATTTATCTTACCTTGAGATGGTGGTTAAGGAGGCGAGTCATTCATTAATGATTGCGATATTTATTTATTTGTTGGTTGGTTGCATTTACAATGGTACCTGGGGTTAAGAACTTAATTCGTTCTGGAGGTCCGTTCTTAACCTGAAACTGTTCTTAATCTGAGGTACCACTTTAGCTAATGGGGCCTCCTGCTGCCGCTGCACGATTTCTGTTCTCATCCTGAAGCAAAGTTCTTAACCCGAGGTACTATTTCTGGGTTAGCAGAGTCTGTAACCTGAAGCGTCTGTATCCTGAAGCATCTGTAACCAGTGGTGTAGCGTGGGGGGTGCAGGGGGGGCCGGCCGCACCGGGCGCAACATCTGGGGGTTAGGGTTAGGGGGCGCAAATCCACGGGTTAGGGGGCGCAAATTACTTGCCTTGCCCCGGGTGCTGACAACCCACGCTACGCCACTGTTTGTAACCCCAGGTACCACTGTATGTCCCCATTTTCCTCCAAGGACCTCAAGGCGGCACGCTTGGTTCCCTTCCCTCCTCATTTTGTCCTCATGATGACCCTGTGGGGTAGAACCAGAAAGATAGCGATTGTCACAAGGTCACCCAATGCTGAGTGAGGATTTCAACGCTGGTCTCCCAACTCCCAACACCCTAAGCACCCCGCGTAGCCCATTTCGACGGATCCCCTATTTACTGGAGTGCGAAACGCTGCCACAGATCCATTTTTATTTTATTTTCTTCTCTTCATTTTCTCGCGGAGAAGTGTATGTGAAAAGCGGCTCAGAACTATGACAGAGGCTATGGTAATGGGACGGCGCAGTTTTCAGTGCCATTGGCATTTCAATAAGGGTGGAACTTTGCCTTGAAAGAAGGACAGTGATCTTTTACACAAACAGCATCCTTTTTGTCCTGAGGCACACAAAATCCCCAAATCCCTAAAATATTTTATCTAAAGATAAGATAATTTTTGCCAGCCCAAGCTTTATGGGGAATATATATATATATATATATATATATATATATATATATATATGCAGGTTTTGGTGTCTTTGGGTGTCTTCCCGTGTAAGAGTCGGGGTGTCTGTGCGACGTTTCGACGAGGTCTCACTCGTCATCTTCAGGCTGGTGCTTTCGGCTTCTTGTTACTGGAACAGAGCAGAGTCTGGTGTTTGAGTTCCTATAAATACTGTTGAGGGGTGTGGTGTATAGCCTCCAACGTTCTGGGCAGAGAGGAAGTTCCTAGATTAGTGTGCCTTTTCTTCTTTTGTTCCTTAATTACTTGAGGGATATCTTGGGTGATTTCATGAGTGATATTCTGAATATCACTGGGTGGGTCATTAAGTGTAGATTAGTTGCTAAAGCTTTCGTGTCTTGACCTCTTGAGCTTGTGAAGAGTTTTTCTGAGAAGATGGCTGTGCTGCATTTAGTTGTGCTCTGGCTTGGCTTCGTGTATAGGGGCGAGCTGTGGTTTTGTGCCTTGTGCCAGCCAGATCTGTGTAGGGATTGCAGGGGGGTGCAGCATCCGGAGGTGCCACTATAGTTTGGTTACTGGATGGAGTCTGTAATATGTCTGTGGAGAGGGTCTGGGTTTGGGTCTGGTGTGGTTGATTGGTGACGGCGTTCTGTGTGCCTCTGGTTCTGGTGTCGGTTTTTGTGGGGAGGGCTAATTTCCAGATGTCTGGCAGGCGGGACGTGTCGTCACGCTTGTTCATGTTGTGAGGGTGTTTCTCTATCTCGATGGCTTCCATGATTATTCTCTTGTGGTGATGTTCCATGTTAAAGAGCAATTTGGAATCTGCAAAATTAATTTCGTGTCCTGTTTCTTTCATGTGTTGGAAAAGAGAGGAAGTTTTTTCTTCTTTTTTGACGGCATTCTTGTGTTCTGCGATACGTGCATTTATTCGTCTGTTTGTTTGTCCAATGTACGTGGCTGGGCAGACTTTGCAGGGTATTTCATAGACCCCTTGGTTTTCCAGCTGGATTTTGTCTTTTGGGTTTCTGAGGATATTGGCTATTTTTTGGTTGGTGCAGAAGGCTGTTTTGATATTGTGTTTATGGAGGATTTTGCTGATTTTGTCTGTAGTGCCCTTGATATAAGGAAGGAGGGCCATGCCATTGTTTTCTTCTGTGTCTTGGTTTTTGGGGGGTGTTTCTTTTTGGATTAGCTTCGTAACCCTGTTTTTCTGGTATCCATTGGCGATTAACACATTTGAGAGATTCTGTAACTCAGTTGTCAAGTGGTCTTTGTCAGCCAGGCGTTTGGTTCTGGAGATGAGAGTCTTGGCTACGGAGTTTATTTGTGCAGGGTGGTGGTGTGATTGTGCATGTAAGTAGCGGTTGGTGTGTGTTTTTTTCCGGTAGATAGTGTGTCCTAGGGAGCCATCAGGTTTTTTGTAGATTAGGACGTCAAGAAAGGGGAGTTGGTTGTTGTCTTCTATTTCCATAGTGAATTGTATTTTGGGGTGTAGGCTGTTGAGATGTGTGAGGAAGCTATCTAGTTTTTCTTTCCCGTGTGGCTAGATAGAACTAGATAGCTTCCTCACACATCTCAACAGCCTACACCCCAAAATACAATTCACTATGGAAATAGAAGACAACAACCAACTCCCCTTTCTTGACGTCCTAATCTACAAAAAACCTGATGGCTCCCTAGGACACACTATCTACCGGAAAAAAACACACACCAACCGCTACTTACATGCACAATCACACCACCACCCTGCACAAATAAACTCCGTAGCCAAGACTCTCATCTCCAGAACCAAACGCCTGGCTGACAAAGACCACTTGACAACTGAGTTACAGAATCTCTCAAATGTGTTAATCGCCAATGGATACCAGAAAAACAGGGTTACGAAGCTAATCCAAAAAGAAACACCCCCCAAAAACCAAGACACAGAAGAAAACAATGGCATGGCCCTCCTTCCTTATATCAAGGGCACTACAGACAAAATCAGCAAAATCCTCCATAAACACAATATCAAAACAGCCTTCTGCACCAACCAAAAAATAGCCAATATCCTCAGAAACCCAAAAGACAAAATCCAGCTGGAAAACCAAGGGGTCTATGAAATACCCTGCAAAGTCTGCCCAGCCACGTACATTGGACAAACAAACAGACGAATAAATGCACGTATCGCAGAACACAAGAATGCCGTCAAAAAAGAAGAAAAAACTTCCTCTCTTTTCCAACACATGAAAGAAACAGGACACGAAATTAATTTTGCAGATTCCAAATTGCTCTTTAACATGGAACATCACCACAAGAGAATAATCATGGAAGCCATCGAGATAGAGAAACACCCTCACAACATGAACAAGCGTGACGACACGTCCCGCCTGCCAGACATCTGGAAATTAGCCCTCCCCACAAAAACCGACACCAGAACCAGAGGCACACAGAACGCCGTCACCAATCAACCACACCAGACCCAAACCCAGACCCTCTCCACAGACATATTACAGACTCCATCCAGTAACCAAACTATAGTGGCACCTCCGGATGCTGCACCCCCCTGCAATCCCTACACAGATCTGGCTGGCACAAGGCACAAAACCATAGCTCGCCCCTATACACGAAGCCAAGCCAGAGCACAACTAAATGCAGCACAGCCATCTTCTCAGAAAAACTCTTCACAAGCTCAAGAGGTCAAGACACGAGAGCTTTAGCAACTAATCTACACTTAATGACCCACCCAGTGATATTCAGAATATCACTCATGAAATCACCCAAGATATCCCTCAAGTAATTAATGACCCACCCAGTGATATTCAGAATATCACTCATGAAATCACCCAAGATATCCCTCAAGTAATTAAGGAACAAAGAAGAAAAGGCACACTAATCTAGGAACTTCCTCTCTGCCCAGAACGTTGGAGGCTATACACCACACCCCTCAACAGTATTTATAGGAACTCAAACACCAGACTCTGCTCTGTTCCAGTAACAAGAAGCCGAAAGCACCAGCCTGAAGATGACGAGTGAGACCTCGTCGAAACGTCGCACAGACACCCCGACTCTTACACGGGAAGACACCCGAAGACACCAAAACCTGCATTCCTATACCCGTGAAAATCTACGAAAGCATATATATATATATATATATATATATATATATATATAGGTTTTGGTGTCTTCGGGTGTCTTCCCTTGCAGGGCAGCGAGTAGCAGGCGCCGCGCGCGGGGCACCATGAGGTTTCGGTTCTGCGGCGATTTAGACTGCCCTGATTGGGTCTTGGCAGAAATCAGCACATTGGCTAAAATATCCTCAGTGAAGCTGAAGTTGATCTGTGCCCAGGTGCTGAAGGATCTGCTTGGGGACGGTATTGACTATGAAAAGGTTCTAAAGCTAACGTCAGATGCCAAGCTTGAGTCTGGGGATGTGAAGGCTACCATTGCTGTTCTAGGCTTCATCCTTTCCAGCGCTGCCAAACACAACGTTGATGGCGAGTCCCTCTCCAGCGAGCTCCAGCAGTTGGGGCTGCCTAAAGTAACAAGAAGCCGAAAGCACCAGCCTGAAGATGACGAGTGAGACCTCGTCGAAACGTCGCACAGACACCCCGACTCTTACACGGGAAGACACCCGAAGACACCAAAACCTGCATTCCTGTACCCGTGAAAATCTACGAAAGCATATATATATATATATATATATATATATATATATATATATATATATATATGCATGCGCTGGGAAAGTCCTGTTGCTCTGAGAGAAGGTAAATTAAAGGTTTCTATCTTATCTCTATTTCAATTAAATTTTTATTTTTGGTCCCTAGCAGTGCAGACAGTTGAAGTCTTGGATAGCAGGCGCATACTCATAGGTGTATGAAAAAGGAATCTTTCATGGTGGAGATGTATACATTTGATCTATGCAGCTTTTCATGCAGGGTATACATGACATTTAAATAAAAATGTGGAAATCTTGAGGGGGGTCCATCAGTGTGAATTCACTTGCTTCAGGGGTTTCATTTCCCCCCACCCCATATGTAATGACCCAATTTAGAAATCAGCAATCTGTCTGGCTTAAGTCTTTCACTTAGTGCCAGCTATAATCAGCTGTATGAAAAATTGCACAGCAGTTAGCTGTCGAGGGTTTGATCCAGTGCCCAAGGAAGACGAGAACGCTACTTCTTCTGAAACCAGCCACAGGAAATGGAGACTCCACAAGGAGAACCCCATATGGTCACGGCCTACTGCAAACATTTCTTGTTCATTTTAATGGGAATTCCACAGGGAAACTCTCCTGGTGATGGTCCCAACAGGAGTGTATCAGCTCTAGATGGGTCTTAAATAGCAAGGCAAATCAGGGAGATGTGAGTCTGTCTCTGTCATCTTGAGGTAAAAGTGTGATTATCTATAAACCCTCCTGAGTTCGATCAGAGCTCCCCACATAGCTTCTTCTAGCTCTGACACTGCTCTTTTTGTCTCCGTCTGTATTTATAGCTCTATGTCTTTGTGTACTTCTGCGTTTCTCTAAGTCAAACCTATCCATTCTGAAGGAAATCAGCCCTGAGTGCTCACTGGAAGGACAGATCCTGAAGCTGAGACTCCAATACTTTGGCCACCTCATGAGAAGAGAAGACTCCCTGGGAAAGACCCTGATGTTGGGAAAGATGGAGGGCACAAGGAGAAGGGGACGACAGAGGACGAGATGGTTGGATAGTGTTCTCGAAGCTACCAGCATGAGTTTGACCAAACTGCGGGAGGCAGTGGAAGACAGGAGTGCCTGGCGTGCTCTGGTCCATGGGGTCATGAAAAGTCAGACACAACTAAATGACTAAACAACAACAACAACAGCAGTCATACATTGTAGTTCTATACTTCCATAGGCATTACATTTGCATACCTTCAAACATGTTCATGTCAAAAACCGGGGTATGTGTCTTCCAGGATGTTCTCCTGGGTGGTCATGTGACCACAGAAGATTGTGGCTCTGAATAAAGCACATTTTTCTGGTGTGAGATTGCAGTGCCCAAAATGGCTGCCATGCTCTCATGAGAAAAATGGCTCTGTCCAGGTTTCCCCAAGAACAGTTGAGAGTTACGCATTTGGGGTAACTTAAAATGGTGGCCAGCCAATATAGATGGAAGCTGAGCTCAACTCCTGTTGAAACGCAGCATGTACCCAGACCTAGAAAAGTATTAAGGCCTAGAAACAACCACATAATAATACTCATTTCAAAGAAGAAGCAGGAACCAGAAGCCCCTAACATCATAGCTGTCAAGTGTCCCTTATTTGAAGGGACAGTGCCTAATTCCAGCGCCATGTCCCGCTGCTGTCCCTTATTGATGGATGTCCCTTAAATGTCCCTTAAATTATGTCCCTTAAATTTCAAAGGAAGCAGCTCCTCTCCCTCCCTCCCTGTCGGCCAGGGAGGTTCCAACTGTGTTGCTTGGCTGTGTTGCTCACCCAATAAGAAGTCTAAGAACGACTGTGTGGGGGGTGGAGCTTGCATGCCTTATGTGTGGCTAGTTAATGCAAGCTGAGGGGTTTTTTGAATGCTGGACGCCATTTTGTTGCACGTGCTGCTGCAAACTTTGCAGAGCAAAGCCACGCTGGGGAGCCATCTTAAGTTGAGACTGCATAGGCCTTGTGGTGCATGTTATTCAGATTCTATTCAGTTGAACCTCTGATTACAAAGTTGGTTGGACAGTGTTCTCGAAGCTACCCAGCCTGAGCTTGACCAGACTGCAGGAGGACAGGAAGACTGGAGTGCCTGGAACAGGTGAGGCTGCAGGTCCCTTATTTTGGCTGCTGGTCCCTTATTTTCAAGGCTGCTGGTCCCTTATTTTCAAATCTGTAAATTGACAGCTATGCCTAACATTCTTCTACAGCTTGTAGTAAAATCTGAGCTACAGAATAATTCTTGGCTTACCCCTGCAGAGACTCTTCTGGGGCTTGAAGAGCTAGCTTGGGATCAGGGGATCAAGGTGACTTGACCCACCCCTGAATCTCTGGCTGCCCTTCAGCATGGTGAGGAGAAGCCCCTGGCGACACAAACTCTCCTTGGCTATGGAGCAGTCACCTGCAGCCAAAATACTGTGGCTATGTAAAAGCACCCCCAGTCTCTGGTCAAATGATAACTAACCCCATAGCTGAGGACGAATCCTGCCATGGGATGCTCTGCTCAGCCACAGACCACTGCCATGCCCAGCTGGGGATAATGAAGTCCTGCATACTTCTCTGATACATTCAGATTGGCTTGGAAATCCACTGATCCTGATATCATTAGAAATTCACCTCCTTACATTAATGGATAATGCCCTGCTTTCAACATCACCACCATCCTCGCTGACTCTGCCCTCTAAGCCTCCGTGCATTTGACAGAAAAAGGCACCTGTGTGTGTGGAGCCAAATACAACCAGCAATCCAGATTGTGCAGGACTCCTGGTTGTGTGAATGAATTTTCATCCATTCCATCTGAACTGTGCAGAGGCATCTCCTTTAGAGACTTCCACTGGAAAAGTGGCAAAGTCGGGAGCTGGCAAGGATAGCCATGTTATGGTTGGGGGAAACTGACGCAGACCGATTCCCTAGTCCACACATTCAGGAATGCATGGTGAGGAATATGGGAAGAGGGCTTTTGCAAAGCTACTGTCCTATTGTAAGGGAAAACCCAAACGGGAAGACCAATTGTCTATCGAGGAGGTAGTGATTCTAACATGGTTACCCTTCCTGCCTCTGTTCCTTCCCCCTCCCTGCTTCTTGTGTTAAATTTTATGGTGTAAGAACCGTATTTTGATGCCCTAACCAATTGAGAGCAGGGGAAGCCCCACTCACAGCTGCCTGAATCAGTCTAGGAAAACAATGCTGGGAACCTTCTTTGATGTTGGAAATTGTTATTGGAGGGTAGGGCATTGAAATGAGGCGGCTAGGTAGGCTTTTATAGGTATAAAAGGCTTTTATAGGTATAAAAGCAGATGGTTTGAGCAGAGAAATGCAGAAGCTTGTGCATAGACTGACTGGCTGCAGGGCCGTGCAATCCAAGGCTATTTGGGGGAGTCACTTCGCCACTTCTTTGAGGGCTTCCAAGTGGCAGATAGAAGTGCATGTCCTGGTATGCATGCATATTGCTTGCTATTTGGGAATAAAAACTTCTTCTCACCCACTTGTGTTTCGTATTGCTTCTGAATTCCAAACAAAAGAAATACCTTGCATTTGGCAAGACACCTAGGTCAGGGGTCAGCAAACCTTTTCAGCAGGGGGCTGGTCCACTGTCCCTCAGACCTTGTAGAGGGCTGGACTATATTTTGAGGTAAGATGCAAGGTAAGATGCAAGAGCACCACAAGCCCTGGTGGCTGCTTACCTGTGTCTTGCGAGCGGCAAGGGCAGCGGTGGTGGGACGATGAGCGGCACGTGAAAGGGCTCCAGAGAGGGGCTGGTTAAAATGGCGGCTGCTCGAGCGCTGCTGCTGCTGGCACCAGCAAAGCCCAGCCCCCTTCCTCCTCTAGGCAGGGCAGGGAGAAGCCAGGAGGAGGGAGGGAGGGAGGAGGCGCCGCCACCGCTGCTGTGTGAGGTAGAGGGAAAGAATGTGCATGCTGGTGATCCATGCAGCGATTCCTGGACCGTCCATGGGCTGGATCTAGAAGGCAATTGGGCCTGGCCCCATGATCTAGGTGCTTGCTTTGTTTTTACAGGAGCTGGTGAGAGGAGGGAGAGAGAGATGGCAGTGTTTACCTGACCTCCCGGGCCTGCTGTCACTGTGGCATACAAGAAGGGAGAATGGTCCAGGGACCCTTGAGCAGCCAATCCAGCACACCATGCTGAACTCCCTTGTCACCTCATCCCTCTCCCTCCTAGTAACCGCAGTGATGCTGGTTCCAGGAGTATCTGAAGAAGTGTGCATGCACACGAAAGCTCATACCAAGAACTAACTTAGTTGGTCTTTAAGGTGCTACTGGAAGGAAATTTTTTTATTTTGGTTCCAGGAGGTCAGGCAAGAACTGCCACCCATTCTCACTGCCCACAACCTTTCTCATGGATCAGATTAACACCAAGTCATTGTTCTGGAATTCCCAATTCAGCCAAAGGACCCAAACAACTCTGAAAGGTATCACATCCAACATTTTCCTAATTTCTGGAGAGCGCTGCCCCGCCCCCCATGAAATTCATTTTTGATGCCATGGAAATGAATCCGTCTCTCCACCTGATGCTGTTAAAATTCACGATACGTTGGCCAGGACTGCACTAGACAAGCGTTTTTAGGGTCTGGTGACATCCTGCGAAGAAAGGCCTTCAACAATCGGCGGCATGCAGTGATGAATGAACTCTGGATTTTATTACATTTGAAAAGTAGCAGAAAGCGGCCTAATAGATCTTCTACTCTTTAGTGAACAGGTCTCCCATTAGGTAATGGCAGCAGAAAGCATTAAAGACAATTGTATATGATGTACCGTTTGGTCAGATTCATTCACAGTGTCTAGTCATTTCCAAATGGCATTCGGTGTTCTTTGTTCTGTAGCAGCATCTAATATTTCTAAACATTTTTAGGCTCTCTGACACCCTAATGGTATACAATAACAGTATGCATCCCTCTTAGAAAAATGGATACTCTCATTTTTCTAAGCATTCTGCCTTTACCTTTAACCATTTCCATTTAAATGCAAATTTCAATCATGTCCACCTCTCTGTATTCTGTCTGTGTGTACATGGGGGCAGCAGGGGGCGGGGAGAATATACCTTAAATCTTAATTTTTTCTCTCCCACAAAGGAAACCGTTTCCTTCAGGTGTGGAATGCCACATTTATCTGTACTGCATCTCATTTTACAGCCCGTCACAGCGACAAGTTGAAAGTGCTTTTTTTTTTTTTATTAACAAAAATCTCACCTCTTTGGGTTTTTTTTTCCTTAGGAACTGGTGCCGTTTTCATTTGATGTCGAAAAATTCACATTAGTGGATTCCATAATTTTGCAATACGTCTCCCTGACCTCACCTTCCTCGGATTGAATGAGTCGATTTTTTCAAGTCCCAGAATTATTATGAGTCCTTGCAGATGTTTATACAATTAAAAAGCGATAATTTCCTTAGGAACTGCTGATAAATTAAGTGATTTTCCCCCTCCCCTGTTAGTTGTAGGCATGGATTAATCATATAATTATAATTCCCCTTTAAAGCAAATAATTGAATTTCAGGGTTAAAGATAAAACAAAATGCAATGAAATGTATATAATGTCAGAGTCTACTGTACCAAGTGCCTGTTTTATGGTGTTTAGTTAAGCAATACTCTCTCTGCAATGTTTCCATATAGCAGTTCTTCAATGTGAAATTATTGCGTAAAGCTGGAGTCCCCAGCGTGGTGCCCGTGGGCCCCCTAACGCCCTCAGACCCCCCCCTCCCCTTGGTGGCCACCAAACCCCAGGTCCCTCCTGATTTTTTAAAATAAGGCTTATTTGGCTTGGGGGGTGGGATTGTTTAATGAGGAGGGGTTCATTTTGACCAAGGTTGTTGCCTGCTTATATAGAAGTATATGTCAGTTTGCATTTCTTAGTGCAGAAAATATTGATCAGATGTGTTGAGATCTTTCCTATTCTAATTAATTCAAAAAGGTTCTGGAAGCTCCTCTGTGTGAAAGAAACAAGCATGATGTTCGGGTTCATGATGTTTGGGTTATTCCTTCAGAAAAGCTGAGCACAGCTGGTTTGAACTGGTGCTCTTCTCTTTTTCTGTCAAGGTCATACTGACTATAGAAGTAAGGCCAGGAAGTTCCTGGGTTTCATTTTCTCTTTCTATCTCTCTTCCTTCTGGTGTGGTGTTCTGTACATAGTATGCTTAGTGTTAAGGTTTCGACTTATTGTAAGTTATTGTATGTTTAAGTTAAGTCTGCTGCAACTGGATTTCTTACACTCAGTGCCAATCCTGAATGTACAGTGGTACCTTGGGTTACAGACGCTTCAGGTTACAGACTCCACTAACCAGAAATAGTACCTCAGGTTAAGAACTTTGCTTCAGGATGAGAACAGAAATTGTGCTCCGGCGGCAGCGGGAGGCCCCATTAGCTAAAGTGGTGCTTCAAGTTAAGAACAGTTTCTGGTTAAGAACGGACCTCCGGAACGAATTAAGTACATAACCCGAGGTACCACTGTATTAGATTTGTGACCATTATGCTCATTTGCCTTCAGTAGCAGTAAAGCTCTGCTGGATGAAATATATGTAATTGCCTCTGGTCTATTTTTGGGGGAATCCTGCAATGTGTTTAAGTTTTTACTCTGCTAACGATACATTGGAATTTACTCTGGATCAATATTGAGTAGAATTTAAATGACAGTATATACAATCATTCATGGCATGGAGATAGTCTGCCAACTGCGTCATGTGTGAATTGCAAGTAAGGAGAGTTCTACTGCACCCAGGTTCTCTTTGTGAACCTCCCATCTCATTGGCCACTGTCACAAGTTGGACTAGACCAGCCCTTGGCTTGATCCTTCAGGGCTCCTCTATAATCCTCTGGCCTCTGGCCTTTAACTATCTGTGACCTTTTAGAAGGGGCTGGATATTTTAAAAGGATTTCTCTTTCTTCTTGGTTTTATTGTAGCTCTGGGAGGTTTATTGCCTGTTTGTTGGTTTGGTTTTAAGTTGCATGGCATTGCCCTGGGCAAGATAAAGCAACTAACAAATTCACTAAATAGTGATGATGATGGTATTCATATGTCTGTCCATACAATGTTGAATGTCACCTTTCAGCTGTTATTAATCTTCCTGAATCATAAATATACTACATACTTAAACACTTATAGGAACGAGGCACCCTGAAACACTCTCATATGTTTCACTTAAAAGTGGGAATAAAACACTTGGATGAATCACAACAGGATCAAAAACAAAAGGGGAAGTTTTAACAGAAGCTGGTAGGAGGAAATAATGGGGTGGGCTGCAATGCAAAGTCAACCATATTAATTGCTGGCTTTTATTGATCTGAATCCACTTAGTTTCAGGAAGGGAGAGAGAAAGAGGGAGTAATTTTCTTACATAACTTATCTGTAAGGTATGATCATGCATAAGCTGAAGATATTTCTCTACAAATGAAGCCAGCCTACTGGATTGTGTATTCATTTGGGAGCATATGCATAGTCCTCTAAGCTATGAAAATGTGCTCTCGCTCACCCTTTTAATTCACCCACATCAAGCAATATGGTTGGCGGGCGTTTCTATATTTTCATATGAATCAAATTCAAGAAGCACTGGCTTTCTGCCACAAATATATAGCTTGACTCCACTGAAGACAAAAGAGTACGATGAACAAAGCAATCCCTTTGGACCCTCATCACCTCTTTTGGCAATTATTTTCAAGACCCCACATTTCAAGAGAGAAAGCGTAAAATACTTTCCCAAATATATGTCCACTTGAGATTCATGGCTGGTGGCCAGTCTACAAAATGGCGTGGTTTACAGTGTGGTCTGTTTTATTTAACCAAGTTCTAGGACTATGGCTATGGGTCAAGTGGAACTAAGTTGTGTGCAAGAATGGTAGAGCATTGGCTTTGCATGAAGAAGTCCCCAGGTTCCAAACTTGCCAAATCCAGATAGGGCTGGGAGAGATCCCTTCATGAAACCCTGGAAATCCACAGCCAGGCAATGTAGACAAAACTGAGCTAGATGGATCAACGAGTCTGACTCTGTATAAGGCAGTTTCCTACATTTCTAATTTGAAGGCATCAATCCATGAGCATGTTGCCTAGAGGCAGTGTTTGCCCAGGAATGTGTATAGTGGTACCTTAGGTTAAGTACTTAATTCGTTCTGGAGGTCCATACTTAACCTGAAACTGTTCTTAACCTGAAGCACCACTTTAGCTAATGGGGCCTCCTACTGCAGCTGCTCTGCCACAGCACGGTTTCTGTTCTCATGCTGAAGCAAAGTTCTTAACCCGAGGTACTATTTCTGGGTTAGCAGAGTCTGTAACCTAAAGCGTATGTAACCTGAAGCGTATGTAACCTGAGGTACCACTGTAATTGTACTAGTCATCCCAAGCCATTGAGTCAATGGGCCACTAGTAATTTTGGATCAAGTAATTTTGGATCTAGGGAGAGCTGTAGCAATATTTTTACTGGTAGGTGCTACTCAGTTGTGATAGATGAAAAGCAGGCCAGGTTTGCATAGCGCAAAAGCCACAACTTCCACCAGCCACATTGAAGATGATGGGGGATGGTTCTTCATCTCAGGAGTGGTCAAAACTACCCAACTTGAGTTTCTGTTTATCAGAAGCATCTCCCCCCCTTTTTTTTTTGAGAAGATGCTGGAGGGAAAAGTAGAAATGATGGATGGGTCCTAATAATATCTAATGCTATTAGCAGAATGCTCTGCCTTAAGATTGCCGGAAGAAATATCAACAACCTCAGATATGCAGATGACACAACCTTGATGGCAGAAAGTGAGGAGGAATTAAAGAACCTTTTAATGAGGGTGAAAGAGGAGAGCGCAAAATATGGTCTGAAGCTCAACATCAAAAAAACGAAGATCATGGCCACTGGTCCCATCACCTCCTGGCAAACAGAAGGGGAAGAAATGGAGGCAGTGAGAGATTTTACTTTCTTGGGCTCCATGATCACTGCAGAGGTGACAGCAGTCACGAAATTAAAAGACGCCTGCTTCTTGGGAGAAAAGCAATGACAAACCTAGACAGCATCTTAAAAAGCAGAGACATCACCTTGCCGACAAAAGTCTGTATAGTTAAAGCTATACAGAGGGTATAAGGAGAAGGGGCCGAAAGAGGACGAGATGGTTGGACAGTGTTCTCAAAGCTACCAACATGAGTTTGACCAAGTTGCGGGAGGCAGTGGAAGACAGGCGTGCCTGGCGTGCTCTGGTCCATGGGGTCACGAAGAGTCGGACACGACTAAACGACTAAACAACTGCCTTCATAGCTGGAGTCAGTAACACTTCTGAATACCAGTAGCTAGAAAGCACAGGGTAGAGCTTGCTGGTTTCTCACTGAGGCATTTGGTTAGCCACTGTGAGAACAGGATGCTGGACAAGATGGGCTATTGGCCTGATCCAGCAGGCTTCTCTTATGTTCTTAAGAGTCTTCTGATGAGCTTCAAAGGAGCACCATAGTTCTCCAGAACCTGCACAGAAACCACTTTTCTAATTCCTCAAAAAAAGCTTCATGATAATAAGCCCTGTGTGCTGGCACCTGAGGTAATTTTCCTATGGTTCGCTTGAAAACATAAGTGCTGTGGGGCTGAGGTTTTTTGTGTGTGTATGGGGAGTGTGTGGGCATGTAATCGTTTGGATACTGCGGGGAGCAAGAGAGTACAGCCTCCTCCAGTCCTTTAACAGCAACCTTAGTCTTCACTGGCAAAGTGGAGACAGGAGAGAGTGGGCTTCACATTCCCCGTGCAACACAGCACTTGTTCTTGTCTCTTTGTGACGAGTCACCGAGTGCTGAATCGCACGATGAGAAGGCCTATGGTGCATTATATCTGAAATGCAAAGACAGACCATTTTCTTCCTCCAAAAGGTTGGTAATTATTACCTCATAAAAAAAGCAGGGATTTTTACCATCTCACCTATGGGTAGGAGCGGAGCTGGAGATAATCCACTGTCAGGGCATTTCTAATTTTAACTAGTGAGAGCTTTTCTCAGATAAGTGAAGAAAGGTAGTCTAACTGTGCATTGATACAACCCAGACAATGAGCCTCTGGACCTACTGTAAGTGCTGATAATACAGACCCAATGCCATTCAATGTCTAAGTCATTTCAAACAGCCATATTTAATGAGATTTGAGTCTATAGCGCCCTGAGCAGAACACTAATACAGCATGAGGCACTGAACTCCTTACTTGTGCATCCCATTCACATTATGCAAAATGAATTTGAGCATAGCTCCAGATGACAAGTTGGCACTTCTGTGATGGTTTTTCCACATCCAGAAACACCCCCCCCCCACCAAAATACAGTGCTGAGACACAGCCAGCTTTTACTTCCTGTAGAAAGATAGGTGTGCTCTGTGTGTGTGTGTGTGTGTGTGTGTGTGTGTGTGTGTGTTGGGGGTTGATTTCTGATTGGCCCCTCAGTATCCCCCAGAGATACAGCTATTCACATATGTGGCTCAGGGTTGAAAAGCATGTGTGTGCAAAAACTGGGAAATAATAATAATAATAATAATAATAATAATAATAATAATAATAATAATAAATTTTATTTATATCCCGCCCTCCCCAGCTGAAGCTGGGCTCAGGGCGGCTAACAACAATAAAACAGTACAACAAGGGAAACATCTGATTTTGGGTTCCAAATAAAGTAGTTAGTGTTGCTGGAGCCCATTCAGACTGGTAGGGCAGAAGGCAGGGAGACTAAGCAGCAGGTTGTGCCTAAGTCAGTGAGCAGCAGTGCCAACTGATTCTGGGTTTGCCCCCATCCTCCTCTCTTCTGAGTTCCACACGGGCAACAGTGAAACTCAGGGGGATGAAGCTGACAGGCAGTACCTCACGCTTGGTTGTAAGAAGGCAGGCAGGCGAGGTGGGGACTGGCTAGTTTCCATTAAACTCACCTTATATCCACAGGGATTTCATCCCAGAAATTGGCCATCACAACAGAAAAGGCCCAACCAAACTCAGGACTCAGCTAGACAGCTGCAAATCAATCAATCAATCAATCAATCAATCAATCCCCACCCATCTGGCTGGCTTTCCCCAGTCATTCTGGGTAGCTTCCAACAAAATATTTAAAATACAACAAAACATCAGACATTAAAAACTTCCCTAAACAGGGCTGCCTTCAGATGTCTTCTAAAAGTCAGATAGTTGTTTATTTCCTTGACATCTGATGGGAGAGTATTTCACAGGGCAGGTGCCACTACCGAGAAGGCTCTCTGCCTGGTTTTCTGTAACTTCGCTTCTCATTTAGGAAGCTGGACCTCATTGTTTTAAGTGTGTTTTTAATGCAATATACAATGTGACACTAGATGGTGATGGCGAGCCTTATGGAAAATTCAATGCATTTTTAAAAACGCTTTTCTAAAAAGCATTTTCAGAACCTTTTTTTTTTATATATGTGTGTAGATTCCACCTAAGTCATGGTGCAGTCAGAAGAGCCCATCCATTACAGACAGCACAGCAGGGCTCACCTGACCTCTCTCTGGCTGCGTCACCGCTGCAGACCTGGTTGGGGAAGAACAAAGCAGCAATGAGGTTGGTGCGGTGCAAATGTGCTAGCAGGAACATGACTTTGGCTTCACTGGTAGGTTCACACTGCACTGACTTCACCACCATCTAACCCTTTTTCTCCTTCACAGCACCAATTTAAGCCAGGCTTCGGGAAGGAGGTAGGAGGCTCTGGCAGGGTCCTAAAGCCCTCAAACCTACTTCCCCAGCCTGGTAGGACCCTGCCAGAGACCTCACGCCTCCTTCCCAAAGCCGGACAAGCGCTTACTAGGCTTTGAGAAGGCGCCCTCCTTGGCTGTGCACCCGGTGTGCACTCTCACTGCCCTAAATCCGCCTCTGACTACTGTCTGAAGATTGCAGTGACCTGAGTATACTACAGTCGTACCTTGGTTTTCGAACAGAATGGAAGTCTGTTCAGAAAGCAAGGAGTGGCTTCTGATTGGCTGCAGGAGCGTCCTGCAGCTGATCAGAAACCGCGGAAGCTGCGCTGCATGTTCAGCTTCCGAGGCAAAGTTCACAAACTGGAACACCTACTTCCGGGTTTGTGACGTTCGAGTTCCAAATTATTTGTGAACTAAGCTGTTCGAAAACCAAGGTATGACTGTATATGGGAAAAGGCTGTATTAGAGATAACCCTGCCCCCCCATTTACCCAACCCGTCCACAAATTATAAATTGGAGACAATGACAGAGATTTGAGGAGACACATCAAGCAGGTTTTTCCCAGTAGTGATGTACGGAAGTGAGAGCTGGACCATAAAGAAGGATGATCGCCAAATAATTGATGCTTTTGAATTATGGTGCTGGAGGAGACTCTTGAGAGTCCCATGGACTGCAAGATGATCAAACCTATCCATTCTTAAGGAAATCAGCCCTGAAGCTGAGGCTCCAGTACTTTGGCCACCTCATGAGAAGAGAAGACTCCCTGGAAAAGACCCTGATGTTGGGAAAGATGGAGGGCACAAGGAGAAGGGGACGACAGAGGACGAGATGGTTGGACAGTGTTCTTGAAGCTACGGTGGTGCCTCGCAAGACGAAAATAATTCGTTCCGTGAGTCTTTTCGTCTTGCGATGTTTTTTGTCTTGCGAAGCACGGTCCGTCGCAACTGCGCCTCTTCAAGCGGCTTTAAGAAAAAAGTGCAAGACGTTTTCATCTTGTGAAGCAAGCCCATAGGGAAATTCGTCTAGCGAAGCAATGCAAAACCGAAAAACCCTTTCGTCTAGCGAGTTTTTCGTCTTGCGAGGCATTCGTCTTGCGGGGCACCACTGTACTAACATGAGTTTGACCAAACTGTGGGAGGCAGTGAAGACAGGAGTGCCTGGCATGCTCTGGTCCATGGGGTCACGAAGAGTCAGACACGACTAAACACAACAACAAATCAAACAGGATAAAGCTGTTCTTTGCCCCAACAGTTGAAAGCATTACTGTCTCTGAATATCCTGCTTGTGGATTTCCCACTGATTGGCCGCTATGAGAACAGGTTGCTGGACTAGATGAGCTATTGATCTGATTCAATAGGCTCTTCAAAGGTTGTTATGAAGCCAGCGATAAACGTGTTGTCTCCTGGTCTCCTGACAGATTACAGCCACGTTTTGGGGACAGGGGCACGTTTCTCAGTAGAGAGCAGGAAGCATTGTTTGAACACCATATGCAGAAGTGTGTCTTGTGACAACATTGTATGAAATATACTTAAGTTTCCAGGCAGCTCTTAGAGGTATCACAACTGTCTTAGGCTGGAAAGAGATGTGGGAGGTGATCATCCTGAGTTTCCCCAGTTCTGCGAGTGACAGCCAGTGGTGTGGAATGAGGGCAACATAGTGATCTTATGTCATGCATTCCATTATGTTAGATCCCACCAGGGTTAGGGAGTGAGGGGAGCAGAGTGTTAAAAACATGGGATTTGTGCTTCCTTTGTAAGTGCTACATCCTTGGTAACATCTACCTCTGACCTCAGGCTCTGAACACCCCAGGTGCCAACTGTTGTTTCCATTTGCTAAACTGTGCTTTGGACTGTCCTGACAAGATAAGTGCACTTTTTACAAAACTCTCTCACACACAAGGGATTGCAAGTATATTTCAGCTGAAGACCTTTAGCGGACTGACGGAAGACAAAATGCACCACAGCAGAGATTTTGCTACTCCTTTTGGTGCAGAAGGAACACCCTGAGAGCTAGGAATTGCCATTAACTGGTTTCAGATGTGGGAGCCGCAGCATATGAGACATTGAACACTTGGGAAAGCTTAAAGGCCTTTTGGAGAAAGTCTATAAATCCCAAAGCTACTGCCTTTTATCAGCTTTTGAATTTGCCATGGTGTATATGTGTGTCTCTGTGTGTGTGATGTTCTTTATTTGTTCATGGCAATTAATTAAGGCAAAGATAGTTATTTGTTGTTGCAATCTATTTCTTATTTTTCTTAGAGAGCTATGCTGTTAATTCATTCTAAGAGGAGATGGTCAAGTTCTGTAAAGCCCTCCTTGCATTAACACAGAAATAAAAGGTTTAAAGCAAGCATAGGTAACTGAATATATGTCTGGGTAGGTTTGCCAAAAGGAGAATAAAAAAAAAGTAGCAGGCATCTGATAGAGGAGGGAGAAAGGTTGTTTTCTGCTGCTCCAGAGAAGCGGACACGGAGCAATGGATCCAAACTACAAGAAAGAAGATTCCACCTAAACATTAGGAAGAACTTCCTGACAGTAAGAGCTGTTTGACAGTGGAATTTGCTGCCAAGGAGTGTGGTGGAGTCTCCTACTTTGGAGGTCTTTAAGCAGAGGCTTGACAACCATATGTCAGGAGTGCTCTGATGGTGTTTCCTGCTTGGCAGGGGGTTGGACTCGATGGCCCTTGTGGTCTCTTCCAACTCTATGATTCTATGAAACAGTTAAGGCTTCTGACCAAATTTCAATTGGCAGGGAGTTTCAAAGTACTCGCCAACCTCCCACCAAGCCTTCTCTGCAGAGCCCTGAACATTCACTTCCCCTTCTCTGCAGTTACTCTTTGCGAATGGTGGCTGGAGCAGAAGGGGGGGGAGGGGGATTGATGGAAAGAAAAGAGGAGGGCAACTTGTGTCTTCCTTTCCTCCTTCCTTCTCAGTCACCCTCACGTGTCAGGGCTCAGGGCATCATGGGAGATGTAGTTCACCCACAATGTCGCAGTTCTCTTGTAATCCATCTTATTTTCCAGGCTGAAGAATATGAATTTCGGCGGCACACAGAATACGATCATGTTTGCACATGAAAAAGCTGAGGAGGTGGCATCGTGTTTTCTCCGATGCCTGGATGCAGTGAAATAATTTTGAAATCAATAACGCTCACACAATTCAGAGTGCCACTTGATTTGGATGTAAAGATGTAGACACTCTCGTAACTGAGCTTCCATCCCACTGCGCTTGCAACCTTATATAATCTCCCTTTCCCTTTCAATATTTCACATATGTCCCTCAGTTTCCATTTATGCATATGGATGTGTAATTGAGACGGCATGGAAACTTGCCTTGACTTACCTGATTATTATTATTTATTCGGAAGGAAAACCTGCTGAAGCAGAGAGGGCTCTTCTTCTAAAATTGTTGTTGTTTAGTCGTTTAGTCGTGTCCGACTCTTCGTGACCCCATGGACCAGAGCACGCCAGGCACTTCTGTCCTCCACTGCCTCCCGCAGTTTGATCAAACTCATGCTAGTGGCTTCAAGAACACCATCCAACCATCTCATTCTCTGTCGTCCCCTTCTCCTTGTGCCCTCCATCTTTCCCAACATCAGGGTCTTTTCCAGGGAGTCCTCTCTTCTCATGAGGTGGCCAAAGTATTGGAGCCTCAGCTTCACGATCTGTCCTTCCAGTGAGCACTCAGGGCTGATTTCCTTCAGAATGGAGAGGTTTGATCTTCTTGCAGTCCATGGGACTCTCAAGAGTCTCCTCCAGCACCATAATTCAAAAGCATCAATTCTTCGGCGATCAGCCTTCTTTATGGTCCAGCTCTCACTTCCATACATCACTACTGGGAAAACCATGGCTTTTACTATACGGACCTTTGTTGGCAAGGTGATGTCTCTGCTTTTTAAGATGTTGTCTAGGCTTGCCATCGCCTTTCTCCCAAGGAGCAGGCGTCTTTTAATTTCGTGACTGCTGTCACCATCTGCACTGATCATGGAGCCCAAGAAAGTAAAATCTCTCACTGCCTCCATTTCTTCCCCATCTATTTGCCAGGAGGTGATGGGCCCAGTGGCCATGATCTTCGTTTTTTTGATGTTGAGCTTCAGACCATATTTTGCGCTCTCCTCTTTCACCCTCATTAAAAGGTTCTTTAATTCCTCTTCACTTTCTGCCATCAAGGTTGTGTCATCTGCATATCTGAGGTTGTTGATATTTCTTCCGGCAATCTTAATTCCGGCTTGGGATTCATCCAGCCCAGCCTTTCGCATGATGAATTCTGCATATAAGTTAAATAAGCAGGGAGACAATATACAGCCTTGCCGTACTCCTTTCCCAATTTGGAACCAATCAGTTGTTCCATATCCAGTTCTAACTGTAGCTTCTTGTCCCACATAGAGATTTCGCAGGAGACAGATGAGGTGATCAGGCACTCCCATTTCTTTAAGAACTTGCCATAGTTTGCTGTGGTCAACACAGTCAAAGGGTTTTGCATAGTCAATGAAGCAGAAGTAGATGTCTTTCTGGAACTCTCTAGCTTTCTCCATAATCCAGCGCATGTTTGCAATTTGGTCTCTGGTTCCTCTGCCTCTTCTAAATCCAGCTTGCACTTCTGGGAGTTCTCGGTCCACATACTGCTTGAGCCTTCCTTGTAGAATTTTAAGCATAACCTTGCTAGCATGTGAAATGAGTGAAATTGTGCGGTAGTTGGAGCATTCTTTGGCACTGCCTTTCTTTGGGATTGGAATGTAGACTGATCTTCTCCAATCCTCTGGCCACTGCTGAGTTTTCCAAACTTGCTGGCATATTGAGTGTAGCACCTTAACAGCATCATCTTTTAAAATTTTAAACAGTTCAGCTGGAATACCATCACTTCCACTGGCCTTGTTATTTGCAGTGCTTTCTAAGGCCCCTTTGACTTCACTCTCCAGGATGTCTGGCTCAAGGTCAGCAACCACACTACCTGGGGTGTACGAGACATCCATATCTTTCTGGTATAATTCCTCTGTGTATTCTTGCCACCTCTTCTTGATGTCTTCTGCTTCAGTTAGATCTTTACCACTTTTGTCCTTTATTATGGTAATCTTTGTACAAAATGTTCCTTTCATATTTCCGATTTTCTTGAACAGATCTCTGGTTCTTCCCATTCTGTTGCTTTCCTCTATTTCTTTGCATTGCTCGTTTAAGAAGGCCTTCTTGTCTCTCCTTGCTGTTCTTTGGAAATCTGCATTCAATTTCCTGTATCTTTCACTATCTCCCTCGCATGTTGCTTGCCTTCTCTCCCCCGCTATTTGTAAGGCCTCGTTGGACAGCCACTTTGCTTTCTTGCATTTCTTTTTCATTGGGATGGTTTTAGTTGCTGCCTCCTGTATAATGTTGCGAGCCTCCATCCATAGTTCTTCAGGCACTCTGTCCAGCAAATCTAAATCCTTAAACCTGTTCCTCACTTCCACTGTGTATTCATAAGGGATTTGGTTTAGATTGTATCTTACCTGTCCAGTGGTTTTTCCTACTTTCTTCAGTTTAAGCTTGAATTTTGCTATAAGGAGCTGATGATCTGAGCCACAGTCAGCTCCAGGTCTTGTTTTTGCTGACTGTATAGAGCTTCTCCATCTTTGGCTGCAGAGAATATAATCAATCTGATTTCGATGTTGCCCATCTGGGGATGTCCATGTGTAGAGTCGTCTCTTGTGTTGTTGGAAAAGTGTGTTTGTGATGACCAGCTTGTTCTCTTGACAGAACTCTATTAGCCTTTGCCCTGCTTCGTTTTGATCTCCAAGGCCAAACTTGCCAGTTGTTCCTTTTATCTCTTGATTCCCTACTTTAGCATTCCAATCGCCTATAATGAGCAGAACATCCTTCTTTGGTGTCACTTCGATAAGGTTTTGTAAGTCTTCATAGAACTGGTCAATTTCAGTTTCTTCAGCACCAGTAGTTGGTGCATAAACTTGGATTACTGTGATGTTAAAAGGTCTGCCTTGGATTCGTATCGAGATCATTCTATCATTTTTGAGACTGCATCCCAGTACAGCTTTCGCCACTCTTTTGTTGACTATGAGGGCCACTCCATTTCTCTTACGGGTTTCTTGCCCACAGTAGTAGATATGGTAGTCATCCGAACTGAATTCGCCCATTCCCGTTCATTTTAGCTCACTGATGCCCAGGATGTCAATATTTATTCTTGCCATCTCATTTTTGACCACATCCAACTTACCCAGGTTCATGGTTCTTACATTCCAGGTTCCTATGCAATATTTTTCTTTACAGCATTGGACTTTCCTTTCGCTTCCATGCATATCCACAACTGAGCGTCCTTTCGGCTTTGGCCCAGCCGCTTCATCAGCTCTGGATCTACTTGTACTTGTCCTCCGCTCTTCCCCAGTAGCATGTTGGACACCTTCCGACCTGAGGGGCTCATCTTCCAGTGTCATAACTTTTATATGCCTGTTGTCTTTGTCCATGGAGTTTTCTTGGCAGGGATACTGGAGTGGCTTGCCGATTCCTACTCCAGGTGGATCACGTTTGGTCAAAACTCTCCACTATGATCTGTTCATCTTGGGTGCCCTGCTCGGCGTAGTTCATAGCTTCTCTGAGTTATTCAAGCCCCTTCGCCACGGCAAGGCAGTGATCCATGAAGGGGTCTTCTAAAATAGGCATGGCCAAACTTAGCCCTCCAGCCATTTTGGGACTACAACTCCCATCATCCCTAGCTAACAGGACCAGTGGTCAGGGATGATGGGAATTGTAGTCCTAAAACAGCTGGAGGGCCAAGTTTGGCCATACCTGTTAAGGTAATGTTGGCTGGCGACAGACATGGGGAACCTCTGACTCTCTGCATGTTCTTGGGGTGCAACTTCCATTCAGCCCCTGCCATCGGGCTATGGTCAGAGAAGATGAGCCCAACAACTTCTGCAATGAAAAGTATGTTTAATTGCGAGGATTTACACTGAGGTGTTGTAATGTGGATTTTAATGTGCAAGTCGTACCACAGAAATGTGGAGAGCGGAATTTTAGAAAGGGGGAAAACGAGAAACTGGGAGAACCGAAACCGACAGCTCCTTCAGTCCCACAGAAGTTTCTTTTAAAATGGCTGCAGCTGCCTTATCTTACACACACACACACACACAGAGAGAGAGAGAGAGAGAGAGAGAGAAACAGTGCCTTGAATTAAAGGGAATTTCTTGCCCAAATCCTTCTCAAGAGGCGATTAAGTTAGGGGTCTTATTTATTTATTTCCTTATTCCTGGAGATCATCCACGCTGCAGTGCTTTAAGACTTCTGCTGCCCGCAGATTTATTTTTCTCAAAAAGAAAGAAATAAATATGTATATATCTGCAGCATATTATAGATGTGTGTATGTCTGTATAAATGACTACAATGAGCCGATTTGCTTGACTTTATGAACCAGATGCCAGACCACATCTGAAGAACTGCTGAGCTAGCAATGTGTCACAGACCCCCTCCCCTTCAGTCCCTCTTCCTTGCCCGCTTGTGTGTGTGTGTGTGTGTGTGTGCGCACACACACACACACACACACACACACACCAGCCCGCCCCATTCATTCTGCTTTGCTTCTAATTCTGATTCCTCTGGCCTTTGTGAAATCTTTGTTGAAGGGCAAGACAGACACACGTTCACAGCAATTTGAGATTGCTAAGGTATGTTGGTACAATGCTCATTCCATCCTGTTTGAGGGAGTGCTGCACCCAGACTCTGGATCTCAGTAATATATCTAATTTTCACCATTCTCCATAAGGCACCTTGAAATATCTCTCCCATCTGCACAACAAGCCTGTGGAGCAGCGAACTATTAAGTTTTGTTTTGTTTTGTTTTGTTTGCGAATGGGAATGAAGGCCGAGGTTGCCCGATACCAACGATTGCCCAAGGCTATGCAAAGAGATCAGCAAGACTGTGAACTCAGGATTAATTTAATCATGTCCTAGACAACATTAGTGTCCATGAAAAGGTATGTCTTAAGTGGGAGGCTGTTGCTTTGGTGATATAGTGATTGGAGTGGTTGATGCTATTTTGGCTGTAGGGGTGTGGTCAGTAGGGCTGGGCAAGGCAGTGGTGCTTACCTGACCTCCCACCACCAGCTTCACTGAGACTTACTAAGGAGAGGGGCAAGGCAAGAGCAAGTTCATGGTGCAAACACTCCAGCAGGAAAACACTATTAGCTCCGCTGGTGCATTTGCACTGCGCTGCCCTCTCCACTGCCTCGCCCACTGCAGTGAGCTGCAGTGAAGCGAGATCAGGTAAATGCTGCTGCCCGACCCCACCAATCACTGCCATGCATTCAGTGCCACAGGTCCATTCTGCAGAACTCCCTCCCAACCCTCTTTGCTAAACGTCAGGTGCAGGACCAAGACTTTCTAGTTCCAGCAGGCATTTGAAGGTTGTGCTTGATGTTGCCTTGTTTTATTGTCCCATTTTCTGCAGATTGTTTTTACGTACATCGCATAGACAAGTGAGTAATTAAGCAGCACAGTGGACCCTCGGGTTGCGAAGGTGATCCATGCGGGATGCACGTTCGCAACCTGCAGCGTTTGCAACCCACATCTGTGCATCTGTGCGCACACAGGTTGCAATTTGGTGCTTCTGTGCATGCGCAAAGCACGATTTAGTGCTTCTGCACATGTGTGATCGCCGAAACCCGGAAGTATCCCGCTCCGGTACTTCGGGGTTTCGTCGGTCCATAACCCGACAAAGCGCAACCCGAAGCGGCTGTAACCCGAGGTATGACTGTATCTAAATTATAATAATAATTAATAATAATAATAAATATTGGTGGTGGGGGAATCATTTTCAGCCAAAGTTGTCCTTACTTTCTGGGGAACTTTCAGTGGTCGGTCACATTCACAGCATGTATTTAAAGCACTATGATACTACTTTGAGCAGCCACAACTTTCCCCAAAATATCCTGGGAACCATAGTGCTGAGGGTTGTTAGGAGTTCCCTATTCTCCTCCCAGAGCCATCTTTTTTGCAGGGTGGTTAATCCCTTGACTCACAGAACTCTATATTCTGTAGCTCTGTGAATTCTCCCAGAACTCTTTGGGGGAAGCCAGGACTGCTCAAAGTGGCATCATAGTGTGGCATCATTGGGTGTGAATGTGGCCATAGTGGAAATAGAAGCTGGGGAGGGGGGATGACAACAACATATGTGACTCTTAGTTTTGTAAAGTGAGCTACATTTCAGCCATGTAAAAGTCTGAGATACACACCATCCATCCATCCTTGACTCCTCATCCAGGCAAGCAAGAGGCATAATCACAGCTGGAGGACACATTCCAGCCAGATGAAAGCCTTCAAGGAATCATAGAATTGTAGAGTTGGAAGGGACCATGAGGGTCATCTAGTCCAGCCCCCTCCAATGCAGGAATCTTTGCCCCAGTGTGGGGCTTGGACCCATGACCCTGAGATTAAGAGTCTCATGCTCTACTAGTTGAGCAATCCCAGAGAGCCTGTGAGGTGAAGTGAAGGATGTGGCCTAGGGAGAATCCGGAGGGCCAGGCAAGGATCCCTGAGGGGGCACATTCAACCCTTGGGACTGAGGTTCCCATGCCTTGCTGTGGTGTTTAAAAGTTACACTCAAACATGTAACTAAGCCATCATCTGACAGTGCTATTCTACCTTTATTTTATTTTATTATTTTCTGAAATCAAATTGGCTCTGAGTAATTCTGGGTGTGTGAATGATTTTCTTTTGTTGACGCTCTTTCAATAGTTGTGGTCATCCTTAAACAAATGAAAAGAAAACCCTATTTTATTTTGCACTGCTTGTGAAAAATGGCATCCCATCACACATTTTCTACACATTTCTCAGGCAGACAGTTGCAAATTATGGCTTGTTTGCATGTTACCATGTCTCAGTTCATAAGAATTACTAATAACAAGGGCCAGATGTTCTCAAACTCCACATGTTTACTGTTACACATTTGAGAAGGACCACTGAAATCAATAAGCCTGCTCATATTATTTTAATTACCATATATTTTTAAAAGAAATTAAATATATAATTGCCTAACTAAACTCATCCCAAAAGCTCAGAGCAAGTGAAAGAGAGTTAAAAATAGTTCTTTTATAAATTAGATTGAGAATCAGATGGCCGACATAAGGGTAAGCATGGTGGATTTGGGTTTGCAGCCATTTGTGGAAGGGAGGGGTGAGTATACACAACATTTTATTCTAGAATGAATGGAGATGGAGTACTTTTTCTTTCTATGCACACAGAACTGAGATCTACGGCAATTTTTTTAACCCTGAGAAGTGCTTCTTGAGAAACTGGTTCTGTTCCATTAACAAAAGCTAATTGCAGATTGATTCTGCATTACTCTGCAGTGCGTTGATATGAAAACACACGAAGGTGGTTCCAGCAAGTGTGTGTGTATCCACACCTGCCCAGTGATGTTGTTGGTGGGTGTATAACAAGATCACATGACCGCCACCCTCCCCTGAGAAAAAATGGGATGCCCCAGTTTTTCCAGGACACTGGTGAGTTACTCAATACTCCTCTTTGTACACCTTTTCTGTACATGCATGTTTCTGTTTGCCCCATGATTCACTCATGAAAATGGCAGGAAAGATCTGTAGGCCAGTATACCACCTCAAATTTCAGCATTTTACTCTTGCCAATATCTGGGTTATTGGGGCTACAAATGGATTTTCCCTCACCCCAGGAAACAAGAAACACAGGAATGAGTGCTAAACTTCCATTGTATTCCACTAGATTTACAAAAGTAGCTTTTACATCATTACATGTGAAAACTAAACTGTGTTGTGAAAATTAGCAGTTAGGGACATGTCAGGGAAACAGAAGAAACTGCTGTGTATGCAGCCTTAGTCTACAGAGAAATCCTATACATGTTTATTGATAAGCATGCCCATTTGTAAGTATGTTTAGGATTGCAGCCCAAGGCCTTTATTCATTACACTGCCAGGCACTGGGCCTGCTAGGCTGATAAGTTTGTTGGCAGACTGATCCTTGTTTTCATACACTCCTCCTGTCTCTTGTTTTTACGGTTTTATTGCATTGCTAATGTTTTGCGAATGTTTCCTTTTTTTAAAAAAAGTTAGCTGCGCTGAGCATTGTGATTGACTACAATAGAAGAGTGGGAAGATAAATCTGCTGACATACATACATACATAAACATTGTGAGAGTTCAAGATTCACACCTTGCTCATCACAATAAGAGAGATCATGGATCTTCATGTTACACTCAAAGAGCAAGAAAGAGCCACACCTGTGTTGACAGACTTTTTTTTAATGCTGTTTCACTTCTTTGCCCCTCAAAAAGAAGTAGTATAAAATGTGCATTTTATAAAGGGAAATGCCTTGACAAGGAGACAGAAGGTATACAGTGGTACCTTGGTGTAAGAACAGTCCTGTTTATGAACTATTCGGTTTACGAAGTCCACGAATCCGGAGGCAGTGTCCCGGTTTGGAAACTTTACCTTGGTCTACGAATGGAAGCAGAACAGTGGAAGGGCACTGGCGGCGGGAGGCCTCATTAGGGAAAGCATGCCTCAGTTTAAGAATGGTTTCGGTTTAAGAACGGACTTCCGGAACGGATTAAGTTCATAAACTGAGGTACCACTGTATATCTGCAAATGTGTGCTTTGGGGGAAAATGTCATACAATGTCAATGTTTTGTTTTTGTTGTTTTAATTGTGGAAGGAATTGGCAAAACGGGTGCTTCTCCACATTCTCCTTAGGTGCTGACTGAGATGTGTCCTTGAGATGTGACAATGCCTCTATCACGGTCTGGTTCACAGGCGATTGAAGTCACGGCAGGGGATGTCAGGACCGGGGGCAAGATGGCGGGGTAGGAGCAGGAACAGGGGGTCCAGAAGCCAGGAGTCAGGAAGCCAAGAGTCTGAGGGCCAGAGAGCCAGGAGTCAAGAGGCCAAGGGTCCGAGGGTCAGGCGGCAAGGAGTCATGAAGTCAAGGGTCCAAGGATCAAGAAGCAAGGAGCCAAACACAGCAAGGCAGGGAACGTGTTGCTGTGGCAAAGAGCCGAAGGGAAAATGCTGACCTTAGATCCCTTCCCTGCTCTTGCCACCAGGTGCTGTGAGCTACCAATCAGCCTCACCTGTGAGGCCGCGCCTTGCCTCTTCAGAACAAACTTAGGAACCCCCCAGTCTTGCAAAGTCCTTTTGTTCACAGGGCCTGGCTCCTGCATGCACACCTGACAGACTCTTACTTGCCTGGATGGAGGATGGAGGATGGAGGATGGGGAGAGTTGGGTATTGTGTGTCAGTGTAAAAACCTCTGACCATTGCATGACTGGAATGTATCCAATCATTTGTTCCACCCACTTTTGTCTCTTGCCTCATCCACAACTGGCACGATATGGCCTTCAGCTGAAATGGGTTTTTCTCCAAGCCTGCTTTCAGGGTAACGGACAACACCTTGAATTGTTTTGAGGATGGAACTGGAAGTCAATTCAGCTTTTGTAAAATATGTGCCATGTGATCTCAAAAGGTGTGCACCTGTCAAGATTCTTGCTCTCCCATTATCCCCAAGGCAGATAGTTGCCACATTGGAGATTGCACAAAAAGCACAAGAAAGAGGGGGGCACAATCACACTTGTGCATTTTCTCATGGTGGAAACTGGAATGTCCATGAAGCCCTCATTGGCTGACAGGAACTGAACATCCCTTGAGTCAGGATAGTAGCACCTTCCCTTCACTTTGGTTTGATGCACCAAAGCGAAACCTCAGCCCAATAAATCGATGCATTCCAGCATCCTCTGTTGATGTTCCCCTCTTCATCGCATTTCCTAGCTTCTCTTTTTCTCCTTTAGAAGGCAGTAACTGTTGCATCATTACCACAACATCTGGCCCATCAAAATGATTCCAGAAACAGGCAAAACTGGAATGATTTTGAAAGTTGTATTTAGTTACACACACACACACACACACACACACACACACACACACACGTAGCATACTCAGTTTTACTGGCATTGTTTCATTGTTATGACCACTAAATGCTTGGAGGCTGCTCTCTCCACAGATTTGATTTTTTTTCCAGGCTCATGTAACCCACACATGCTATATTAATTCAACTAGCCATTTTCTGCAAGCTCAGTTTACTACTTCTTATTTTTGCACTGCCCTCTGAAGCCTTAAGATAACTTTGTAGGTGGCTAATGACAACTCTGGGTCAGGGCCTCAGAGTCATGATCCAGTAGCCATGGGGTTGGGATCCTCAGTCCTGGAGGCTGAATCTATGATGCCTCTAAGCCTCTCTATGATGCCTTCAGGACATTTGTGCCCCAAATCTAAGGCTTCCCAGCTGACTGATCAATACGTTTTCAGGGCTTCTGGCTCCAGAAATCTCCCTGGTATCTGCCTCAAACTTAATCAGGGTGCAGTATGGACTCTATAGTTGAAGAATATAGGCTCCAAGTCCACATATGGGCATGCTTGACTTTGTTTCTCCTTGCTAAAGAAAGATAGCTGGAGACTTATGGAGAGGATCCGTGGTGGTCAGAACATTCCATATAGATTATGTTCCTAGGCTTTGAGAACCCTGTAATTGAGAATAAACAGAAAGAAAAATTGTCGAGGACAGGACAGGAATGGGGGATATGTTAAATGGATGCATTTTTAAGAAACAAAAAAAAAAACAAACCCAACTTTTTTTCTTTGTTTCTTGTAATCTGCTCAGAAAAACATGGGGGGATACACACAAACACATGCTTGAAACTATATATAATCACTTAAAGTTTACTTACTGAAGAGAACATGATTCTGTATGCTCACCCAAGTCTGACTGAAGATTGCTACAACTTTTTCTTTCTTAAGTTTATAACCCTCTGTTGCACCAAGGAGAAAATGGAAATACCTTAGGTAGTTTGAAAAATACCCAGTTCAGACGATGCTAGTCTGGCTCATGGAACTGAGGCAGCATCCAGCCCCCAGCTCCACTGATTCTATGGGGGCCACACATCCAATGACCATTTATGCATTAATTTTGCATTGAACTAAGTGCCACATCTGACAGCCATTCTCTGTTCTTTGTATATTCTGGTTATTTCCATCATGCCCTGTTTGTGACTCAAGGCCCCATAATCCCAGCTTTGCTTTTCATCTGAATCAGGAAGGTATTTCTTATGTTCTTCTCTCATGGTCCTTGGTTCAGTGATGGGGAACCTGTGGTCCTCCAAGGGTTCTTGAACTACAACTCCCATGATCCTTGACCATAGGCAGTGTTGGCTGGGGCTGATGGGAGTTGTAGTCAATATTGATTCAGAGGGCCACAGGTTCCACATCTTTGCCATAGTGGAAGAATTTCCAGTTCAGTCGAATTAGCACCAGAAGCTTCAAGGTCAAGTAGGGCCCTTTCAGCCACCCGAAATTATGGGGGACTTCTTCTGTCCCCCAAAAGGACATCAAATCCTCTAGTGTTTACAACACTTAGAAGAAATATCTTGGTTCTAGGAGATTAAATACATTCATGTGTCCTTCAGCAGAGATGACTGGGGGGAATGAGGCATCTCTGAGAGTCTACTGGCCTGGGGGCTGAATCAACATTAAATGTCAAGGCATGGTAGACCCATTACTGAATTTGGGCTAAAGGGAAATTTCAGGTGAATTTGGAAGTTCTTATTTGGAGAAGGCACCTGAAGAACTGCAAAGGAAAAACCAAGAATGTTTACATCCCCCCCCAGGGGTTTCGCATTTCTCTACACTGGCATCCACACAGTTTTGTGTGCATCAGTTATTAATAAGCACTTTATTGTAAGAGATTCTCTTGCACATCTAAAACTAAAGAGATCTAGTTTTACAGCTGATTCAGAAATTCCCACACAAGCTGTGAAGTGATGCATTTTAAATTCCCGACTTGCAACAATCTGTAGTTAGAATCCAGATGATCTCTCAGAAGTTCTAGGGTCTATAGTTGTGGTTATTCCAGCCCTATATCATTTCCTCCGAGCTGCTCCCATTGTCAAAATTGTTAATAAATATAACTTCCACTTCAAAGGATCGACTCATAGGCCATTTAGCAAGTTGACTGTCTTAACAGTCTCCATTTTCTAGATTCATGTTTGAACCACATGCTGATGGGGCTCTTAAGCCCTCCACCATATTTCTCCTGTTGTAATTAGATGGCTTTAAGGACTTCAGTGAACAAAGGTTTGCTTGATAGAGAACTGAAATATAAAAATTCACCCTTTTAAAATTCTTATAGCCTTAAAAAAAATGTATAGCCGTGCATTGTAGGACTACATATAGCTCCTATGAAAACTAATTATCTACAATGCTACAAGGGTAAAATAATATTGTTTTAACATTTGTACTCTGAGGCTGCCCATGCCTTTCAATGTAAAGATGATTTCTTGGAAAAGTGATTAGAATATTAAATCTCAATAAAAGGAGGCATTAGCTGATGATCTCGTCATTATGTTGAGTACCCATCGATTCACCCCAGCACTCCTAGTGATTTCACAAAGGCTATTATCTCATGGCTATATCCCTATCTTTAGAGCTTATTACGTTAAATAAAAGATGTTAATAGTTTCTGAGAATCCCACGAGGCACAGAGAATTTGTAAGTCAAAGAAGAGTCGCCTCCGAATTTCAAAGCTTCCATTAAACTTTCTGACAAATGCTTGAAACTCTCAGTGGATTAGTACTAAATCAAAGTAAATTTTAGGCTCACTTTGTATGGTGATAACCAGGTGGGCATGTTTTATTATGACTATTTATTAAATTAAAGATTTCTTATGGCTGCACATCAGGCCTGAATGTACGGGTGATGGTTTTCATTCCGAAACTAAACAGTGGCAAAGAGCCACTAAGTTGATGGACACTTTTGAAACAGAAGGACGGGGAGTTAGACAGATGCTATCATTAGGCCTGTCCAAAACATTCACACTGTCTGTACTATAAGAAAGTGATTACCTCCTGGTACTCACTTTCATGAGTCTGACATTTGCAAATCTGATGCAACAAGAATGTGAAACTTGTGACCCTCCAGATATCATTGGACTACAACTCCTATCATCCCTGACCGTTGGCCATGCTGGTTGGGGTTGATGGGAATTGTAGTCTAACAACACCTAGAGCTCTGTCCTGGCTGTAAACCATCATTTTATGCTCATTTAATGAACCTTGCATCCCAGTATACATGCATGCACCGGACCCCCAACGCATCATTCTTCTTTTCTTCCTTTCCATTTCCTTGGAAAGAATTATCAGAAGCCTGGAAGCTTTGTAGTATGATAAGAAAGTGACAGCTTCATGGTTGTTTGCTGTGCCAATCACCGTATTTTTCCTTGTATGACTAGGTGTTTTTTTAACCAAAAAATTAGGTTTAAAATTGGGGCTCGTCTTATAAATGAGTAGTGCTAAGGGGTGTTTTCTTAATTTGGAGTCCCCCAAAATAGGAGTCTTATACATGGGGATGTCTTATACACGGAAAAACGCGGTACGTCATGGAAGGTAAGAGATAAACCTCCTCTCCTATGACAATACTTTCCCAGCCTTCAAACAGGACTCAGACATAGACGGAGATGAGCCAACTGGGTTGCAAAAGTGATAGAAACACTGGGCTACGTCCTCAAGGGCAAGAAAGAACCAGATAGCCAGGAAATTTTGGAACCCAGGACCCCTCAACTGGGGCATCCAGAGGAACCAGGACTATCCTTTCTACAGAGTTCACATTAAACATACCCTGCGTGCACACCAGGTGGGGGTTGATAGGCAACAGGGTGCTCACTTCAAGACTCAAGGGCCAGCACCCACTGAGAGCTTTCCACTCCTCAGCGAAGGGTGTAGAACCTGAGAAGGATAATCAGGACCAAGAGAAACAAAAGAGCAGAGTTGGAGTTGAGACACCATCGCAACAGGTGGTCAGCTCCTTGTGACCCACTCCAGGGTCCCATGCTTTCTGAACATCCTTGCACCTCAACTATATTACTGTATATACATGGCAGATGAAGCTGATAGACTGTATGGGACTAGCAGAAATGACTGGCAGAATCCGTGACCAGGGAGAAGAGTCGGCAGAAGAAGATTGGAAAAAAAATTAAGGACTATCTACAAAAATACTGTAAAATTAAGGAATGTTGAATGATGCTGGATTGAAACTAAATGGTTTCTAGCTGTAATGGTATTAAGGAATATGATAAAATGGTTTTCTTTTTATAAGTAAGAATTTAAGGTTATAATAGCCTAAGATGATGGAGAGAAAATAAGGTGTTTTCCTGTCTTTAAAGCTGTAATGCTTTGAGTTATGGATTTGCTGCACAAATAATTTGAACTGGATATAAAAGAAGGGGAGGTATGAGGAGGTCAGGGAAATATGTTATGAGAAAATAAGTTGTGAAATTTATGTGTTTTTAACTTTTTTCTTTTTATGTCTGTTTTTTTTCTTTTTGTTTGTAAAAAAATGGAAAATTTAATAAATATCTTTATAAAATATATATATATATTACTGTATATACAGAATATACAGAAACCACCCCGGGATTCTGGAACGTTTGGCTTTTCCTTAGGATGTCCCTATTTTCATCGGAGAAATGTTGGAGGGTATGGAGTTGTGTGGCCCCTGAGCCAAGAAGATAAGTAACTGTATGACCCTTGGAAGACAGCCCTGTATAGGGAAGGTTTTTCAATGTTTAATGTTTTAATGTGTGTGTGCTTGTCTCTGTGTTGGAAGCTGCCCAGAGTAGCTGGGGCAACCCAGTCAGGTGGGCAGGGTATAAATAATAAAATTGTTGTTGTTGTTGTTATCATATTATTTAATAGGACATCCTTATTTTCAGCAGAGAAGTGTTGGAGGGTATGCATGAGGCAACACCTCTAATGGAATATTTTCAACTCTGGAAGCAGGGCAGCCATGAAGGCTGCAAAGCTCTCTTGGCGGGGGGTGGGGGTGGGAATGATGCAAAGAAAAACCACGACTCAATTGATGATAAGGTGAGCTCAACCTTGAAGCCACTAGCATGACTTGTGGGCCAGAGAGAGAGGCCTGAGGTTCCTGGCACTTACTAAAAGGCATTAGAACAGATAACTGTTTGTGGCTTAGAGGCAATGGCTTGTCAGTGATAAGCTTCGGTCTGAACGGCTAGTGCAAACCAGCTCTCCACTACTCCAGTGAATATGCTTGTGCTAGAATGGAATTCCTGGGTGAGACGGTCATCCCGCTTACTCAATTCAAGCCCTTAACTCAAGTTCCTGTTGGGACTTCACAGCGCAGTTGCTTTCTTTCATGCTAGATTTGTCTGAGTGACCTTATTATGAAAAGGGGATTTTATATCTCAGCGCCTATTACAGATTTTTCTTTTTTTATTTGTCACAATGAAAACATTTCATTAAGGAGGGTTATTGAATGGCTGAACATGAATCTTGAGATTGAATAAAATTCATTTACCCAATCAGCTTGAGACGAAACTAAGAATGCATGGAGAGTGGCAGGAGCGATAAAATGCTTGGTGCACCGCTTGGAGCTGGGTGGTGAAATGGGATGCAGGGGAGGGCCATAGCTCAGTGCTAGAGCATCTGCTTTGCATGCAGAAGGTCTCAAGTTCAATCCCCAGCAACTCCAGGAAGGGCTAGAGTAGGCTTCTGCCTGAAACCCTGAAGTGCTTGCTGCTAATGTCAGTAATACCAGGGTAGATGGACCTATAGTTTGAACCAGTACCAACTAAGTTTCCTATGTTCCTACATTAGTGGAGCTTGCACTAACTCAGCAAAAGTCCCATCAGAAACACCAAAAGTTGTACAACAGTAATGCTGTGTGAATTGTTCCCAGCGTCTTTAAGAAAGAAAGAAACAAACAAGTCACTTTTATTATTTTTTAAATAAATTCTATAAAGCCTGTGGATTTTTAAAACACTCGGAGGGTTTTTGAGTTATAGAAAATGTGAGGGGCAATCTCATACAGTGTAAGTTTACAAAACACACACACACACACTTATGCATGACCTGCTCTGATGCTTAAGTCTGCTGCTGATTAAATATACACACAAATGCAAGAGGCAATCACTCAAACAAATCACATTTGCTCTGCTGCCAGAATATAAACCAAAATTATCAGGGGGGGAAAATGGAGAGTCTGATACCGCCTGAACGGAAAGCATTACTTTACAGTCCTCTAATATGATCAGGGGCTGAAACAAGCACCAGATTAACAGATTTGAGACTAAACTCTTCTGCATATTCAGGACACGTGTTAAATAGGATATTCCCCACACCAAAACTATGCAGGAGAACTGAATTATCCAGCCTGTTGTGAGGTGAAAATACCATAGTTTAAAGCACTCTTATACCACGTGAATTGTCATGGATTCTTTCAAAGAATCTGGGGAACTTTGGCCCTGCAAGTCTACTCTCAGCCCCCTTAAGAAACTGCAGGATTCTCTGGAGGCAGCATGGTTGTGCCAGGAACATGAGTAAACTTGTGCCTATACTGCCGTTCTGTTCTTTGGAAATCTATCATTGCAGTGTCTACTACACCAGTGTAGGGAAAGGGCAGTGGCTCAGTAGTAGATCAGCTCCTTTACATGCAGAAGATCCCAAATTCAATCCCTGGCATCTCCAGGGATACCAGGGTTTGAAAGTCTGAAACCCTGAAACATTCCTTAGGACGTCCCTATTTCCATCTGAGAAATGTTGGAGGGTATAGAGTCCTGCAACCCTCAAGCCAAGGAGATAAGTTAATGTACAATCCTTAGAAGGCATCTGAATGCAGCCCTGTATAGGGAAGTTGTTTATTGTTTAATGTTTTATTATGTTTTCATATATGTTGGAAGCCGCCCAGAGTGGCTGGGACAACACAGTCAGATGCGCGGGCTATAATCATTATCATTGAAGAAAAATAGGATGTCTCTATTTTCATTGGGAAAATGTTGGAGGGCCTGGAAAAGACAGTTGTCTGAGCCTCTGCAGAGCGGGAGGCAGTGGAAGACAGAAGTGCCTGGCGTGCTCTGGTCCATGGGGTCACGAAGAGTCGGACAGGACTAAACGACTGAACAACAACAACAATGCAGAGCTGCTGCCAGGCCAAGCTAGTGGTCTTGGCGTAAGGCAGCTCCTGACAGCCTAACTGAAATAATCCTTTGTCTATGCTTTAGTAGGCAAATGTTACAGAAAGGACAACCTCACTACATATTCAAAACGAGCACATGCTAAACTGAATCCCAGCCTTGAGTGTGTTCTCATTAGTCTTTTCTTTTCAAAGTGAGTGCAGAACAGAAAGCTTCAAACAATCATTTCCAGCACCCAAACCTTGAACGCCGAAATATTGTCAAGGCGCCGCTAAGCTTAGGCTCTTAATTAAACGTCTCTTTTTTTAAAAAAATGAAATAAATAAATCTCATTTTTAAAGAGAATGCTTTAACCTCCAATAACATTCTGACCACACTGAAATGAAGCGCAGAGCGCATTTTCACCTCACGGAAAAGAGCCTGCAGGATAAAAAAAAAAAAATTCTGGGATAACGGCTGGCAATAAAAAATATTGTGATTTTCATTATACCATGCTCATTTATCACAGGGGGAGAGAGAGAGAGAAATGCAAGGATGAGATCTTCCATGCAAGTTCAGACACATGCCCTTGAGAGCTGAAGAATGACTTTACTATGCAATTCCAAATGCTAATATCCCCACAGGAGCGCAGTTCCAACAGAGGAACCAGCCACACTATACAGCCATCATATTCACGTCAGTGAGCGAACACCATGCATCAATGTGGTTTGATAGTGTGATTTGCTCCTTTTGGAGCTAACACTGCATAGCCAGCAACAAAGGAAATGGGAACTTTAAGCTTTTGGCCCTATCTGTTGCGAAGGGAGAGGAATCCGCTTTCCCAAAGAATTATTGTAGAATTAAATGATGTACAACTACACATTAGCATCTAAGTCTCATATCTTCAGCGGAAATCCAATTCAACTTGCATTGTTAGGCAACCATGTCTGACACAGGGGAGCTTGCTAACCTCGGCCTCTGTTTGTTTCCAATTCTAATCCGGGCTAGGTGCAAAGCTGAAAAATAGAGGGAGGATTTTTGTGCAGTGAAGATACTGTTTTGGTATCTGGAAATCCAGTGATGTTTGGCTCTGAAAAAGGCCCATAATGCTAAAGGTGAGGGGGAGGGGTGTTATTCTGCTTGCATTTTTTCTTCTTCCAGAGTTGGACATTTAACCCTGCAGTCCTGGGACTTACTTCTGAGTATATTTATACAGGGTTGGGCTTTCATTTGGTTCAGTTAAATAAAACCCAAGTAAAACTTCAGTTGATTATCTGGAAGGAGTCTCATACATGCAACAAAATGTTAATCAGTGGGAATAGCAACATGCTTGTTTTTTTAAGGCAGTTATGGTTCAGATCTGCTGCATGAACAGGAAACAGAAAAAAACCCAAAACACAATAGTGAAGAAGTCCTTTCGTTTCCAGCAGTTGCATGGTTTTTCTGTATTAAATGTAGGTTGCCTTACACTTTTTTTTTCTGTCAGGAAGCAAACACAAAAAGGAGGCAGCTATATTGAGGCATGGGCAATACGCCCATGGGCAATCGACAACGTGATGTTGTGCATGTAAGTCCCACTGAGATAGAAAGAGTTAACTTCCTTGTAGATCATGGAATTACAGTGGTGCCTCGCAAGACGAAATTAATCCGTTCCGCGAGTCTCTTCGTCTAGCGTTTTTTTCGTCTTGCGAAGCAACAATATTAGCGGATTAGCGCCATTAGCGGTTTAGCGGCTATTAAAGGCTTAGCGGCTATTAAAGGCTTAGCGGATTAGCGGCTAAAAGGCTATTAGCGGCTTAGCGGCTTAGAAAAAGGGGGGGAAGCGGGGGGGAATCGGAACACTCGCAAGACATTTTCGTCTTGCAAAGCAAGCCCATAGGGAAAATCGTCTTGCGAAGCAGCTCAAAAACGGAAAACCCTTTCGTCTAGCGGGTTTTTCTGTCTTGCGAGGCATTTGTCTTGTGGGGCACCACCGTATGGAATTATACTGTAGAGTTGGAAGGGTCATCAGGCCCAACCCCCTGCAATTAAGCAAAATTGCACACAAAAATGTGCATAAGGAGAAAATCACACTAAAGTGTTGCTGAAATTTCGTGATGACTTTTTCTTTAGGGAAACAAACAAATCACAAACTGATGTGAAAAAGTCGAGAACTAAACTTGAGGTCAGAAAAATGAGAAACAGAAGTTAACCAAAAATGACAGCTTTCTCTACCTCTGCTCAGAACTGAGCTGGGGAACGGACAAGTGGGAAGGCAATAATAGCACCAGGCGAGTCTCTTTGGGAAGAGCATTCCACAAATGGGGAGCCACTGCAGAAAAATCCTGTCAACCTTATCTACACCAGTGCAAGTAGATAAATAGGTACCACTGCGGCGGGAAGGTAAATGGTGTTTCCATGCTCCCTGGTTTCCGTCATGTTGTTCCGTTGCGCCAGAAGCAGTTTGGTCATGTTGGCCACATGACCCGGAAAGCTGTCTGAGAGCAAATGCCGTCTCCCTTGGCCTGAAAGTGAGATGAGCGCCGCAACCCTGTAGTCGCCTTTGACTGGACTTAACCATCCTGGGGTCCTTTACCTTTTACCTTTTTTACTGCAGAAAAATCCTGATCTCCTGTTGCCACCCTCGAGACTTCTTCTGGAGGAGGCACATGAAGAAGGGCCTCAGATGATGATCATTAGGTCTGCATTGGTTCGTATGGGGAAAGGCGCTCTTTGAGGTATTGTGAATTGGGACTGTTTAAGGCTTTGAGGTCAAAACCAGCAATTTGAATTGAGCCCAGAAACTAATTGGCAGCCTGTACAATCAGGCCAGGATTGAGCTGGGATAGCTCATTCAATAGAGCATGAGGCTCTTGATCTCAGGGTTGTGGGTTTGAGCCCCATGTTAAGCGAAAGATTCCTTGGACTAGATGATGCTTCTGGTCCCTTCCAACTCTATGATTCTATAGTGCAGGCTTCCTCAACCTCCACCCTCCAGATGTTTTGACACAACAATTCCCAACATCCCTGACCACTGGTCCTGCTAGCTAGGGATCATGGGAGTTGCAGGCCAAAAACATTTGGAGGGCTGAGGTTGAGGAAGCCTGCTATAGTGTAATATGCTCAAACTGTCTTGCCCCAGCGAGCAACCTGGCTGCTGAATTCTGTACCAACTGAAGTTTCTGACCCATCTTCAGAGGCAGGGCAGTCAAGTCATTCATTATTGTAGCTTGATTCATAATCCCGGCAAGCTGAAATCTTCCTGTGCCAGTACACCTAGATGGCTTGAGGTTGCAATCGTTTCAAAAGCTTGGGCTTCTCTAGGCTGTGGCTTGCACCAAGATTTTTCCATTTATCTTGTGTCCTCATTAGACGGAGAGTTTGAGATGTTCCCCAGGCCACTCAGAGAAATGAAGTTTCTGCTGAAACAAAGGAAAAAAACATACCGGCGATCTAAGTGAATGGAAGCTAATAAAACAGAACGCAGGAAGGGAGTCGTTTGTTTCTCGCTAAATTGAGGAAAGCCGGCGGAGATTATTGGGTTAATTTCTGGGCATCTTATTACCAGAATGATATTAAGAGATTGGAGAGAGTTTCAAGCAGTGGTTAGAGGGCTAAAGAGATTGATTTATAATGAAAGGTTAACAGGAATATGCACAGCACTCAACTGAGGTGGGGATGTAATAACCAGCTACTGATGTGATAATAACTGACTACTTAGTTAAAAACAGAAGTATGAGTGTCACAAAGAGCCAGAGAAGGACAGAGCTTTTTTACAGGGGCAGATTCCTACCGGTTGACTGCAATAAACCCTCTCAATGCTCCATTCTTTGGCTTCTAATTCTGACAAAGGTCACATCCCCCCCCCCCATACATTTAAAGCAAGTGACTTCCCTCAAATAATCCTAGGCACTTCATTTTGTTAAATGTTGCTGGGAGTTGTAGCTCTGGGAGGGGTAAACTACAGTTCTCATTATTCTTTGGGGAGACCATGTGCATTAAATATATGGTGCGGATGTGACTGAAGAGAGTACGAAGGCAAGAGGCACACATAGCAAGAGATTTGGGTGATTGGTGTGGAATCTACGCACATGAAAAAACCATTTTGAAAATGCTTTTTTAAAAAGTGTTTATTAAGAATGCATTGAATTTTCCATAAGGCTCACCATCGCCATCTAGTGTCACATCGTATATTGCACTTAACACACGCTTGAAATGTTTTATTTGCAGCTGTATAGATAGCCGAGTCCTGGGGAACTCATGGCTTTTGTTTTCTCTTTACAACTCCTTCTGAAAGTGATGGAACGCCAGCGGTTGAGATTTGCTCTTTCTAATCAAAGTGTGAGGTGCCGCTGGACAATTTTTCTTAAAACTTTTAAAAATAATAATAATAAAGCATTTTATAAAGACAGAGGCAAGCAGAACTGGACCCCCAGGAACAACCCACAAGTATTTTTAATTTTTAAAATTTGAATCCCCACTTGGATTTTTTTCCTTTTAAAACCCAACATGGAAACAGGACAAGTTTTGTCTCATCCCTGTGTGGAACTGAGAATGAACCAAATTCTGATACGAGTCATCCATCCTCACACAAAAGTCACCTGCCCACTGTGCTTTCCACAAGAGTGAGATGTCCAGTACAAATTGCATCATTGGAGAGCTGTACTGAAACATTCAGAAAAGTGCTAATTTTGAAGAATAGCTTTGATTCACCTATGATTTCAGAAAGTGTCAATTTGGCTGCCCTGATTAAAATATGAACTGAACTGAATTTCTCCCCAGCCCTAAGATTAATCTAATAAGGAAATACGCAAATAAATAACAAAACAGCAAAGAGGCAGTCAGTGTCGATATGGAGTGAGATTTCCAACCTTTGCTCAGGAGAAAAGGTTGCCTCACTATACATATTTCCACAGATCACGGCAAGGTCACTTAAGAAAAATTGCCGACTCAACCACACAATCACGGGTGGGCAACTGTGTTTATGCCGAAGCAGATTTGTGGACTGAAAATATTCTTTTCTTCTTTCAGCAAATTACAGGACACAGTTGAAGCTGAAATAAAAGTTGGGGTGGAAATGAAGAAACTTAATTGCCTGAAAGTAGATGCAAGGAGCAATGAAATGGCATGTTTCTATTGTATACAAAAGACTTGGCACAGGGAGTGGAAGGACAGTTGGGTGAATGTATGCTAACATCATTCATTTGCAGGATTTTTGGGGGAGTTCAAAACCAGCAGCAATTTTTTAATTTTCTCTCTGTCGATCTGTCTTTCTATATTGCCATTATCTACCCTGAGAGGAATGTCAATTTTCTTTTCTTCTTCTTCTACAGAATAGGAAAATGACTCCATAACAATGTATATCTAAATGGAGAATCCTTCACTTTGTGATCAAAACTTTTTGCATTGAACAGGACATATTTTTGGCGTTAGCCAACTCATCTTTACTCAGAAGCAAGTCCAAGTGAAAATTGATCTATGCATTTATGCAGAATAAGATGGTAGATGGAGATGGAAAACTTCTGACTGCTTCAGAATGGAAAGGGTGTGTGTCATATTTTGAACGAGAGCAGAGACAGGATTTCTCACACTACGTTTTTCTGAAAAAGATGTCTGAGATTTTTTTCCCTTTTTCTTATTCCTCTCTGTGCAAAAAGGGGGTCACTTTGCAGAATTCGCTCTAAACATTGTCCACCCCCCCGATGGCGGTCACCATTCTCCCTCCCCCCTGAAGCATAGGCTCTGATATTGCAGATGCATCCCATTTGTTTGCCTAACCTGCTGCTTTAGTTAACGAGACCAGGCCATCGCAGTTGTATCCTATAGATCAGTGTTTCTCAACCTTGGGTCCCCAGATGTTGTTGTACTGTAACTCCCACCATCCCTGAGCTCTGGCCTTGCTAGGTGGGGTGATGGGAGTTGTAATTCAGCAACATCTGGGGACCCAAAGCTGAGAAATGCTGCTATAGATGCATATAGAATTTGTAAAATCCAGAGCAAACTTAGGGACCAAATTCCTGGGAAAAGATATGTGTTCACTGGAGCCTAATTACCATACTTATAGTGTGTGCGGTGCACGGAACAACCACGCTTTTCTGAGGAGGGAGTTCCACAGTCATGGTGCCACTACTGAGAAAGCCATGCCTTGGACCATTGCCCCATGTCCACCAATAGAATTACAAGCAGGAATACCCCTGCTAATCTCAGAACATGGACCAGTAGGTACTGGGGAAAATGCTCTTGGGTCCTAAGCTCTTTAGAGCTCTGTACGACACCAAAGAAACTTTAGAGCCAGTGTGGTGTTGTGGTTAAGAGCAGTGGACCCATAATCTGATGAAGCGAGTTCGCGTCCCCACTCCTCCACATGCAGCTGCTGGGTGACCTTGGGCTAGTCACACTTCTCTGAAGTCTCTAAGCCTCACTTACCTCACAGAGTGTTGGTTTTTAGGGAAGGAAAGGATAATGTTAGCTGCTTTGAGACTCCTTAAGGGGAGTGAAAGGCGGGATATCAAGTCCAAACTCTTCTTCTTCGTCTTCTTCTTCTTCAGATGAAGCTGAGGCTCCAATACTTTGGCCACCTCGTTAGAAGAGAAGACTTTCCGGAAAAAACTCTGATGTTGGGTAAGATTGAGGGCACAAGGAGAAGGGGACGACGGAGGACGAGATGGTTGGACAGTGTTCTCAAAGCTACAAACATGAGTCTGACCAAACTGCGGGAGGCAGTGGAAGACAGGAGTGCCTGGCGTGCTCTGGTCCATGGGGTCACGAAGAGTCAGACACGACTAATTGACTAAACAACAACGGCACTATCAACACCTTGAAATATAGCAAGTGAGGTTTCACATATTGTCAGCGAGACATTTTCATTAAGCCTTCAAACCCCGATATTTAAAATTAAAAGAATGGCCTTTCCCCAATCCAGGACCATTAGAAAGAGTCAAGTGGTCATGTCAGGCAGCCTGAGTGAGTGGCCTAATTGTCCATGAAACATTTCATCAAACATTTGACCATTTTCCTTATACACCTTTAGCCGCCAGGACACCCAATGCCCTTTTTAAAAGTGAGGGGTTTTTTTGGGGGGGGGCTTTTGTTTTTATTTTGATTATGTATTTTGTGTTTTTATATTGTGGGTATAGGGCAGTGCAAAGGGAGAGGGTGGTGCTATGGTCTAAACCAGTGTTTCCCAACCTTTTTTGGGCAAAGGCACACTTGTTTCATGAAAAAAATCTCGAGGCACACCACCATTACAGCCCCGTGACGTCAGCGCGCAGCGTCACGCCGGGAGGGACATGAATTGCTAGCAAATTACATAATCACCTCCTTGAGGGCTGGCTCATCTTCTCCGAAGGCAGAACCCCATTAATTAACAGCACAGACTCACACCATAGCCAAGACGAGGGGGGAAAACCTCAGTCATGCACAGTCATGCACATGTGGGGGCTAAATGAGGACGAAGACCGGGCAGAGAGCAGGGTTCAAATCACCCCACCTGGCCAGGACAATCCCTGGGTGCTCCCTTGGGCCACTCGCCTGACCCACCTCGCAGGGCTGTTGTTGCGAGGATAACACGGGGAGAACCACGCGCGCCCCCGGGAGCTCCTTGGAGGAGAAAGCGGGCGATGAATGCAATGCACGAAATATATGAGAGGCGACCAGGTTTTGCAGGTGAGGGGCCCCCGCCAGCCTCCGCTTCCAACACCCGGCGCAACGACGCCGAAGTTTCCCCCCGGGCTCGGCTCGGGGAGCAGCGCTGCTCCCCCCGGCTCCCCTTCGCCCTCCCGGCTCTCTCTGCCACCCACTGGGGACCCCCCTCACCTGCCAAGTCCGGAGCGCCGGTGGAAGTTGCATGCATGCATGCAGGGCGCCGCGTTACCATTGCATTGCACTGCACTCCATGCAACGCCTGCACGCATGCATTGCCTTGCACGCCCGCCAAGGGGTCTCCCCGCGGTCCGATGCGTCCCCTCCGGCGCGGATGCAGCATTGCAAAAATAAACCCCCCCCCCCGATGCAGCCCTACCTGGGGGGCAGCCTCCGCCGCTCCGCCTCTGTGGGGATCCCCGGGCTCCATCCTGCCGCCCGATCTCCGCGGGGGCGCAGGCAGGCTGCGCGGGGTCTGCGCGGAAGAGCCCCTGCCCGCCCGGCCGCCGCCGCCGCGCTCATTCCATGGCCGGGAGAAGAGCGCTTCAAACAAAACGCCCGGCCCGCCAGGCCACGCTGGGAAACGTAGTCCGCGCACCCCGCGCGGGCGCGGAGCCCAAGGGCGAGGGGACTACGGATCCCGGCAGCCCCCGCGCCGGGGACGGAGGGGGAGAGGCCGGGTGCAGGGATGGAGGGACGGGTGGGCGAGCGAGTGAGTGAGTGGCAGCCGCCAAGCCTTGGCCGAGAGCCAGGAAGGGCCTCCCCGGAGGAGGAGGAGGGAGGCGCAGAGCGGGAGGGAGGGAGGGAACCCCAGGGGTCATCTAGTGACGGCGCCCCAATCAAAAATTTGACTTTAAAAAAAAAACCTTTCGAATTTTTTAATTTTTCCCGTGGCACACCAGGCAACATCTCGCGGCACACTAGTGTGCCGCGGAACAGTAGTTGGGAAACACTGGTCTAAACCACTCAGCCTCTTGAGCTTGCCGATCAGAAGGTCAGTGGTTCGAATCCCTGCGACGGAGTGAGCTCCCGTTGCTCTGTCCCAGCTCCTGCCAACCTAGCACTTCGAAAGCACGCCAGTGCAAGTAGATAAATACCGTATTTTTCCCGTCTTAAAAACTAAGGGGAAAAGTCTGTGCGTCCTATGGAGCGAATGCAGGGAGGAGGCAGGCAGGAAAAGCCCTCAAGAGCCCCACACAAGCTTCGCGCGGCTCTTGCGGGCTTTTCCCCAAGAGGGAGAAGGGACTGACGCCGCCAGTCAGTCCCTTCTCCCTCCTCTAGAAAAGCCTTGCACAACCTCTCCAGCCGGGGGGAGGCTTCGCAAGGCTAAAGAGGAAGCCAGGGCAGCGAGCGCGATCCATCCCGTTCGCTGCCTGGCTTCCCCTTTAGACTTGCGCGCCTCTCCGGGGGTGGGGGGGGTGGGAGGCTTCGCAAGTCTAAAGGGGAAGCCAGGCAGCGAACGGGATGGATCGCGCTCGCTGCCTGGCTTCCCCTTTAGACTTGCGCGCCTCTCCGGGGGTGGGGGGGTGGAGGCTTCGCAAGGCTAAAGAGGAAGCCAGGGCAGCGAGCGCGATCCATCCCGTTCACTGCCCTGGCTTCCTCTTTAGCCTTGCGTGCCTCTCCAGCCGCAAGAGATCTACCAGAGGTAGATCTTAACCCTTGCCTCACCTGGGAGCTTCTCTGGGCAGGAATTCCCTCAGCTTAAGTGAGGTGGGGGAAGTGTGGCAAGTAGGGGGGGTACCTACCTAGACACTGAAGCCACATGTCTCTCAGATGAAAATTGGGAGTGGGCATTGTGTGAAGTGCTCTGATGGTGTGGGCATTGTGTGAAGTTCTCTGATGGTGTTTCCTGCTTGGCAGGGGGTTGGACTCTATGGCCCTTGTGGTCTATTCCAATTCTATGATTCTATGATTCTAAGTGGCTGTGGATCTCCTGCTGCAGAACTGTAGGACTGTATAGAGTTGGGAGGGCCACCTGAGGGTCATCTAGCCCAGCCCCCTCACAATGTAGGAATCACAGCTAAAGAATGCCAGGCAGATGGTCCCCCAACCGCTGCTTAAAAGCCTCCAGTGGTGGAGACCCCAAACACCTTCCGAGGTCATAGAATTGCAAGGTTGGAAGGGAACCCCAGGAGTCATCTAGTCCAGCCCCGGTGGACAGCGGGCGCAATCCATCCCGTTGTGCAAGACTAAAGATGCTGTGCAAGGCTAAAGAGGAAGCCAGGGCAGTGAGTGCCTGCCCTGGACTGCCTTGTCTTCTTCTTTAGCCGCGCTGGAGAGGTTTAGCTCCTGGCTGGAGAGGTTGCGCGGCTATGGATCCCGTGCGCTGTCTTGGCTTCTTTGCTCTTTGGGGCTGGTGGGGGAACCCGGGCTTCCCCCGCAGCCCCAAGAAGCTCTGGGAGAAGCAGACAGGCTGCGCGCAGCCTGTCCGTTGCTCTTTGGGGCTGGGGGGAGGGATAATATTTTTTTCCTTGATTTCCCCCTCTAAAAACTAGGTGCGTCCTGTGGTCCGGTGCGTCCAATAGAGCGAAAAATACGGTAGGTGCTGCTGCAGTGGGAAGGTAAATGGCATTTCCGTGTGCTCTGTTTTCTGTCACGGTGTTCTTTTGTGCCAGAAGTGGTTTAGTCATACGGGCCACATGACCTGGAAAGCTGTCTGTGGACAAACGCTGGCTCCCAACTCTTTCGGCCAGTAAAGAGAGATGAGCGCCACAACCCCAGAATCGTTCATGACTGGGCTTAACCTTTTACCATTACCTTTTACTTTTTATATAAGTTTTAATAATAATAACAGCAGCAGCAACAACAACAGTTCAGTGTTGAGTCTCTTTCTTCCTCTGGCTCTGAAAATCTGTAGCTAAGGCCTGCTGATATCAGGATCTAGGCAAAGAGTAAAAGATGCTTTGTTGACTTACCTTACACATGAAGATGTAAAGATACGTGGGAGACAAGACAGCAATGAGGATGTGGTAACTTCTGCTTTACTATGCATCAAGTTCCATCTATACCACGTTAGAGACAAAAAAAATGCAGTCGAAGCAGCATGTGTGGTTTTGATCTTTTCTTCCTGTGACGTTATAGTTTTCTTTTCACCACAACTAAAACTTTGTAGTTGATAGAGAAAACCAAGCACACTTGTGAAGATGACCTCAAAGAGCAATTTACAATTAAGGTTGTCTTTGGAACAACCACATCATTTTATACTCAGGTCAAATAAGCTCACAATTCTTTTTTCCAGTAGGCATGTGTGAATTTTTCCTATTGATACTTGGAGATTGTTCAGCCTGGGCAAATACTAGCATCTGATGTCTGGGATGCTTATCTGCAAAAAACAGATGCGCAATTTTCACACTGGCAAGATTTTTCGAAATCGTCCGTTTGCATCTTTTATCACACGTGGTTTAATTGTGCATCACTCTCCATTTTAAAAAGGAATAGGGATGTTGTGACCTTCCAAAAGGTGGTGAAAGATGACAACTGCCACCATTCCTGATCAATCTGGCTCTCACTCAAGGGAGCTGAAGTCCATCAACATCTGGGGGGCTATAACTTCCCAATCCCCAACTTAAAAGCACAGACCTGGCTTGGCCCTGCATTGTTCTTCATTTAAAACAGATGTGCATAACCTTAGGACCTCTGGATGTTGTTGAACAGCAACTCCCATCATCCCTGACCATTGGCCATGCTCACTAGGATTGATGGGAGTTCTAGTCCAGCAATATCCGAAGGGGCAAAGATTCCACACCAGCTTGGCTTGTTTGTACTTGACTGTTTCCCCCGTGTATTGCTGAAAAGCAATGCTCTCTGCTTTACTCACAGATCTTCCTGATGTGAGAAGAAGCCAAATTCATTTTTTAAAAAACAGCAATGATGGAGAGCCGGCATGTACGTAATATATGTATGCACATCAAATCACACCAAGTGTCCTCTGGTTCACAGATCTCATTAGAGGTTCTGAAGGAAAAAGGGGGCAATACCTAAAACCAAAGAAAGAGGTGGGTCCTCAAAATTCTCCTTGAATCCCCTCCCAATTTTATCAAAATAATTCTGAAAAACACAACACTTCTGGGTCAAAGACAACTTTCTTTGGGAACTCTGACAAGGTTCTCTTGAAAGGAGAACTTAGTGACCCTGAACAAGATGGGTTTTGACCAAAATGTTGGACTTTTTAGTGCTTTATATAGTGGGAGAGGGGTTATTAATTTGTTTCTCTTTTTGTTTTAGTATGCATTTTGTTTTTATGTTGTGAACCATGCTGTGATCTTCCGATAAAAGGATGGTATACAAATTTAATAAATAAAATGATTTATATGAACGATCTCATTTGATAAAGTTTATTATTTTAGCACCGGTTTGAAGCCTTATCTCTTTCTTTGCTTCTCATCAGAAGGTTGATCGACAGCCATCGATTGTGAAAGATAGAAAGAACCTCCATGTTCAGTGTCAGAATATGCCTCACAAAGGACAGGCATCAAGGAATCACCACTCGTTCATGCATCCATTCATCATTTATTCAATTTACATACTGCCCTTTATCCGAAGATCCCAGTACGACATTAAAAACATGATTTACATAGTGTATCAATAACAGAAAATAAAACAATCACAGAAAAAAAATCATAATAATGATCCCTTCACAGTTAAAAGGCCATAGATTGCTTAATGGCTGAAGGCCTGGATAAAGAGGAATATTTTCATTGGGTGCCTAAAGGCATGTAATGATGGCACCAGGTGAGCCTCTCTGGGGAGAGTATTACACAAATGTGGAGTCTCCACAGAAAAGGCCCATCCTCAAGAGACGGTCCTTAGGGAATTGGAGTCCTGAGCTGTTTAATAATAATAATAATAATACCAAGCCCATCTGGCCGGGCCTCCGCAGCCACTCTGGGCAGCTCCTAATAGAATATTAAAAACACAACAAAACATCAAACATTAAAAACTTCCCTAAACAGGGCTGCCTTCAGATGTCTTCTAAAAGTCAGATAGTTGTTTATGTCCCTGACATATGATGGGAGTGCATTCCACAGGGCGGGCGCCACTACCGAGAAGGCCCTCTGCCTGGTTCCCTGTAGCTTTGCTTCTCGCAATGAGGGAACCACCAGAAGGCCCTCGGAGCTGGACCTCAGTGTCCGGGCTGAACGATGGGAGTGGAGACGCTCCTTCAGGTATACTGGGCCGAGGCCATTTAGGGCTTTAAAGGTCAACACCAACACTTTGAATTGTGCTTGGAAATGAACTGGGAACCCATGTAGGTCTTTCAGGATCAGTGTTATATGGTCTCGGCGGCCACTCCCAGTAACCAGTCTAGCTGCTGCATTCTGGATTAGTTGGAGTTTCCAGGTCACCTTCAAAGGTAGCCCCACGTAGAGTGCATTGCAGTAGTCCAAGCAGGAGATAACTAGAGCATGCACCACTCTGGCGAGACAGTCTGTGGGAAGGTGCAGTCAGGCCAGGATCGGCGATACATGCACAGCTCATCTTGATCAGGTGAGCAACCTGGCCTTTGACATTTCTAAACAGCTCTTTGTCTACACCCGAAGTGTCAAACCAAATCCTCCCTGTGGACCATGTTTGACAGGGTCATGATCCTTTAAACCATATCCTGGGACACATTGCCTTCATAGCCTTCCCATGATCTTCCAGAGACATCTGGCTAGGCTATGCAGACCTTGGTCTCTTCGAGCAAAGCATTCCACAAATACTGGAACAGTTCAGATTGTTATTTGCTTGCTCTTCAAATACTTCACAGGCTGAAAATGCCCTGCACCGCAATGGTTCGCTTTGTGCACATGAAGTAAGCAGGACACAGAGTCCCCCTGCAAAATACCTGTGGTTAGCGGCTTCTTGAGCAGGGAAGGGGGAAGAAGCTCACTTTTAATCACTGTGATAATCAACGACATATGGTTCTTTGCTCTTGATGTGCAATCCCTTCTCCTCCTCCCTTGCAGTACAAAGATCTGCCCACAAGGAAGTCCACACCAGTCAGACTTGGGAATGTGGACCATTTGTTTTTGTTTTCCCCTTTGCAGACATACTTTTGAAAAAACAAGCATAGTTCAGGCATGGGCGGAGCCTGCAGTTCAACAGAAAGTGCTGTGTTTCGAACCACAGTTTGTTGAGCAAATGATGAAATGAGCCTTTGGGGGGGGGGTCTTTTTCTCATCCTACACTGATTGTAGGATTCTTTCAGTCATATCCCGCTCCCTGACAAAAATGAGACAGGAATTTATATATTACCATAAGCACTTAAAAGAATGTCTAAAACCAGAATGTCTAAAATCACATTCCCTTCCAGGCAAACCTTTTGGGGGCCACGTGCCAGTGGCAGCCAGGGCCAGAGACAAAAGAAGGTGGAGCATTGTATATAAACCTTACTTTTGCATAGTAGGCTAGTTGCTATGCACAGCCACATAAACACCCCTCTTTATCCTTCATCCAGACAAACAAGCATTGTTATCGGAGTTCAAGGAGACACTCCAGCCACACAAAAAACACCTGAGGAAGGTGTGAAGCAAGGCAGGTGAGAAGACTGACCTGGGGAGGGAGATGCCCTGCTGAGAGTCCTAAGGGGCAGAAAGAGAGGCCTGGAGGGCCACACTCGCCCCCCAGTCTTGAGGTCCACCACCTTTGTTGAAAGATTGAAGACAGATAAAACAACATACTTCTTCTTACAGCGCAACTGTAGAACACACTCTTATAGGAAGCAGTGTTGGCCACCAACTTCGATGACTGTAAAAGAGGACAAGTTTATGGAGGATGGGACGGGGACCTTTGTACCTACGGGACCGCCTCTCCTGGTATGTCCAACAAAGGACCTTACGGTCTTCAAATAAAAACATCTTGGAGATCCCGGGCCAAAAATCTGCCCGGACAGGCATGCTAGCCCCCAAACAGAGGTCATGTCCAGGAAAACCCAGACATATGGCAGCCCTAAACTACCATGTTCTGCAGCAGATATTTCTTATTTGTTTATTTTTTTAATACATTCTACTTTCCCAACACCATATGGCCAAGATGGCTAGAAACATTTTAAAGAGAGCAAAAAGGGATTAAATTAAAAACCAAAAAATGCACACAAAAAAACCAAATAAAAAAATCATAGAAGGCAGAGATAACACTGTTTCTGATAATGTATTAGCCAAGGATTGCTTTAAAAGAAAGTATTTATGGTCTTTCAATAGTCCAGTAACTATATTTCATGGTTTTCCTTTGAAAAGGTTTATTTTTTACATCTTGAGGGGAAAATGACATAACCAAGTGGCTTGCAAACACAATCGTTTGCTGTTCAGCCACTTTGTTATTTGATGTCCCCTTCCAGGATAAATTTTGTTTTGTTTAACTTCCATCCCATAATGAAGAACAAATATAGCAAATTAAATAAATCACTGCAGTTTTATTTTAAAAAGAAAAAGGTGGGGAGCCTTAATTTCAAAGTGAGAGAGCGCTATTCGTGAGGTAGCATTTGAGATATTCTCTGAGGCATAGCATATGCAGGTTCGGTATATGAATTCGAAATAGATCTCTTTCATGAAATGTGTGCAGGCCTACATTATATATACTCATATGCATATTCAGTACACCTATCCTTCACTTATTTTTTCAGTAAGGGAAAGAGCATGCCAAGGCAGCAGGCAATGGCTTTGTATATCATTAATACAAATAATTTCCATTAGGGAGAAAATGGATCGTAAGTCATGAGGGGGCAAAGTCTCAAGTGAGTCATGAAAGTAATTCCCCCTTAGTTATTATGATCACTCTGCTCAATAGGCCTTTGATATATGGAGTCCGTTAGATTATTTCATTAGATAACTACCAGAGTGGAGCTGGGCACTCCTGACACTTCTTCTAGGGAAACAGCAAGTCAAGGGTTAATTTGAGTTTCTGTAAGTTATGGCTTGAATTAAGTTTGCCTGCGATTTCTCCCTCCTCCTCCTCTTCATCTTCTTTGAAAGTGAGCCTCCTGAAAAGTTTGAACGTTCACGTGAAAGTATGCTGCCCTCTTTTATTTTCATTAGAGCTTCCTTGTGGCTGTGTTCCCACATCGGATGAGGGGCTGCCCATCACCACCGCTTCAATGGGGCATCTTTTCTAAATGGGGATGCATAGATCCCCTTCAGAAATTTTGCTACTATTATCAAAACTTATTTGGCTTCCAATGATGTGCTCCATCCAATGAGGAATCTCTGATTTCAATCTGAATTTCACTCTAGGCAGGAGACCAAAGGCAAATGTGAACCTCAAGCAAGTAGTAGACAGCAGCCCATTCCTTTTGAGAAGAGTGCCCCAAACATTTCAACCATAGTTCATAGAATCAGTTGGAAGGGACCCTGAGGATTGTCTAGCAGTCCACCTTATGCAATGCAGGAATTCTGACCCAAGTTTCCTTGGGTGGCTTCAAACCACCAACCTTCTGGTTAACAGCCAGATGCACTGACCCATTGCGCCACCTGTAATACCCCCCTTTTATTTAAAACAGGATGGGCTATCTCTTTTCTGTGGTGGGCTGCATTTGCTGGATTGATTTCCATTCTGGACATGGGATGAATAAGTGAAGACCAGCAATTCCCACTTCTGTTTCTGGTACAATGGAATTCATCAATATCCTCTGTAAGCTGCCCTATTTCTCCTACTTTCTGCTGTTCAACCTTTCCAAACAAATACATCTCAGCAACAATGAGCATGCCATGTGAGAAGGTTTTTGAGGTCTGTCTTCCTTCTTCACATGTTCCTCTTCTCAGTAGGCAAAATGCTTGATCAGAAGTGCTTTAGGAAAAGCTTCACCATGCCTTACATTCCTCGAGGGTTGATGACACCTCTGACAATACCCAAAGTTAGATTTTGATTCATTTGGACCGGGGTTGGCATCCTATGGCCCTCTGGTTGTTGGACTCCCACCAAGCATGACCAGTGTTCAGGAATGTTGGGAGTTATGGTCCAACAGCATATTGAGGGCCCACAAGTTTCCTACCACTGGTTTTGACTGTATTCAATCATAAGTTTTTTATGCATTTCTAAACCTGTGGAGAATTTGAAAAGGGCTAATTAATGTCTTCCCCTGCTTGAAATTCTCACCAGCCTTCTAATTTAGAAGCCAACCAGCCTGCCACCCATCCATCCATCCATCTGATGACGAATCGGTCTCCCTGGTGCCAACAACAGTAAATTCTCCAGTTCTGTCAGCAACAGCCAAGGAGGCTCCTCAATATTTAACAACATCACTTCTAACACAAGCAAGCTCTTTGCCTATTTTTATTTTCTCATGAGAGCTTAAACCTTCCCTGTCAAAATATGTTCAATGGACAGTCAGCGGCTCACCTTCTAATGATGAACTTTTTAGCATTCTAAAAAGACAATGACTGCCACTGTCAGAAACATATTTTAAAAACCCAAACCGTCATGGTGCTCTCAAGCTACACTGCATAATGTTGTGGCCAGACTTGGAACAATGAACTTCCAAAGAGCTTGTCTGTTATGATGTTTTCTCTCTCCCGCTTTCTCTCTCTGGAGCATTGGGCGCATATTATTTTCAGGTTAACTCCCCAACTCCTGTGTGATGTTTAGTTTTAATCACCTCCATTGCCATCCAGCAATAACACTTATTGCATTATGCTACTCGACATAGTTCCTGAAATCGAATATACATGAGGATGATGGAAAGGGCATTGATCATTGAAGGTGTTCTTTGCATTTATGAGTTTGTTAAAAAAAAAAAAAGAGGAGAGAAACACAAAACTGTTGCTGGAAATTATTGTTATGGTCATATTTGTTCAAGGAAGTGTGTGTATGTGTATGAGGTGTACATTTTCTCTCATTCCCATGTTTTACACAAAAATGAGGGAATACATTTGCTCCCCACTCACTTTCTCTCTCTCTCTCTCTCTCTCTCTCTCTCTCTCTCTCTCTATATATATATATATATATATATCTGCACACAGTATCAGTCCAGAGGAATATATTTTATTTATCATACAGATATATAGGTATGAAAATAATTTATGCAACTTGGGTAGGAGAAAGCAAACTTTTGCTAAACAATTATTGCAAGGTGGAGAATTCTGGGCCCACATTCTTTTCAAAACATTCAGCCTCAGAACATGTCCCAAAGATTTATGTATGAATTTTTCATAGGTAGACTTCTTGGCATTTTTTGATGGAGAAGTTGGATCACAGGTGTAGAGTGCTCGAGATAACAATTTCTTGATTCCCAGCTGACAGTTCCAGCAACATTATAACAGAAGTGAAGAGAAACCTAATCCTAGGCCTGCAAAGTCCTGGGTGATTCTAGCAGTGCAGTGGGACAGAGCTGCCCTCCCAACACTGGTGTCACTACCAAGATGGGGCAGTGCCAAGGTTGGGGCTGTGCAGACACAGTGGCAGAAATGCCAGATTGGCTCCACTGGTGCACCCAGGCAGCCCAAACAGCACCACTGCTTTGCCCCACCTTGTCTAGGAAAGCTGCACTGATGCCAAGAGGGTGACTTCATAGCTCTGTCCCACTATGCAAAGTTGGGAGTTGCCACCATTACTCACTAAACGGGACGCGGGTGTCGCTGTGGGTTAAACCACAGAGCCCAGGGCTTGCCGATCAGACGGGGTGAACTCCCGTTGTTCGGTCCCAGCTCCTGCCAACCTAGCAGTTCAAAAGCACGCAGTGCAAGTAGATAAATAGGTAGGAAGGTAAACGGTGTTTCCGTGCGTTGCTCTGGTTCGCCAGAAGTGGCTTAGTCATGCTGGCCACATGACCCGGAAGTTGTACGCCAGCTCCTTCGGCCAGTAAAGCGAGATGAGCGCCACAACCCCAGAGTCGTCCGCGACTGGACCTAATGGTCGAGGTCCCTTTACCATTACCTTACCATTACTCATTGCCACTTCTTGGCATGGATAGTCACCCCAGTTCATCAATGGAGATTCATAGGTCATGCAGTGATACAGATGAGGTCAATGCAGATGCAAATCTGGACATCCCTCTGTCTGCACATTTTGATTATTATTGGGCCCCATCTCAGTTCAGAGCACTGGAAACTGCTACACATGATTAGTTGCAGATAACCAGAGTTGGACTACATATAGTTTCTGCTAGAGGATGGGGGAGAGAGGAGACAGGAGGATCACTTAAGCATCACCAAAAAAGAGGAAACCCACCAAAATTGCCTAGGGAGTTTTCACACCAATGCCAGGTGCCACCTGTTAGAGACATTTACTTGTGTGCTGGACATCTCCAAGCAACTACGGAAACACAGCACACAATGAGCAATTCAGATATTCCTAAGATACAAGGAGATTGTTTTTGTATGGCTATTTTCTTCCATCTTCTTTGTTGTTGTTTAGTCGTTTAGTCGTGTCCGACTCTTCGTGACCCCATGGACCAGAGCACGCCAGGCACTTCTGTCCTCCACTGCCTCCCGCAGTTTGATCAAACTCATGCTGGTAGCTTCAAGAACACCATCCAACCATCTCATTCTCTGTCGTCCCCTTCTCCTTGTGCCCTCCATCTTTCCCAACATCAGGGTCTTTTCCAGGGAGTCTTCTCTTCTCATGAGGTGGCCAAAGTATTGGAGCCTCAGCTTCACGATCTGTCCTTCCAGTGAGCGCTCAGGGCTGATTTCCTTCAGAATGGAGAGGTTTGATCTTCTTGCAGTCCATGGGACTCTCAAGAGTCTCCTCCAGCACCATAATTCAAAAGCATCAATTCTTCGGCGATCAGCCTTCTTTATGGTCCAGCTCTCACTTCCATACATCACTACTGGGAAAACCATGGCTTTTACTATATGGACCTTTGTTGGCAAGGTGATGTCTCTGCTTTTTAAGATGTTGTCTAGGTTTGCCATCGCCTTTCTCCCAAGGAGCAGGCGTCTTTTAATTTCGTGACTGCTGTCACCATCTGCACTGATCATGGAGCCCAAGAAAGTAAAATCTCTCACTGCCTCCATTTCTTCCCCTTCTATTTGCCAGGAGGTGATGGGCCATCTTCTTTAAAAAGCCATTATCCATCAATTAATGAGAAAAGACATTGTGACTGAAAATTATCAAAAGGGAGAGAATTTTTTGGCAAAATCCTCATGGGATATCCTGGGATATTATTGTGCTTGACTTACTTTGGAGAGGCCCATAGGCATTTGTGATTGTATTTTGCTTTCATGCTATAAATCTTCTCACCAGTAGCTTACACTCTGCTTCCTTCCTGTAGGCCCATGCTTCAACTGAAGTACAAAGGTAACTCCTCCATCATGAGGTAACTCCTCCCATTAGTATTTTTTCAGATCTAGAATCAAGGGCAGCTGGGGAGGCTGCAGAACACTTGAGGGATATTTACTGCAAAGACACACAGAGACACCACCTTAGGCCAAGCTCAGAATTCTGCATTGACTGAAATGCTGAATGAATTATCAAGGAATTCCGACAAAATGGCAGAAAAACTGAAGCCTATTCGATGGCTATTAGTCATGATAGCTATGCTTGGCCTCCACAGTTGGAGACAGTAAGGCTTCTGAATACCAGAAACCACAGGAGGGGACAGCACTCTTGTGCTTGAAACATGCGTGTGGATTTCCCACAGACACCTGGTAGGCCATTGTGAGATCCTCTTACTTTCTCAAAGTTTTTCTGTTTTGTTTTAGAAACTGGAGGGTGGATTTTGGCACAGCACTAATGTGTGCTGCTAAATCCTGAGCCATCTCCACATTGATCCAGCCATGGTGGCATGCTGCTATGGAGCACGCTAGCTTATCCACAGTAGGGGGAAAACACCACCTTCCAGGCAAGGACCCAAGAAAACTCAGAATTTGGCTGTCACATGTCCTTCAGCTGCAAGAGATGAAGTGATTATTGACCTGCTTCTCCCCTCAGCATGACATTGGAACCATCTACTCAGTTGCTTGCTGGGCCTCCCATTGAGACATAGGTCTTACAAAAGACTTAAAGGAGTCACTGGCAGCTGCAGCACCAGAGCTGGACTATTTGCCAGTGGAAAAGGCTACAAAACCCAGGGTTCAGCTCTGAAAGATTCAGGGCTGCCTCCGTAACCAACTTGGCGGTTTCAATAGAATGCTGCGACGTCGAGGCACCTCTGTCATTAATCACAGGCTAAATAATAAATTTGTCTTCTCTGTGTGAAGTAAAGGCATATTATTCAGCAACAGAATGATTTTGATACATCTTTTAACTAACCAAAAGTAGCATCTTGACAATTTTAATGGGCTAATTATACACTGATGGTCATCTAGGAATGCGTTCATTTTCAGGCCTTTATGTCCTGACAATTGTAAAAGTTATCAGCTGGAAAATTGGCATGCAAACACAGAATTTCAATCTCTGAGCCCCAGCAGGACTTGACAAAAATATTTCCATTGCGCAGAGGTTCAGTCTGGGGCATGCAGAGGAAATGAAAGGCTCAGGACTCCGCAGGCCCTTGAAAGAGTCAGCATCCCGGTGCTAAGTGATTAAGAGCCACTTCACACATGGCATTTTTAAGGTGCACACCTGAGATAGGGAACATAAGAAGCTGCCTTATATTGAGCCGGTTGATGTAGTTCAGTACTGTTTATGCCGACTGACATGCTGAAAGCATATACCTAAAAATGCAAATTGTGAACTTGGCACAATGTACGTTAGTCTGGGGTGGGTGGGTGGAATCACTGGACCTGTGTTTTCCTCTGTCTGTACTGAAATTGGCATCACATAACTATTTCACAGTGCACTGCAGTTCCACTGGTTTCATAAGAGATAAAGTACTTGCCCGTGCAAGCATATCGCTAAACTATGGAACTCACTTCCACAGGAGGCAGTGGTGGCCAACAACCTGGACGCCTTTGAAAGAGGATTAGTCAAATTTGTGGAGGATAAAGCTACTAACCATGATGGCAATGTTCTACGTCAACTGTTGGAAATGGCATCATCTTAATAGATGGTCCTGGTTGTGGGCAGGCCCTCAAACTGGTCTCCCACCCCACCCTGACATGGGTGGAGCTATCACGCTTATGCCGGGGTGGCACCACAATCACCCAGGGCTATTGCCCAATCATTTTGAAGGGTGATTGTGGGGGAAAGTATAATACATGACGTGTGCCAGGCTCCTGTTTCATGCTGCCAAACACCCGCCCACCCTCCCTTTAATTTAAGTGCCCTTTGGCCTTGCTTTGGACTTCAGTTTGTTGCCCATCTTGAGCCGGGGACCGGGTAGGATTTTTTCCCCTTTGGCAAATTGGCACAGGCCACTTGGTTTTTGCCTACCTCTTAGCAATCGTCACAGCTTTGTAAGGTTTGGTGGTTAGGCATTGGCTTATTGTTGAATGGAGGAGGGGAGGTCAGCCATCGCCTGCCCCTCCATTTCAAGGGTATTCCGTTAAAGGAATCTGGGGCCTGGATCCTGTCTGAAGTCCGCTTGAGGGGCTAGGGCCATGCCAGGCCTCTGGGAACACCAGGGGAGATGCAGGCGGGTTCCCCCGAAGTAGTTTCCCTTCGGGTGGTTTACCCTTACAGACTTCCTTTTCTTTTTTTAATAAATATTTATTAAGGTTTTTACAATGTTACAAAATGAAAAAGAGAAAAGAAAAAATACAAAATAAAAATAGTTAAAAACAATTCAATCTTTTCATCACTTATCTTTCATTTACTTGTTTCCCGGACCTCCTCATACCTCCCCTTTTTGTATTCCAGTTCAATTTATTAGTTCAGCAATTCCTTTCCCTCCTTATTTTATCCTGATCTTTAATCTTGATATATTGTAACCTAAATTTACCAGTTAAGAATCCATTTTTCCCCCATATTCTTTTATACCATTACAGCTAGAAACCCCTTAACTTCAATCTAACATCATTCTAACATTCATTAATTTTACAATATTTCTGTAAATAGTCTCTAAATTTCTTCCAATCTTCTTCCACCGACTCTTCTCCCTGGTCCCGGATTCTGCCAGTCATTTCCACCAATTCCATATAATCCATCAGTTTTATCTGCCATTCTTCCAGAGTGGGTAGATCTTGTGTCTTCCAATACTTTGCAATAAGTATTCTTGCTGCTGTTGTAGCATACATAAAGAAAGTTCTGTCCTTCTTTAACACCGATTGGCCGACTATGTCCAGAAGAAAGGCCTCTGGTTTCTTCAAGAAGGTATATTTAAATACCTTTTTTAATTCATTATAAATCATCTCCCAGAAAGCCTTAATCCTTGGGCACGTCCACCATAGGTGAAAGAATGTACCTTCAGTTTCCTTACATTTCCAACATTTATTATCAGGCAAATGGTAGATTTTTGCAAGCTTGACGGGTCATGTACCACCTGTATATCATTTTCATAATATTCTCTCTTAAGGCATTATATGCCGTAAACTTCATACCTGTGGTCCATAACTGTTCCCAGTCAGCCATCATTATATTATGTCCAACATCTTGTGCCCATTTAATCATAGCAGATTTCACCGTTTCATCCTGAGTATTCCATTTCAACAGCAAGTTATACATCTTTGACAAAATCTTAGTTTTGGGTTCTAACAATTCTGTTTCTAATTTTGATTTTTCCACCTGGAAGCCGATTTTCTTTTCCAAATTGTATGCCTCCATTATCTGATAATAATGAAGGCAGTCTCGCACTTTGTTTTTTAGTTTTTCAAAACTCTACCCTTACAGACTTCCTGCAAAGCGGGTAGGAGTCAGATATGGTCTTATAAGCCAATACCGCTCTCATTCCTGTAATCAATAAAGTTGTGCCCAAAGTTTTGCCCAAAAACCTTAAACAAAATATCCATGTCTATGTGAATTTCTTTATTCTAATGGGTCTTGCCACGCAAGCAGCAGGACTATGAATACCAGTTTCTGGGAAACATAGGTGAACATAATGCTGTTGCGCTCATGTTTGGCTTGCAAGCTTGCCACAGGCATTTGGTCAGCCATTTTGAGAACAGAATGCTGGGAAGGCTGTCAATGAAGCACCTGGTATGGGAAGTTCTTCCTTGAAAATATATAGATTTCTGGACTGATTTCTTTAAAAGTGAAAGGTAACAATGAACAGCAGTGATAAGCAGAGGAAAGAGCCTTTCTGGCTTCCTGCACTTAGATAAAAGCACAGCAAAGTACATCATGGTGTGTGTGTGTGTTTTAAGGAATTGAGAACACCCAGGATTGCAAACCACTAGTGAGAAGATTTGTAGAATGAAAGGAAAGGCACTCACAGTCCACAAAAATGTAACCAACTTTTCCTTTCTGCTTTCATCTTTTTCAAATGTGATTTCTTTTTGTATTAATTGATGGAGAACACTTGGGGTGGGGGAAGGCAGGATAATATTTTGGCACAGGAGCAAACCTCAAGCTAATACAGATACAGATGTGGTCATCTTTCATTCTCATGTGTCAGAAAGAAAGAAAGAAAGAAAGAAAGAAAGAAAGAAAGAAAGAAAGAAAGACGGACCATCACTTGGTTATCACTATGTGCCAACACTGGCCATCATGTGCCAACATTGGCCAGCCTTGCTGAGAATTGTGCCAAGACTGGAATAAGAGATGCAGGGACAGCTTTTTGGGACAGGGGCCATTGGCACAGCTTCCGAAGGAGGGGGGGGGAGTAAAGCTTTGTGTAAATGTTTCTTGGCACAGGCTTGCACCTTCCATTTAAAAGCATTCAAATTCACCCGCAAATGCAAAAAAAATAAGGAAATAGAAAGAAATGTAATATAGGCTGATCATCTTCTCCATGTCACATTATCCCACCAGCCGTTACCATCCATCACCGTTGTTAAGAAGCCTGGTGACATTCTAAATGGCCTATGAATATTACTTTGATACTGAGACTAATTCCTTGGATGAATTTTAACATTGCTCTACCTCTCACTTCTTTTTATGTTTAGCTGTGGCTAGCTACTGCTCTCTCTCTCTCTCTCTCTCTCTCTCTCTCTCTCTCTCACACACACACACACACACACACACACACATGTTTTTAAAAGTTCCCATGCTTTCACCGACAATGCTGTTGCGTAGTGCATTATAATCAAATTTGCAAAAGAGCCAGTGATGGGGAGATCCGAAAGAGTCTGGACAATTATTTTTTTTAATTTTTGCTTGGCAGGTGGAAGTTTGGCTGAATAAGGAATATATATGACAGCAAAGTACATGAAAGGAGACTTCTGGATCAGACCAACGGCCTGTTCTTGGGTTGGAGAACTGCATTGCAAAATTCAGAGAAATGAAAACTTCAAAGGACAATTGTGCTTTGATTTGCATATTACTTTCCAAGGTGAGAATTAGCTGCAATGCAAACACAATCAGACTTCTTCTCCCAACCCTACTCCCTTCACTTCCCATTGATAGGGGTGTGCAGTAGCCACAAGTTCTCCTTGTATCTGTTGATGTAAGAAAAGCAGATGATGCTATCCTAACATCTGGAACATCTGGAAGCGGCTCAATCTGATTCAGATCTATTCTGTATCTTTCCAGTTTGATTCTTTGTTTGGGTATGGATCCCATCTGTTAAATCCAAAACCCCGTTTCATTTATTTATCTTATTTAGAGCATTTTGTGCCCTGCTCTTCAGCCAGAAAGTCTCCCAGAGTGGTTTACATACAGTCCGTTAAAACAGTCAGTCCCTAATCACAGGCTTGCAATTTGAAAACATGACAAGCAAGGGAAAAGGAACACGGAGGGAAGAGGAGAAGAAAATCAAACTCATTCTTAAACAGCTGTTCTTATAATGATCAGTTGGAACACTTTAGGAGGAGAAGGAGGTGCCTGAAGAAGCTGGGCTTTTGGCAAAGCTGGTGGAATGAGGCCTGCTTCCAATGAATCCCATTGAGGTGGTCTAATAGAATGGCTGCTCCCAGGTGACAGTTGAGGAAAGAGGAGGCCTGATGGGTTTTGCCTGTCACAACAGTCAATGGAGTGGGTCCTATTTCCCATCTCTCAAAATGTACAACAGAGAATCTAAAGATGACTATAACCTTTTTACCCTTTTCACATAAGTGGGAAAGGTGTCCCCCAATCTCTGAGTGGATTAACCCTGCAAAATTTCAGGCAAATTAAATTTCATACCAAGCTTAGTGATTTGGGGAGTGAATTATGAAGATTCAGGACAGATGATTTGCAAGCAGAGGAGTATCTGCAGTTCCATCAAAGGGTTTCCATGCAGCGAAACTTTAAAGAAAAAAATATCTCTGTTTTTTAAATTTTCTGCCAGAACTGGATGGAAATCACAAGTATGGTGAGAGAGGCAAGCCTGCCAAATTTCAGAAAGGTGGGTGGAGTGCAAGGCCAGACTCCGTGTGTGTGTGTGTGTGTGTGTGTGTCTGCCCTACTGGAGCACCTAACATTTCCATAGTCAGCTTGGTTTCATTTCTCAGATAAGAAAAGCAGGGTGGAGAGGTCTGAAGCAGCAGATCTCCATACAAGCTCGAGCACTTCCAAATCCACCTCAACACACCTTGTTAATGCTGCAGTCCAATTCAGTAGCATAGACAACTCCAAATAACCTTGATTTGCTTCATTTTGCATGGAGCCAATGCACACCCCTATTGGATACCACTCAGTTAGATTTTAGGCATTTCTCCTGTTCGTAACAGTCAGTTACAAATTAATTTCCCCCCTCCTCCGGTTGTGTTGTTTCAGACAAATAAAAATAGTGTGGAAGAGGGAAGAAAGAGACTCAACCTCTGAGAGAAGGGATAAATTTCAGGACCAATGAAAACAATCACAGAATCATGTACAAACCATGTGCAAGAAGGAGATTTTTTAAGGAGTTGCTGGATCAAGCCAATTGCCCATCTCATCCTGCATCCTGTTCTCACAGTGACCACCCAGATGTCACATCTATATACAGTCTGAAAATGGTTTGGTTGTGTATGGAGTTTTCTTTTTTTAAAAAGAAAAGAAAAGAAAAACCCTGGGGATAGTAGCTGTGTGATGATGATCTATGATCCAGATCTCATCACAAGAACAATGGTCACCATGTCTCAGTGTTTGGGAAGTGGGGCAGTTGGAAAAACAAACAAACAACAACCCAGGAAAAAGGAAAATTGATTTTAGCTTGCAGTGAGTTCCTTGTGTGTATGTATAATTCATTTTGGAAAACCTGAATACCAAATCAAAGGTTTTGGCCTCATTCCTACAAGCAGCCCACATCGCAGGGTCTTCCTTCCTTCATTCAAAACCTGAAGACTTCTGTTTTCAGAAGACTGAGCTGTCCTGATCCAAATCGATTATCTGTAAAGTCTTGGAGTGAAATGGCTTAATCATCTGTGGGTAGCTAACAGATTCACTTGGAAAATGTGTTCCATACGTTAAAAAAATGGAGTCATGTTTTCCAGGTGGGTGGAAAAACCGTATTCTCCCAAGAGCATCCCCAAATGGTCATAGACTTTGTTTCTTTCCCCCTCCTTTGTAATCATGTGTTCCATTTTCCAAGTGATGCACTGCATTGTGGCATCACATATATTGTGCCCATCATACTGAATCAGATCAGCATGCATGAAAGACAAATTCTGAAGTGACAACACAGTGTAGCCCATCAGCCAGGAAATGTGGGGGTTGGGGCGTCTAGTTTTCTACAATAAATAAATGAAAACAATTCTTTTGGTAGTTCTTTTTTATAAAATGTGTTCTGATCTATCTCCGTTGCTTTTTAGGAGCTCATTCTGTAAGATGCAGAACAATTACGGACCAAAATTGTCTTCTCCTGTGTGTGTGTGTGTGTGTGTGTGTGTGTGTGTGTCTGTAAGAGAAAGAGAGAGATAGAATTATGCATCCAAGCAGATTTCCATCTGTCTCCCCTTCAGTGCTGGAAATATAAGTTTTAAGGGTTGAATGATTGAAGTCTGAATCCAGCTAAGTCATTGTTTCAGCGAAATGTCTTCTGTTCATGCAAAATAAGATCGCCCTCTCCTCCCCATTGCACCTTTTCCAATTCTGCTCAGTGGGAGGAGGAAATGGGGGGAGGGTTGTTACATGAGCAGAAATTGTTCCACTTGCAATAATTTAGTTGATTTAGTGTATTGCCATTTGTAGAAACTGATCAGTGATAGACCTTCTTCTTGCAAAGCACACACCTTACCACTGAGACTTTGACTCCTCTCCAAATCAACGTGAATAAAAAAATCAGCTATTTTACATGGTTTCAATATGTCCCTTTGTATCCCAGTCACTTTGCCCCTTTGATATAGTGAATGCCTGGATCTTCCATAGATTAAAAGGTGACAACTCTTGTATGAGCTGGCATTCCAGTATACATGCAAGTTCAGGGAAATCAAAGGGAGCTCTGCACATCTAATTGCATACATAATTCTAGTGAAGGACTGGTGAGTCTTTTGTGTCTCATTCATTGAAATTAGAGGTTGAAGGTTTTCTACATAAGCAAAGAAGTGTTTAAGGTTCTGTCCAGTTCCCCCTCCCCTCCCATTGCTGGAATACTGTCATTGTCAGGGATTCAACAGTATAGTGCCTTCATTCCAGAAACCGCACATGGTTCATATCATATCATTGGTTAATTTCTCCACTCGCTTTAGAAGTGTATGTAGTCCTATCAAAATCCTGTTTGCTATCCTTCACATTCCTCAGGCACATCATCCAAACTGGAACCTGTAAATTTGGATCGCTATTGGGTTTATTGAAAACTAGTGCAATGCTAAAAGTTTCTCCTGCATTTTGCTTCCTGTTTCCTATCATTTAAATTGCATCTGAGAAGGGGAGAGAAAATGTCGGTGACATTATCATGGGTGGAGCGCAGGGTTTTTGGTGCACCTCTCAAAAGAAGGTGCTGTGAAGCAGTGGCGTAGTGTGGGGGGTGCCAGGGGTGCCAGCCGCACCGGGCGCAACATCTGGGGGGGCGCGCTGGCTGCCTCCGGAGTCGCCAGGCAGCCCCTCCTCACCGACGGGCAGCGTTCGCCTGCGGGGCTCGGCCAGCGCGCTGGGCTGGCCGCGTGGAGTCGCCGAGGAGCTGCCGCCGCCTGCCATGCCGCCCTGGCTGCTTCAACCGCATCCGACAGCTGGCTCGAGGCTCCTTCCGGCCGGGTCTCCCGACGGGGCGCTGCGGGCGGAGGCTCCGGCACCAAGCGCCACGCCGCCCAGGCTCGGGTCGCTGTCTGGACGCGCGCAGCCCGCCCAACGCGCCACCGGCGGCGCTCTAGTGCCTGCGCGCCAAGACCACCCACCCGCCCCGACGGGGCCCCCCCACCCACCCGCGCCGGAGGCCGGCCGACGCACTGGCCCCAGAGCCGCCCCCTCCCCGCGCCAGAAAGAAGCCGCGTCGGGACTAGCCGGGCCGGGGAGGGAGACCGAGAAGGCTGCGCCGCGACGCCCAAAGACGCGCGTCTTGGCGTATTAATGACCATGGTTAGGTGTTAGGGGGGGCGCAAATTACTTGCCTTGCCCCGGGTTAGGGGGCGCAAATTACTTGCCTTGCCCCGGGTGCTGATAACCCACGCTACGCCGCTGCTGTGATGTAACACCTCCCATCACACTTTTCCAGATCGAGAAGAGTGATCAACTGGGGAGGCTTGGAAAAAATATTTACTGGAAAGAAAAGCACATGTGCTGTCCTTGGTTGCCTCAAAAGTAAGCTCAGAATGACACACTCTCCTAAATTCTAAATAAATTCTCATGAGTCATGGGAAGGAGGGAGAAAAATGGAGGTCTCTTTCACAAAGGATGAAATACTGAGAAATTTGAGAACAGAACAAATACAACACGACTCAACAGTTGATGGCATGCAGTGGCAACTCATCTGACCTCCAGTTGGTCACATCACTGTTGCCTACCAGAGAGCCAGTGTGGTGTAGTGGTTAAGAGTGGTAGTCTCGTAATCTGGAGAACCGGGTTCGCGTCTCCGCTCCTCCACATGCAGCTGCTGGGTGACCTTGGGCTACTCACACTTCTTTGAAGTCTCTCAGCCCCACTCACCTCACAGAGTGTTTGTTGTGGGGAAGGAAGGAAAAGGAGAATGTTAGCCACTTTGAGACTCCTTCGGGTAGTGATAAAGCGGGATATCAAATCCAAACTACTACTACTACTACTACTATTCTTCTTCTTCTTCTTCTTCTTCTTCTTCTTCTTCTTCTTCTTCTTCTTCTTCTTCTTCCAAGGGGTAAAGAGAGAGGGTCAGGATGGTGCTGAGGGTGGTGTGGTGCAAATGCAACAACGGGAGCACCAGATTGGCTCTGCCAGTATGTTTGCACCATGCTATCCTCCCTGCCACCTTGCCACTCCTCCTCCTTCTGGTAAGCAGCAGCAACACAACCGACTAGAGGTCAGGTGAGCACCACCAACCCAACACAATGTCTGCTACGGGCACTATTTGAAACACACTGGTGTGGTTGACAACATGGGGACCCCTCCCCTAAGAAACTGCATAGTTCTGAATGGTGCTTTCTTTGGATCCATGAGCTCCTTTTGGAAATTATTATTATTGTTGTTGCTGTTATCATTTCATTAAATTTATATTCTGCTTGACTGTAGGAAAATACCGCAAAGCAGATTTTGACTAGGTACATTTCTCAAAGGAGTTCGGGACAGGCTTAGTTTACCCAAACCTTCTTTGATCGCTGCTGTTGTTGCGAATGCAGTAATTTTGTGCTACAGGGCATTTTCAGCATAGCCCTTACAGATAACCCATCTTGTCTCCTGCCCCCAGCCCTGCCCCACACAGGAAGCCTTTTGTCTTTCAGAGCATATTAAAAGGCAGGCTTCAGAGCACTTCACTGCCATGTGGCCCAAAAGCCTACAATACCACAAAAGTCATGAAACAGGTACAAAAAAAAGGAGGGGGTGGGAGGAAGAGAAAAGGATGCTTTAGAGCACCTTTCCTTTTAAGTAGTCCCTGTTCCCTGTCAAGCAGTTTTGAGCTAGATCATCTACGCCAGATTCCTTTTGCATTCGTCGTACGACAATTCCAAGAGAGCACCATGTTAGAGGAGGGGTCAGCACTGCAGGGCCTAAGATCTTAGGGATGAATGGAAAGTTCTATAGAAACTTTTCTGCCTCTATGAAATGAAATCCTACATGGAGGGAGGGTGAGAGAATAATAGAAATGTAGAGTTAGCAGACCCTCTGAGGGCCATCTAGTCCAACCCCCTGCAATGCAAGAATCTCAACTAAGGTGGTGGGGGAGAGAGAGACAGACTACAGAGGAGTAGAAATGTTTTGGTTTTTTCTTTATCTTTTTTTAAAGAAGTCTACTGTCTTTTTTCCCTGATGATTTGCCAGAAAGGGACCACAATAGACACTGGACACTGACATATAACCAAAGGCCAGGTGTGGAGGTTGAGCTGAGTCAGATCTCTGTGAAAACTCACACAAATAGGTGGATCGTCCTGCCTCTGCATATAAACCTCTGACACACAAGAGAGCCTCTCATCTTCCAATGTGATCCATTCCACTGTCAAAGAGTTTGCACCATCAGAATTCCAAGCCCCCCCCCCAACAGAGATAAGATCAGTTTTCTCATCCATGTTCTGTCACATTTATTGTGGATTATGATAAGAAACAAAAGAACAAAAAACAAACAAACCACGTTTAAATTATATGCATTTGTGTATGCACTTTCCTGTATTTTATACATTTGTATGCTTTGTCCCTTAAAATATTCATTTTTCTGATAGAATAGGCTTTGTTTAGCATGTTTTAGCAAATACGTTTGCATCATAAAATTAAAGCAGACTGTGAACTGCATTCCAATCTGAGCATAAGTTAAGTCCAGTAACATCCCATCCAAACTAAGGAGGGGTGAAGCTGTCCATTTCAGTTTCTCTCAATTTCTCCTTTCCTCCCAATCTTAAATTTAGCTCTTTACATTTCCACAACAGTTTGTGGTTATTTTTAATAATACAAAGTCCTCATGCAGACTCATTAGTATTTTGATGCAAATTCTTCCTAATATAGCCATGTTTGTATGCAATTTTGCCTAACATACACATTTCTGCAAAGCAATTTCAACTAATATAATGTGTTTCTGTATGTTATTTTCACTAATACAGTGGTACCTTGGGTTAAGAACTTAATTCGTTCTGGAGGTCTATTCTTAACCTGAAATTGTTCTTAACTTGAGGTACCACTTTAGCTAATGGGGTCTCCCGCTGCTGCCGCGCCGTCGTCGTGAGATTTCTGTTCTCATCCTAAAGCAAAGTTCTTAACCCAAGGTACTATTTCTGGGTTAGCAGAGTCTGTAACCTGAAGCATCTGTAACCTGAAGCATCTGTGACCCAAGGTACCACTGTACTAGATGCATTTCCATGCACACTTTATCCTAGTATATGCATTACTTTGCACACTACTTGGTTGTGGAACAGCATTGCAAAATAGGAAGAAGCGTGAATTTCAAAAGATGACTGTGTTTAGGTTTGCTTCAGAAAGTGTGAATTAGGAAGGGTTGACTTTAAATGCAAACTGGATCAATTTTCTCCCCATTCCCTAATTTAGTGTTTATATTGGCACCCTCTTTTCATTGACTTGCCATAATTCTAACCCTGATAGTCTGAATTTCTTTGTCATTTTTTTAATTTTTAATTTTATGGTAGGTATTGTCTCCGGAAGTGTGCAAAGAAAATAGCAAAGAACATGCTAAAACAGAACATGGCAATTTCTCCCTATTTAAAGCAGCTGTTTGGGTGCCAGCTGCTTAGTTAACAAATACATCTTTAATGAAATCAAACAATCCGGCAGGATTTATTGATTGCTAACAATTGTTTTGAACACAGCCTAGTAGACTGGGCTGTTAACATCCTTTTTTGGACCAATTAGTTCAGTTGGTTTGAATTAGAGACACTTTGCTATTATCTGAGAGGAGGAGGAAGACGGGGAGGGGGACAAAAGAGGAGGATGGAAGCCCTGCCTGTGAAGCAGCCCATTTCTCCTCCTTTTAGAATAAAGTGTGGCTGAGCTGCAGGCAGAACAAAAGATACGGATGCTGCTCCAGCTGTTTTGGGGGAAGACAACTGCACATGTTATCTGGGCCTTTCACCTCTCCAACTGCAGTTCAAATCCATCCTGGGATCTTGAACGAAGAGGCTGCAGAGTTTTTTATGCCTCAGAACCCATCAAACAGCAGAAAGGACAAGGATCCCCCATGTATCCGCGGCACTTCAGAGCCAATTTCTGCAAGGGAAGGATAAGAAAGTCCTATGGAAACGCAAATCTTCAAGCTGACCTCTATCTGTCTGTAATTCTATACATGCGATTGCAGGCAGGAGAAAGTCGGCATTCTTGCGAGGGGATGACCAGAAAGCAGCAGGCGCCCTGGCTGTCCTGCTTTCAAAGAATCTGCGAAAATCCACCTCTGACTGCATAATTCCACAGGTCTTCTTGCTACCCAAATCCCTGGCTTTGCACAGAAATTATATATCGGTCACATCTAGTGGCGGGTAGCTGGCGTCCTCAAAGTAACAAGCTGCTTATTAGAAATCTGCACTGATTTTGACCAAGATTTTAAATGCGGAGAAATGACAGCATTTGTTGGCCAAATATCATATCCATGAGAATTAGCGGTGTCAAAAAGTCTTGGAGCTGTCCCGTTCTGAATATGAATTTTTGGCATGTTCTTAAAGTGGGCCTGTATTCCAAACAGCTATCCTTTCACAACCCACCACTCCTCTAGCTTAGGTTGCATTGTGTATGTTCTCCTTTCCTCTCCTCTCCCTTGCTGCTCTCACCCACTCTTGCTGTGGCAGCAGCGGGGAAGAAATGAGGTCTAGGCTAGTCCTTCCTGGTGCTTCCTTTAAATGTATTTTATTTTGCATTTTATTTTATTTTAGTTAGTTGTTTTAGTAAACACCACTTGATTTTTTTAAACAACAACAACAATCATATTAGTTTACAAAAAGGGAAAACAATAACAATCAATAAAAGAGAAGAAGAAGAAGAGGAACAACAACAACAGCAACAACAACAACAATTTACTTATACCCCACCCATCTGGCCGGGCCTCCACAGTCACTCTGGGTCCCAACAGAATATTAAAAACATGACAATACATCAAACATTAAAAACTTCTCTAAACAGGGCTGCCTTCAGATGTCTTCTAAAAGTCAGATAGTTGTTTATTTCCTTGATATCTGGTGGGAGGGCATTCCACAGGGTGGGCGCCACTACCGAGAAGGCCCTCTGCCTGGTTCCTTTTAACCACACTTCTTGCAGAGAGGGAACCGCCAGAAGGCCCTTGGAGCTGGACCTCAGTGTCCAGGCTGAACACTGGGGGTGGAGACGCTTCTTCAGGTATACTGGGCCAAAAACATACAAAAGGTTAAACTATTAAAACAGATTAAAATTCACAACAGCATTTCTAAGCAGTTTGGTAAAGGTAAAGGACCCCTGACAGTTAAGTCCAGTTGCGAACGACTCTGAGGTTGCAGCACTCATCTTGCTTTACTGGCCAGCGAGCCAGCGTTTGTCCGCAGGCAGTTTTTCCGGGTCATGTGGCCAGCATGACTAAGCTGCTTCTGGCAAAACCAGAGCAGTGCACGGAAACACCGTTTACCTTCCCGCTGGAGTGGTACCTATTGATCTACTCACACTTGGACGTGCTTTTGAACTGCTAGGTTGGCAGGAACTGGGACCAAGAGGGATTTGAACCACCAACCTTCCGATCGGCAAGCCCAGAGGCTCAATGGTTTACACCACAACACAAGAAAGTATTTTAGCAGGCACTGAAAAGAATATGTGCTTGATATCAATAGGCAGGGAATTCCAAAGTATAAGGGCTGCAACACAAAACAATCAAGTTCCTAACAAATGTGGAACAGGTATCATGTACCTGTAACGATGCCAATTCTGCTGATCAAAGAGGTTGAGTGCAATCATAGGTACACTGATCCCAAGTTCTTATGATCTTTATATACTAACAGCAATACCTTAAACCTGACCCAGTAGCAAATCAGCAACCATAGCAGCATATCCCACAAATGTCCTGGAAAAACTAGGACATCCTGTTTTTTATCATGAGAGATAGGCGGCCATTTTGGTTACTGTGATCTCACACGATTTCACAACACCAATCCCCCCGCCAAAGTGCTTTTTTTAGGGACTGTGATATCACGGGGTGCTACAAAAAGTATGTTATCAGCTGCTGTGCCCTAAAAGCACCTTGGGGGGGGAGCATTGGGATGAAATAACGCGATAACATGGCAATCAAAATGGCTGCCGTGCTCTTGCAGTAAAAAAGAAGATGATGGTGTCTGGGAAGATGGCATCCCGGATTTTGGCTTCAAAGAGTTGCAGATCTCTGAGCACAGGTGTTAGATGCTGACAAGTCCTCACTCCTGTCGGAAGTCATGCTCTTTGTATGATGTAGATGTCACCAATATCTCTGCTTGTAATATTCAATAACATTAATTCCTTACAAGAACCTGTGGCTATTCTGCCCTAACAAAATATCAACCTTTTTGGTGTTCAGCCATGGTCATGAGTATGACTAACGTGACCCCCATCCCAGAAAAGTAAAGATGAGATCACTAAAACCACTTAAGCAAAAAATTTAGGACGTGTTTTAAAATTCCAAGCAATTCTCTACCCCTTTTAAGAGATAAACACAGCATGGGTTCTATCCATTATATTGTGTGCAACTGGATTTCATTTACTGAATTATAAATAAGTCTTGAGAATACATAATATTAGAACTCAGCGGTTCGGCGTTAATTTTATTAGCCCTTTGGTAATATTCCCTGGGGAAAGGGTGTCTATTTCATCTGATATTTGTGTGTGTTCCTTCAGAACGGGAACTACAAGGTCTTTAGACTGAATGACTTATAAATATTTATAGGGTTTGTAGCACACGTTCCTAGAAGCCCCAACTGAGACGTAGCCCTTTCAGAGTCTAGGCCTTATTGCGTGATGGGGAAACAGACCAGACCCACTCAGAATATACATGCGGTTTCACTTCTCAAGGAAGAAATACTTGCGTACAAGCAAACTCCAGTTTTGCAGATGCAATGCTGGTAATACAGACAAGCCTTTGTGCCTTATGAAGTTCTCATGACTCTATACAGTACAGCGGTACCTCGGGTTACATACGCTTCAGGTTACAGACTCCACTAACCCAGAAATAGTACCTCGGGTTAAGAACTTTGCTTCAGGATGAGAACAGAAATCGTGCTCCGGCAGCGCGGCAGCAGCAGGAGGCCCCATTAGCTAAAGTGGTGCTTCAGGTTAAGAACAGTTTCAGGTTAAGAACGGACCTCCAGAACGAATTAAGTACTTAACCCGAGGTACCACTGTAGTGTTCTGCATTTGTTTCAGATGAGATACGACTCTGAAGTCACAATCCCTACATCAGAGATATTTTGACCACCTAGGACTCTGAGAAAGATTGGCTGTTAGGCAGTCCTAGGTGAAGCAGGCAGATGCTGAGGTTTTGTGATTGCTTTGGAGTCTGGAAGGGCTTCTAGTGTTTTTTTCAGTTTATTTCTGTAAGATTCCCCCAAGGTTTTCCACAAACAGAAAATTCAAACAGAATGGGGTTGGGTTCTCCTTCTGACCTGACTTTGAATTATTTTGCCCGGGCTTTCATTTTACTTCCCAGTGCCCTCGGGAGTGAGATGCACTGCCTCTTAGGGCTGTGCACTGGATTCAGCTGAGACCAATTCAGAAGGTCTCAGAAGAATAGGGTACACACAGGAAAGGATCACTGTAAATCAGGGTGGATTGGCCCAGAGTGAAATGTGGCTGACAGGAGGCAGGGCATCAGGAAGGAAGGAAGGAGGGGTGGGGTGGGGAAAATAAAAGTACACAAAGAGGGCTGAGACCTACCTGGGAGAAGTTAAGCCCAGCACACTTCTTGCCTAACATGGTCACCCTCACTCAGGGTCAATGTGTCTTTCAACAGCTCTCAAGTGGAGGCAGAAATCCTGCCCTCTAACATGTTCAGTCCTCAAAACAGGATGTGGGTCTTCCTGTCTGTGCCCCTGTTTGAGTCATATGACCCACACAAGATCACAGAGCCCCAAATGACCACCATGCTCTCGTGGGGAAAGACCCATTTTTCCCAGGACACTTGTGGGGTATGCATAAATCCTGTGGTGATGCAGGTGATGCTGTCCAAGCAGCACTACTCAGAGTCAGATCCTGTTCAGAGCTAACTCCTCCTGCTCTGTGGCTGGCTTCCCAGCATTGGAAGCTGCTTGTGAAAGAGCAGAAGCCAGTCCATGAAGAAAAGCACTATGCAGGATCGTATCCAGAGGTGGATTTAGGGCAGCACAACAACAACAACAAGAAGAGTTTGGATTTGATATCCCACTTTATCGCTCCCCTTACGGAGTCTCAAAGCGGCTAACATTCTCCTTTCCCTTCCTCCCCCACAACAAACACTCTGTGAGGCGAGTGGGGCTGAGAGACTTCAGAGAAGTGTGACTAGCCCAAGGTCACCCAGCAGCTGCATGTGGAGGAGCGGGGAAGCGAACCCGGTTCACCAGATTACGAGTCTACCACTCTTAACCACTACACCACACTGGCTCTCTGCCACACCAGGTGCCAAGCTTAGGCGGCGCTGCAGGACATCGTAACTATGCCACAGTGAATTGAGCAGGTCTGGAGGCGAGAGGTGAGGGGGGGGGGGCAAATGCTGGCTTTGCACAGGGTGCCTCTGAAATTTGAAATACCCATGTTAATGCAAATTGCCTACAAAACTAAAGAGAAAACATCATGTAAAGGTGCAGAGAACACACTCCAAAACCTGCGCCACTTTGCCTGAAATTGGCCAGGCTTCATCCCCCAGATGGGACTACTAATTCCCCCACCCCCCAAAAAATATATATTCAGTGGATATGGGGTTTGTTGGGGGGTGGGTCCACTTTAGGAATGTGGTGAAGAGAAGACAACAAGGCAATGATTAATTTTTATTTTAAAAATTGCAATATTCATTTTTTGTGACTAACATCCCATTTAACATGGCCTTGAAGGAAGGAAGGAATGAAGCTATTTCTTATAATAAGCAAAATCTTTAATCCTGCTGTCACAGCAGATCCCAAATGAAACATATTGCAGCACAGCCCATAAAAGTGTTATCTCTGTCCAGATCACCTTTTTATCCTTAAACTGAACCACATGGCCATTAAGACATCCCAGTCTATCATCTCCTAAACATTTAACATTGCAGCTATGCAACGCTAGCAATCAGCCTGCCATCAAAATATTATAACATAATTAATTGAGGCTCTACATAAAACCCCCCAGCATAATTGGCAAAGCATTGCATTATTAACATATTAATACATTGACCCTTGCTACACGAGGCTCATAAATTGAGATGTGTTAACGCTGCTGGAGAAGGCTGCCATAGAAGGTGGGAAAGCAGAATGTAGAAAGGTAATGGCTCTCACTTACACCAATCAAAAGATGGTTTTGTTAAAGGGAAGAATTTGTGTTAATATTTTTTCCCCCTGGAGAAAAGGCAGGCAGCGTGGAGGGGAGAGGGATCCAGATTCCTTTTGGGCTTTGGGTATATAGTGATATCTTTTCAGGATACAAAAAGCAGAGGATCTTTGGAAATTAACCCAAATTGTCACATCAGATGGAGGAAAGATTGCAATTAGGTAGATGAATGCCCTTATCATCATCTTCGTCACATTGTATCCAGAGATGAGTGATGTTATGAAAAGGGGAAGCAGTCTTCATTTAAGGTTATCTGGCAATGGATGGACCTGGGAGGTAGGGTGGCCATGAATGCATTTTTTTTAAGGCATCAAAAGAGGATGTCTATGCTTCACCTTCACTGTCAGAGGCCATGTGTTTCTGCATGCCACATGTTCGGAGTCAAAAGTGGTCCTGCTTTGAGGCTTCCTATGAGCATCTGGTTGGCTGCTGCGAGAACTTTCAGGCACCATAAGCCTAAGGCATTTAGGCTATGGTTACCAGATGTCCCCGTTTCCTGGGGACAGTCCTCCGATTTACAAATCTGTCCCTGGACAAATCCATCCCTGGAATGTCCCCGGATTTATATTTTAAGCATTGTAGATTTATTAGTAGGGAATGAATGTTGCGTGATTGGTTCAACGGCACAAGACACATCATATGGAGACTTCTGTGGAAGAAATTTAAAACTTATCTTAAGAAATATTGTAAAATTAATGAGTGCTAAAATGTTGAGGTTATAGAAAAAAGGGGATTGCAGCTGTAAAAGATTAAGTAAAAGAAAAGAACAAGGGAAAATTAGATAAACTCAAGGGGGAGGATTTGCTGGAACAAATTTGGAAATTGGGATGCAGAAAGGGGAAGTATGGGGAAGTCAGTGAAGAAAGGTTTAAGAAAAAAAGGATTCGAAATTATACATGTTTGTTTATGTGTTTGTTTGTCTGTTTTGTGTATTGTTTGTGTTTATATAAATTGTGAAAAACCAATAAAAAAAATTATATATATATATATATTAAAAATATGGGGACTTCCGGCAAGGCAAAATGGCAGGCACCATGGCAGCGAGCAGCTCCTGAAGCCAGCCAGAGCCAACTGCGCTACCAGACTAGCTCTGGGATGCTGAGACTGCTGCTGCCACTGCCAAGGGGAAGCGGGGACGCCCAGCGTGTCAACTAGGGGAACTGCTGACACACACACCCCGTGACCCAAATTGAGCTGGGAGTAAGAGCACCCGGCCACCCAGCTGACTGCCCAGTGGCGCTCTGGGGCCAGGAAAACCCCAGAGCCGATGCAGGGAGAAGGAGGAGAGGAGAAGGAGAAGGAAGAGAGAGAAAGAGGAAGGAGAAAAAAAGAGAGGAGCCCCGACCTAGCTGTGCTGCTGCCACTGCCGCCGCAGAGGAGGAGAGGTAGGAGAGTACTGGGAGGGCAAGGACACGTGGCCGATCTCAGGCCCGACCCGAGCCTACTCCATAGTGGCTAGCGCTCCAAGAGAGCAGGCCGGGACCCAGAGGAAGACCGTGCAACAAAGGAGTCCACAGAAGAGAAGATATTACTTCTTTTTTTTAAAAAAAAACAAACTTTTTTATCTCTCTTTTTTTTAAAAAAGTGTCCCCGGATTCTTTGAAAAAAATCTGGTAACCTTAATTTAGGCCCCTTTCCTGTGGTTTCCCCACACCATTCCCATTGAGCTGTAGCTCAGTGATACCTGTTTAGCATGTAGAAGGTCAAATCCTGACATCTCCAGGTAGACCTCAGATGGGTCTCTGTCTGCAACCCTGGAGATATTGAAAAGCTTGCAGTTCTCACTGGAGTAGCCATACTGAACACATCTGAATACTTACAGGCCTTTTGTTTTTGTTTTTAATCCATCTTGTCCTTTATAAAAATATGTGGATGAGTGGGAGTCAAATGCTGCTTTTAAGAACAATGACTTTCAAACTGTCTTACCTGTAAAGGAAACTTTTTGTTAGTTTTTTTAAAAAGTTTCTCAACTTGATAAGGGCTCTGGAGAGAGCCTAATTATAATCTAACCAAGAGATTAGAAGTGGAGGAAATTAGCAATACAAGGAAAGGATGGTACAATCATCATCCAGATTTCTATTGTGCTTGTCCTCCCAGAGGGGCCCAAAGCATTTGACAAGATGCAAGGGAAAGGATGACCTGTATCACTCGGGTGAGTTCAGAGGAAGATGGTACGTGAAATCACACACACCTCAATCAAATAGCACCCATGGTACAGTTTCTTGCATTTTTAATTTTAGCTTTTTAAATTCATGCCAACACTGACTGCACATTGCTTAAAATTCAAATCTCTCTCTCTCTCTCTCTCTCTCTCTCTCTCTGTGTGTGTGTGTGTGTGTAACAACAGATAGTATGTCTGATTCTTTGGAATTAGAACCAGGCAAGTATAAGTACTTTTCAATATAGATGTGTCAGGCAGAAATTCACCATGAGGTGATCTGTGGATAGCCAGCAAAGTGAGATCAGTGGGACTCATCTAAAGTCTGTTGTTATGGGGTACATAAAGCATGTAGGCTCCTCCAGACTGATGGCTTTTTTGTAGGCATATTCTGCACTGTGTCATTGATCCAATAGTAGTGCATTAGTGATGGATTTATATTGGACTGTCCACGCATAAATTCTTCAGTGGTTTCTTAAAGGAAACTAAGGTTGGAACCAGATATTCCAGGAGCAGAGATCCATTCATAAGTCCTGGAGGAGGCAGGAAGTGATATCTGCAGGTTCCCCTATTCTCTGCAGCACAACTCGTCTTCTCCATGATTTCTTTGGAAAATTGGAGGACCCTAAATAGTATAGTTGGAGGACCCTAAATAGTATAGTCCCATGGACTGCAAGAAGATTAAACGTATCCATTCTTAAGGAAATCAGCCCTGAGTGCTCACTGGAAGGACAGATCGTGAAGTTGAGGCTCCAATACTTTGGCCACCCCATGAGAAGAGAAGACTCCCTGGAAAAGACCCTGATGTTGGGAAAGATGGAGGGCACAAGGAGAAGGGGACGACAGAGGACGAGATGGTTGGATAGTGTTCTCGAAGCTACAAACATGAGCCTGACCAAACTGCGGGAGGCAGTGGAAGACAGGAGTGCCTGGTGCCATGGGGTCACGAAGAGTCAGACACGACTAAACGACTAAACAACAACAAATAGTATAGTGGCACAAGAAGCCACAGGTGAACCTTCTTCTAAGCAGCTTGGAGTGGCATTCAAGGCCCTTTGCTGCTCTTATTTTATCTTCACAACAACCCCGTGAAGTAGGCTGGAAAGACAGACTGGTCTCCCAGTGAGTTACACAATAGGGATTTGAACCTAGGTCTCCTAGGTCAGAGTTTGACACTCTGTAATCCAGCCTTTGCTAGCCTGGTGCTGTCCAAAGGTTTTGAGCTACAACTTACTTCTGGAGCTGATGGAAGTTGTAATAATCTGGGGAGGTGTGCACAAGGCTGGCAACAGCTGTTCTAACCACTATACCAAACTACTTATATAAAAGGTGTCACTCTTACACCTTCACATTGCATTCCTAGATTTCTATTAATCTGCTGGCACTCAAGACACTTTGCATGTCCTTGCTTCTTAGCATTTGATCTCCCTTTGTTTTAACTCTGCATTTAACTTTCTTAAGATGTGTGTTTGAATGTTTTATTTTTTTTTCAATAGAAGATGGTCACCGGCAGTCAAAGGACTCTTGTTGTACAATGTGCCCTTCCTGTTCTGCTGGACTGACACTGAAGCCAAGGAGAAAATGAAATTAATTAGATACAGCTGCAACCTCAAGGTTTCTGGAGCATGTTTTCAATGCAAGGAGGGCGCCAACCGACCTCCGTTAGGTCATGGATTCTGGCATGATCTCAGCCCCAGGTGGTAGTATTTGCTTTGAGAAGTGCAAAAATTTCAGTCTTGCCGAGCAGAGTAATTACTGTGGTTGGGAGATGTTTTACCTTAGCAATTAAACATGTGCATCCATTTCTATAGGTGGACCTGTAGCTTAGTGACAAAATATACAGTCAAGGAGACACATGGTACAGCTTTTGCTGGTTTATTTTAATTCAGTCATATATATATATATACATATAATGTAATATGACAGCATTTCAATCCAACGTTTCATCCAAAGAGCTCAAAGTGGCAGACATGGTCCTCCCTCTTTTCCGTTTATCCTCACAACAACCCTGTGAGGTAGGTAAGGTTGAGAGGCCCAGTGAACTTTGTGGTTGAGTTGTGCAGAACTCAGCACCTCTGCCAGGTGGGGTGGATCTGCTAAACTGGTTTCCTGGCAGGAGGGTCACTGCTTCATGCTGTGAAGGTAGACAGCAGCAGGGTGCTTGGAACAGTGCAAACCCATTGATAGAGCCAGATTCTTCTGATTTTAGAATGAACACCTCTTTTAGATTTTGTTGTAAACTGCTTTCAGCATTCTTATTTTTTTAATTGAAGGATGACACTGAACAATTTTAAAAGATAAACAAATAACAGTTCTTTCTTAGAAACTTGCGGTGCTTGTCTTCCAGTCTACAAGAAGTGCCAATCTTCCCTCCGTGTACACAGGACAACTTCTATCTTCAAAGTGTGTCTTCCTCTTCATTGTACGATGAAGGATGAAGTTGTGATCATCTCTCATTGACAGAGGATGAGTCGTGCTGTATTTCCATAATCTCATAATTCTTGGCAAAGGAGAACATGAGGGAAGCCTGCCAGTGGATTAGGCCAATGGCTCATCTTGTCCATCATCCTATTCTCACAGCAGCTTACCAGATGCCTATGGAAAGCCTGAAAGCAGGACCTGAGTGCAACAGATGCTCTGTCAATGAGCTATGGCCCTTCCTGTTAACCTTCAAGTTGACAGAAGACATCACTTTATCAACAGAAGTATAGTGTCCCGATCAAGGGAAATAATAGGACCATTTTTTTCCTGCCTTGTGCAGATCATAACTGGAGTACTGTGTCCAGTTCTGGGCGCCCCATTTTAAGAAGGATATTGACAAGCTGGAATGAGGGCAACCAAGATTATCAATGGTCTGCAAACCAAGCCTTATGAGGAATGCTTGAGGAAGTTGGATATGTTCACAGTGACAAAAAAAGGAGCATCAAGAGGAGATATGATAGCCACCTTCAAATATATAAAGGGCAGACAGAACTTTTTTCATGTATGCTACAACAGCGGCAAGAATACTTATTGCAAAGTATTGGAAGACACAGGATCTACCCACTCTGGAAGAATGGCAGATGAAGGTGATAGACTACATGGGATTGGCTGAAATGACTGGCAGAATCCGTGACCAGGGGAAAGAGACGGCGGATGAAGACTGGAAGAAATTTAAAATTTATTGTCAGGGTTACTTCCAGATCCTAGCTCACAGAGGATCACGCTAGCCAGCGATCGTTAAATAAAAGTCTTTATTGAGTTACAGTCTCCATTCTCGAGCTGCTGCGTGCAACCCTACGTCTTATGCTTAGATCGGCGAAGCTCCGTCTGAGTCTCCGCCCCTTGCGCACCAACTTAATATCCTAGCCCTGCTCCACCTTTTCCGCCTGACAGTTCTCCTCTGGGTCCCTCTGCCCCCCTGGGTCTCTTCCTTCCGGGATTCTTCTGACGCTGACCCCCCTGACTCTCCTGTCTCCTTGCGCCGGGCTTTAGGACCTGGCTCCCTTTCCGGGCTGCCTACTGCGCCACCTTCCTGTGCATTTGAACTTGGCGCGCGCGCCCAACCTTCCACTTTCCGTCTAACCGTCACTTCGCTCCCCGATGAAGGTGTGGCCACTCCTGACTCGTGCCCTCCCTCCTGTTGCGAGCTGCCAGCGCTTGCTCCCTGGCGCTCTTCCTCTTTCCTACTCTCTGGCGGTGACGTTGGTCCCGATCTCCAACTGCTCCCCTCTGAGTCCCCTCTGGCTCTTTCTTCCTGGGGTGTCCCCCTAGTCTCCCCCCTTGCCCTGGCCACTGGTGCTCCTTTTTGTGAATCTTCTGATTCACTGGAAAGACTCGGAGATCTCGGGTCGTTGTCATCACTCATCCTTTCTTCTGCCTCCTCCCCCTCGCTCTCTGTTTCCTCCCTTGCCCTCGCCTCTGCTCCTGAACCCCTGACATCCATCCCCCCCTCGAAGCCCCCTCTTCCCCCCTCCCCTCCTTCCGGTGCGGGAACTGGGTGCTGCAGTGTCAAAGGGACGAATGTCGGGTACAGTTCGCTTCCCGTGGCGGGCCTCCATCCGAAGTCTTCCGGTTCTTCCTCCCTGCTCTCGTCGACGACTGTCACCTCTGCTTCCATCTCTGTGCCGCCGTGCTCGAGACCCTGGTCGTCCCCGAAAACGTCCATGTCCGTCTCTCCCTCGCTTCCTTCTGGAGGTGTTGCTCGTCCTGGACCCTCCAGCCACTTCCTGCGCCACTGCTCCTCTGGTCGATCATCCCACCAATACGAGGGTTCTGAAGCAGATCCCGAGGGCGACCCCTCCGGGGAACGGGCGTCTCGTGTCGGTTCCTCATCCGAGTCGAACCCCCGGAACGTGCTGGCTGAAAGCGTGGGCGTGAAAAGCCAGTCGTCGAAAAAGTCCGCCGGCATTGGCCTATGGGGGAAGAGGGCATGAAACTCTTCCTTGAGCAGAGGTTCATCTAAAGCGTAGCCCGGCACCCAGCTGTTGGCACTGGCCGGGGTGCCCTCCTTAGCGAGAAGGTATTCTACCCCCTCTTCCCCCCATCTGGAGTCCAAAATCTCCGTGACTTCGTTGAGGCGCACCTCCTGTGCCACTCCCCGTTGCCTGGTTCCCTCTCGGAGCGGACTCGGCGCCGTTCCGGGTTCCTGAAACCTGTGCGGTGCCTTGTAGGGAGTGAGCACCGATCTGTGGAACACCGGATGCATTCTGGAACCCTCCGGAAGCGCCAGCCTGAAGGCCACCGGGTTGACCTGCTCTTTGACTTGGTAGGGCCCCAGTTGCTTATGCCCTAGTTTCTTCTTGGCCAACGACCTGGCCGGCACTGCGTGGGCTGCTAACCAGACCCAGTCTCCCACATGGATCTCTTCGCCAACCCTTCTGTGTTTGTCTGCCTGCACCTTGTATGCGTGTTTGGCCAGCTCCAGGTGCCGCCGCAGCTGATCGTGGACCTCCTGCAACTCCGACGCGAACGCATCTGCTGTCTGCGGCTCCCCCTCCACCAGTCTTTCCAGTCCCGGGAAGATTCTGGGGTGCCTCCCGTTGTTGGCGAAGAACGGCGTGACCCCCGTGGACACGTGCTTCGTGTTGTTGTAGGCGAACTCGGCGAGCGGCAGGTAATCCACCCACGTCGCAGGCTGTTGATTCGCATAGCATCTCAGGTACTGCTGCATGATGGCATTGACCCGCTCCGCTTGCCCGTTGGTCTGCGGGTGTCTCGCCGACGCCAGGTTGATCTTGACGTTTAGGAAGCCCATCAGCTTCTGCCAGAAATTCGAGATGAACTGCCGCCCGCGGTCGGACAGAATAGACCGTGGCAGACCGTGAACCTTGAACACGTGGTCTATGAACAGTTTGGCGGTTTGTTCCGCCGTGGCCACCTTCGCACACGGGATGAAATGTGCCATCTTGGAGAACAAGTCCACCACCACCAGCACGGCCGTCTTGCCCCTCGAGCTGGGCAGATCCGTGACGAAGTCCAGGGCGACTCTCTCCCATGGCTCGACCGGAGTTTGCAGCGGTTCCAACAGTCCGGCCGGCGGTCTGTCCACTGGTTTGGCCCTCTGGCAGGTGTCGCACCTCGCCACATAGTCCGCGACCTCCCCTCTCATTCCGGGCCACCAGAAATCCCTGGCGACTAATTCCACCGTCTTCTCCTTGCCAAAGTGCCCGGCAGTGGGCGCGTCGTGCAGCTGATGCAGTACCTTGGCGCGAAGTTCGTCTCCCGGCACGTAGATGGCCCCTTTGCGGATGAGCAATCCATCTCTCAGCTGGAACTCGTCGGTCGCTGCCGTGCCCCTTTGCATCTCTGCCATCTTTGCTTGCGCGAAGGAGTCATTCTGCAACGCTCGTCGCACCGCCTCCAGGTCCACTGTCGCCGCAGCGCACGCCCACACTGTTGGTGCGAAGATGTGCATGGCGGCCGCTGGCGTGGCGTCCTCCAGATACTGTGGCTTACGGGATAGCGCGTCCGCCATGATGTTGGTGTCCCCCGGGACATACTCTATCCGGAAGTCGAAGTTCGCAAAGAACTCAGCCCAACGTATCTGCCTCTGGTTCAGGAACTGTGCCGTGCACCAGTGCTCCAGATTCTTGTGGTCCGTGCAGACCTGCACCGTGTGCTTGGCTCCAATCAGGAAGTGCCTCCATGCTTTGAACGCTGCATGAATAGCCAGCAACTCCCTGTCCCAGATGGTGTAGTTCTGTTCGGACTTGCTGAGCTTCCTGGAGTAAAACGCTCCGGGCCTCCAAACCCCCTGCGGGTCCTTCTGCAGCAGGACTGCTCCGACGGCCCTGTCCGAGGCGTCTGTTTCAACTCTCATCGGCCTGCTGGGGTCGACATGAAGCAGCTGTTCCTCCGACGCGAAAAGACGCTTGAGTGCCTGAAAAGACTGCTCCGCCTGCGCTGTCCAGATGAACTTCTTTTTCTTGGAACTGAGCGTGTCCGTGATGGCCGCTGTCTGCATAGCGAAGCCTTTGATGAACTTGCGATAGAAGTTCGCGAAGCCGACAAACCGTTGGACCTCCTTCCGGTTGCGTGGGCTTTTCCAATCCAACACTGCTCGAACCTTGGCGCTGTCCATGGCGAGCCCCTTGTCAGACAACTTGTAGCCCAGGAAATCCACCTCCGTCACGTCGAATTGGCACTTCTCCAGCTTGGCGTAAAGCCTATGTTGCTGGAGCCTGCTCAGCACTTCCCTGACGTGTCTGTCATGCTCCTGCTGCGATTCCGAAAAGATCAGGATGTCATCCAAGAAACAGACGCACGTCTTGTAGAGGAGCCCCGCCAACACGTGATGCATGAAAGCTTGAAAAACGTGGGAGCCATTTTGCAATCCAAAAGGCATAACTCTATATTCGTAGGTGCCCAGGGGCGTGAACATGGCTGTCTTCCACTCATCTCCTTCCCGCATGCGAATGAGGTTGTACGCCCCTCGCAGGTCCAACTTGGTGAACACGCTGCCCTTGCGTACTTTTGCGAGGAGGTCGTCGATTCGGGGCATGGGGAAGTCCGATGGCTTGGTGACACTGTTCAAAATGCGGTAGTCCACTACGAGTCTTTTTTGGGGCGTGTCTCGCTTCTTCACAAAGAATACAGGACTGCCCCCCGCTGCCTGGGACTCTCGGATGAAACCGCGCTTCAAATTATGATCTATGAACTCTTTGAGTTCCTGCAGTTCGTCTTCAGACATGGAATACAGCTTCCCTTTGGGCAGCGCCGCCCCCGGCAGCAGGTCAATCTTGCAGTCATATGGTCTGTGGGGGGGTAGCTTGTCTGCCTCCTTCTCGCAGAAAACCTCCAAAAATTCTGCGTACTTGTGGGGAATCGCTTGCAGCGTGCCTAGCAGCATCTGTGACTCCTCCTGCTCCCCTTCCTGCTGGGGCATGATGCAGTGTTCAGCACAAAAGGAAGAGCCGAAGGTCAGCTGCCTCTGGTACCAAGCCAGCGTCGGGCTGTGCTTGTCCAGCCAACTCATGCCCAATACAATAGGCGTGTCCGAGAGTTGAGTGACGTTGAAACTGATGATTTCCCTGTGATTTCCAAGCCGCAGCACCATAGGTGGCGTCTGCTTCACCACTTGCCCCCCTAACAGCTCCCTGCCATCCACCGTGACAACCTGCAGGGGCAGCGTGGCAGGCAGCAACTGTATAGCGTGCCGGTCGACAAAGTCCTGCCCTATGAAGTCTGCATTGCTTCCCGAGTCGACGGTGATTGGCACGTCCATGGTGATTCCATTGGGTAGCTGGAGCGATGCGGTGAGCCTCACTACTGGCTTGGGCAGGAGGGGGTCCATGGGCGGTAAACTCTCTGGGGACTGCTTCACTGACACGTCTGGCTGGGCCCCAGTGCCTCTTCCTCCAGCCAGACATCGTCGTTTCCCTGCTGTGGTTCTCCGTGCTGCGTTGCTGCAGTCACCATTGCTGAGGCTGCAGTGTGCTTGTGGAGCCTCCGGGGACACTCTTTCGCCATATGCCCTGGATCCTCGCAGATATAACACTTCCTGTTCCCTCTAGGAGGCTTCGCTTTCACTGCTGCCGGTGCTAGGGCTCTGGCTGCTGACTGAGCCCTTGCACTCCCAACCTCCATCGGTTCCACCCCTCCCCCTGTTGGAGGCGTGGATTGCGCACGCGCTGCTTCTCTGGGAAGGAAGGAGGAGCCCCTGGCTGGTTCGCGCCCGCTGCGCCCTTCGTCCCTGCTCCACGGACGTTCTTCCAGCCGCACCCCCACCGCCAGCGCCGTCTGAACGATCTCCTGCGTGGTCCGGGGTCTCTCCCCCCTCGCAATCTCATCTTTAACCGAGTTGTGCAAGCCCTCCCAAAAAAGATCTCTGACAGGAGCCGAATCTCTGTCCCATTCCAGGGCACTGACCAAAGCGAAAAAGCGGGCATGATACTGCCTTACGCTGGCCCTCCCTTGTCTTAGTCCATGCACCTCCTTTCGGGCAAGATCCACGTCAATGCTTGATAAAAAACAGCCATCCATCGCTTTAATAAAGGCGTCCGCATTTTGGAGCGCAGGATCCTTATCTCTCCACAAATTGCACAGCCATGCTTTTGCGTCTCCATGCAAATGGGACATGATGAACCCCACTTTCTCTTGTTCATCTCTAAAGTCTTTGTGCAGTAGTTGCAGTGCACACATTACGTCTGCTCTAAAGTTGGGGTACTGTTGCAAATTCCCATCGAAGTGCGAGACTAGACCGCCTGTGCGTCTCCCCAACCCAATCCCCTCTGATTTGGGTGTCTGTTGCCCTTGCTTCGTAAGCACATCCAACCTGACCTGGAGATCCCTGTAGGCGGCAGCTGCTTCCTCCTCTCTCTTCCTGGACGCCAGCGCCTCGGCATTCAGTCGTGAAACTGCTTCTCTGAGTTCCGTTATTTGCTGTTCGGCCGTCATGTTGTCTGCCGTTCGTGAGCTCTCTTGTAGGCACCCGCTTTCCCTCCTCTCCGCGAGGCCGTGGATGCCCACAATTTGAAGAGACGGAGCTTACTGTCAGGGTTACTTCCAGATCCTAGCTCACAGAGGATCACGCTAGCCAGCGATCGTTAAATAAAAGTCTTTATTGAGTTACAGTCTCCATTCTCGAGCTGCTGCGTGCAACCCTACGTCTTATGCTTAGATCGGCGAAGCTCCGTCTGAGTCTCCGCCCCTTGCGCACCAACTTAATATCCTAGCCCTGCTCCACCTTTTCCGCCTGACAGTTCTCCTCTGGGTCCCTCTGCCCCCCTGGGTCTCTTCCTTCCGGGATTCTTCTGACGCTGACCCCCCTGACTCTCCTGTCTCCTTGCGCCGGGCTTTAGGACCTGGCTCCCTTTCCGGGCTGCCTACTGCGCCACCTTCCTGTGCATTTGAACTTGGCGCGTGCGCCCAACCTTCCACTTTCCGTCTAACCGTCACTTCGCTCCCCGATGAAGGTGTGGCCACTCCTGACTCGTGCCCTCCCTCCTGTTGCGAGCTGCCAGCGCTTGCTCCCTGGCGCTCTTCCTCTTTCCTACTCTCTGGCGGTGACGTTGGTCCCGATCTCCAACTGCTCCCCTCTGAGTCCCCTCTGGCTCTTTCTTCCTGGGGTGTCCCCCTAGTCTCCCCCCTTGCCCTGGCCACTGGTGCTCCTTTTTGTGAATCTTCTGATTCACTGGAAAGGCTCGGAGATCTCGGGTCGTCGTCATCACTCATCCTTTCTTCTGCCTCCTCCCCCTCGCTCTCTGTTTCCTCCCTTGCCCTCGCCTCTGCTCCTGAACCCCTGACATTTATCTTAAGAAACATTGTAAAATTAAGGAATGCTAAAATGTTGAGGTTTTGGAAAATAGGGGATTACAGCTGTAAAAGATTAAGTAAAAGAAAAGAATAAGGGGAAATTTGATAAAATTAAGGGGTAGGATTTGCTGAAACAAATTTGGAAATTGGGCTGCAGAAAGGGGAGGTATGGGGAAGTCGGTGAAGTAAGGTTTAAGAAAAAAGGATTCGAAATTATACATGTTTGTTTATGTGTTTGTTTGTACTGTGTAATGTTTGCGTTCATAAAAACTGTGAGAAACCAATAAAATTATATATATATATATATATATATATATATATATATATATATATATATGCTTTCGTAGATTTTCACGGGTACAGGAATGCAGGTTTTGGTGTCTTCGGGTGTCTTCCCGTGTAAGAGTCGGGGTGTCTGGGCGACGTTTCGACGAGGTCTCACTCGTCATCTTCAGGCTGGTGCTTTCGGCTTCTTGTTACTGGAACAGAGCAGAATCTGGTGTTTGAGTTTCTATAAATACTGTTGAGGGGTGTGGTGTATAGCCTCCAACGTTCTGGGCAGAGAGGAAGTTCCTAGATTAGTGTGCCTTTTCTTCTTTTGTTCCTTAATTACTTGAGGGATATCTTGAGTGATTTCATGAGTGATATTCTGAATACCACTGGGTGGGTCATTAAGTGTAGATTAGTTGCTAAAGCTTTCGTGTCTTGACCTCTTGAGCTTGTGAAGAGTTTTTCTGAGAAGATGGCTGTGCTGCATTTAGTTGTGCTCTGGCTTGGCTTCGTGTATAGGGGCGAGCTGTGATTTTGTGCCTTGTGCCAGCCAGATCTGTGTAGGGATTGCAGGGGGGTGCAGCATCCGGAGGTGCCACTATAGTTTGGCTACTGGATGGAGTCTGTAATATGTCTGTGGAGAGGGTCTGGGTTTGGGTCTGGTGTGGTTGATTGGTGACGGCGTTCTGTGTGCCTCTGGTTCTGGTGTCGGTTTTTGTGGGGAGGGCTAATTTCCAGATGTCTGGCAGGCGGGACGTGTCGTCACGCTTGTTCATGTTGTGAGGGTGTTTCTCTATCTCGATGGCTTCCATGATTATTCTCTTGTGGTGATGTTCCATGTTAAAGAGCAATTTGGAATCTGTAAAATTAATTTCGTGTCCTGTTTCTTTCATGTGTTGGAAAAGAGAGGAAGTTTTTTCTTCTTTTTTGACGGCATTCTTGTGTTCTGCGATACGTGCATTTATTCGTCTGTTTGTTTGTCCAATGTACGTGGCTGGGCAGACTTTGCAGGGTATTTCATAGACCCCTTGGTTTTCCAGCTGGATTTTGTCTTTTGGGTTTCTGAGGATATTGGCTATTTTTTGGTTGGTGCAGAAGGCTGTTTTGATATTGTGTTTATGGAGGATTTTGCTAATTTTGTCTGTAGTGCCCTTGATATAAGGAAGGAGGGCCATGCCATTGTTTTCTTCTGTGTCTTGGTTTTTGGGGGGTGTTTCTTTTTGGATTAGCTTCGTAACCCTGTTTTTCTGGTATCCATTAGCGATTAACACATTTGAGAGATTCTGTAACTCAGTTGTCAAGTGGTCTTTGTCAGCCAGGCGTTTGGTTCTGGAGATGAGAGTCTTGGCTACGGAGTTTATTTGTGCAGGGTGGTGGTGTGATTGTGCATGTAAGTAGCGGTTGGTGTGTGTTTTTTTCCAAACCCAGACCCTCTCCACAGACATATTACAGACTCCATCCAGTAGCCAAACTATAGTGGCACCTCCGGATGCTGCACCCCCCTGCAATCCCTACACAGATCTGGCTGGCACAAGGCACAAAATCACAGCTCGCCCCTATACACGAAGCCAAGCCAGAGCACAACTAAATGCAGCACAGCCATCTTCTCAGAAAAACTCTTCACAAGCTCAAGAGGTCAAGACACGAAAGCTTTAGCAACTAATCTACACTTAATGACCCACCCAGTGGTATTCAGAATATCACTCATGAAATCACTCAAGATATCCCTCAAGTAATTAAGGAACAAAAGAAGAAAAGGCACACTAATCTAGGAACTTCCTCTCTGCCCAGAACGTTGGAGGCTATACACCACACCCCTCAACAGTATTTATAGAAACTCAAACACCAGATTCTGCTCTGTTCCAGTAACAAGAAGCCGAAAGCACCAGCCTGAAGATGACGAGTGAGACCTCGTCGAAACGTCGCCCAGACACCCCGACTCTTACACGGGAAGACACCCGAAGACACCAAAACCTGCATATATATATATATATATATATATATATATATATATATATATATATGCTTTCGTAGATTTTCACGGGTACAGGAATGCAGGTTTTGGTGTCTTCGGGTGTCTTCCCGTGTAAGAGTCGGGGTGTCTGTGCGACGTTTCGACGAGGTCTCACTCGTCATCTTCAGGCTGGTGCTTGTTACTAAGTAACAAGAAGCCGAAAGCACCAGCCTGAAGATGACGAGTGAGACCTCGTCGAAACGTCGCACAGACACCCCGACTCTTACACGGGAAGACACCCGAAGACACCAAAACCTGCATATATATATATATATCCCGTGTAAGAGTTGGGGTGTCTGTGCGACGTTTCGACGAGGTCTCACTCGTCATCTTCAGGCTGGTGCTTTCGGCTTCTTGTTACTGGAACAGAGCAGAGTCTGGTGTTTGAGTTCCTATAAATACTGTTGAGGGGTGTGGTGTATAGCCTCCAACGTTCTGGGTAGAGAGGAAGTTCCTAGATTAGTGTGCCTTTTCTTCTTTTGTTCCTTAATTATTTGAGGGATATCTTGGGTGATTTCATGAGTGATATTCTGAATAACACTGGGTGGGTCATTAATTACTTGAGGGATATCTTGGGTGATTTCATGATTTATAGGAACTCAAAAACCAGACTCTGCTCTGTTCCAGTAACAAGAAGCCGAAAGCACCAGCCTGAAGATGACGAGACCTCGTCGAAACGTCGCACAGACACCCCAACTCTTACACGGGAAGACACCCGAAGACACCAAAACCTGCATTCCTATACCCGTGAAAATCTACGAAAACATATATATATATATATATATATGGCTATCATGTGGAAATTGAAGCTAGCTTGTTTTCTCCTGCTCTGGAGACTATGTCCTGTACCAATGGCTTCATGTAACAAGAAAGGAGATTCAGACTTAACATCAGGAAGAACGTTCTAACAGTAAGAGTTGTTCAACAGTGGAATGGACTATCTTGGAAGTTGGTGGACTTGCATTCATTGGAGGTTTTTAAGCAGAGGGTGGATGGCCATCTTTCATGGATGATTTAGTGGAGATTCTTGCATTGCAGGGACTTCGACTAAATGACCTCGGGATCCCTTCCAACTCTATAATACTATGATTCTATTATCAGTGTCCAGTGCCTCTGGGTCTTGTTCCAAGGCTGAACTATGGCCACTGAGATATGAGTTGCATTTCACTTTGCCCAATTTCTCCCTGGAATCTTAATAGCGGCTGTGGAGACACAGGAACATAGTTTTTATGTGGAGTCAGACCATAGGTCCATCCTGCTCAATGTTGTCCACACTGACTGGCAACAGATATCCAGGATTTCAGACCAGGAGGGTCTTTTTGGAGACCCAGTGGACTGAACCAGCAGCCGTCTGCCTGCAAAGAAGATGTAGTTGTTGTTGTTGTTTAGTCGTGTCCGACTCTTCGTGACCCAATGGACCAGAGCACGCCAGGCACTTCTGTCTTCCACTGCCTCCCGCAGTTTGGTCAAACTCATGCTGGTAGCTTTGAGAACACTGTCCAGCCATCCCGTCCTCTGTCGTCCCCTTCTCCTTGTGTCCTCCATCTTTCCCAACATCTGGGTCTTTTCCAGGCAGTTTTCTCTTCTCATGAGGTGGCCAAAGTATTGGAGTCTCAGCTTCAGGATCTGTCCTTCCAGTGAGCACTCAGGGCTGATTTCCTTCAGAATGGAGAGGTTTGATCTTCTTGCAGTCCATGGGACTCTCAAGAGTCTCCTCTAGCACCATAATTCAAAAGCATCATTTCTTCGGCGATCAGCCTTCTTTTTGGTCCAGCTCTCACTTCCATACATCACTACTGGGAAAACCATAGCTTTTACTATACGAACCTTTGTTGGCAGGGTGATGTCTCTACTTTTTAAGATGCTGTCTAGGTTTGTCATTGCTTTTCTACCCTACTTCTGTACTACCCTTCTGCAAAGTGTGGGGAAACTACTTAAGGTGAAATCTGCCAATGTCTGTGACATGTATGTCCCACTTTTCGCCACCAGGTGATTATTATTATTTGCTAGCTTTTGGCCTCCCTCAAAATTCCTTGAAATGATGTTATCTGTGGGGTTTTCAAAAGCAGGGACTTTTGAAATTGAAGCAGCAAAGAGTGAGAATCTGGAGAGCATTTCACCAACTCAACTTGAGCCTCAATTCAGGATTCTGTCTCTGTCGCAAATGAAGCCAAACCTCTGAGGACCTCACGCAAGCACGCCCAGAGTGGGTCACTGTCTGATAATTACCAGTAATCAGAGCAAACGCTGCCACACAGTAGCTTTTGGGCCTAGCGGAGCAGTCTGGGAATACCTGGCCCTTCCCTCCACAGCTTGAGCTGGGATGCCAGATGTTTGCAGCCTCTGATGTAACCCGAGGGAAGCTGAGAGGCCCACCCTCTTAATCTGAGGGTAAGGGTCTGAGGTGGGGAGGGGGGCTTCAAGAATTAAAATGGAAGGGAGGTGAAATAATTGGATCGGGGGCTGAGGGAAAGCCCCCTCTGCAAAAACCAGAGCATGAAGTCCAGTGTCAACACGAGCCTCTTAAGCACACGGCTGTGCCTTTCAGCAAATAAATGAACAACAGTTTTCTTTCCAGAGGGTAACTAACCCAAAATGAGCATCTAAAAAGTGCTCTAAATGTAACCTTTAACGAGCACTTTGCCACTGCTTTTTTATGATGCTTAAACTAATAAACACATTTTATACATATAAAGCGATGATGTCCTTCGTATTTATGCTGCTCATGCTTGGATTCTGATCACTTATCTGGATAATTAAGCAATATCAGCAAGGAGGCAGATACCAGGAATCTGATATTAATCCATCCCTCTTAATAGCGACTCAAAACCACTGAGGTGGAAAAAGCAGCCCTCGCCTCTTTAATCCCCTTTTACCAACATTTTGGCATCGGCACATCTCATTTATTCACAAACGGGAGTCCAACACATACTATTGCTGGCTTATGCCTAATTTAGGAGAGATAGATAGATAAATAGATAGATAGATGGACAGACAGACAGATAGATAGACTAGGTATGCTAAGGAAATTGCAAAAAAGGGGGGGAGTGGAAGGAGGGGTGAAGATTACAAAAATTACTCGTGGGAATAATTCATAAGTGGTTCACAGCGTTTCAGCCGCAAGAGGTAAAAGCTAAGTGCCTGGATCTTGTTTGTGTTGCTTTTTGGGCACAAATACTCTGTTTAGAATTCTGTGGTGGAATCAGGCGTGCCTGAGGAGTTATCCATTTGGAGGAGCAGGGAGGAACATAAACAAATAAATCAGATTGAAGATGCAAACTTTCTGTTGAAAATTTTCTTCAGTTTCCATTTCTGAATCTTATTTTCCCTCCAAAAAAACAACAACAGATGATGAAGATTTAATGTGGCTCTCCATCCATGCAGTTGGTGCTTTACAATGACCCAGAGGACAGGCACCAGACCCAAGGGGATTGCAATCTAGATATAAAAACACATGAAACAACACAGAAATGGAGGCGGGGTAAAAATAAAAAAGGGGGAAGTTCTGCAGTCATTTCATTTATGCACAACTTCTGTTCAGGCATTCTTCCTTGCTTGTATGATAGGAAAAGCTTGTCTTGCTGACCCTCCCCATTGCCTTCAGGTCAGCTAGGTAGGCCCTACCACTGTCCATGTTCTGCAGCAGAAGTTAACAAAACTATGCATATGATGGAGAAAGGGGATGTTGTTGTTGTTGTTTAGTCGTTTAGTCATGTACGACTCTTCGTGACCCCATGGACCAGAGCACGCCAGGCACTCCTGTCTTCCACTGCCTCCCGGAGTTTGGTCAAACTCACTGCCTTGCCGTGGCGAAGGGGCTTGAATAACTCAGAGAAGCTGTGAACTATGCTGAGCAGGGCACCCAAGATAGACAGGTCATAGTGGAGAGTTTTGACCAAACGTGATCCACCAGGAACCAGCAAGCCACTCCAGTATCCCTGCCAAGAAAACTCCATGGACAAAGACAACAGAAAGGGGATAGGCGAATGTTATTTCTTTCCTCCCTCTTTCAAACTCTGCAACCTGTGGGCTGAAGCTGACCATTGGATGATTCAGAACAGAAAGTCCTTCTTCACACAGGTGCATACACTAAGGGACTCAATCCCACAGCAGACAGTGATGGCCACCAACTCGAATGACTTTAGAAAAGAATTCTAAAAATTCATGGAGGAGGATGTCGACGAGGCATGTTGGCTATGTTCAGAGTCAGAAGTGTGGTGTAGTGGTTAAGAGTGGTAGTCTCGTAATCAGGGGAACTGGGTTCGCGTCTCCGCTCCTCCACATGCAGCTGCTGGGTGACCTTGGGCCAGTCACACTTCTCTGAAGTCTCTCAGCCCCACTCACCTCACAGAGTGTTTGTTGTGGGGGAGGAAGGGAAAGGAGAATGTTAGCCGCTTTGAGACTCCTTCGGATATTGTACTACTATTGCCGGAATGAGACTTGCACAAGCAGAGCCGTGAGAATTAAACCCAGCTTTTCGGGAAAGCCAACTAGAAAAGCCATTTTTAAAAGGTGCAATAAAATTGAATCTGGCTCATTATTATTTTGTTGTTTGCATATTGGCCCTAGGGAGTTCCTAGGGTTCTTATGGAATATAGATAAATATATAGATATACAGTGGTGCCTCGCAAGACGAAATTAATCCGTTCCGCGAGTCTCTTCGTCTAGCGGTTTTTTCGCCTTGTGAAGCAACCCTATTAGCGGCGTAGCGGATTAGCGCTATTAGCGGTTTAGCGGCTATTAAAGGCTTAGCGGATTAGCTGCTAAAAGGCTATTAGCGGCTTAGAAAAAGGGGGGAGCGGAAAAAAATGGAACACTTGCAAGACGTTTTCGTCTTGCAAAGCAAGCCCATAGGGAAAATCGTCTTGCGAAGCAGCTCAAAAACGGAAAACCCTTTCGTCTAGTGGGTTTTCCGTCTTGCAAGGCATTCGTCTTGCGGGGCACCACTGTACACACATGCACACAGCATCACATACCCTTGATATGCTAGATGTTCTTCTAGCCATTAGAAACTGTAAGCTAGGCTTTCCCAAGCCATGTTATTGGGGTCTGGTGGGAATTAGAATCCAAAACATCTGAGGGCACCAGGTTGAAGAAGGCTGAAGTTCATGACCTTTAACTTGGTCAGCAGATGATCCGCAATAAAATTATTCAAATATTCTAGTCTCATCATTTCCAATCCAAGGTGGACGCCAAGAATAAAATAATCATTATGAGTGGTTTTGCACCATTAGACTGACCTTTAATTAAAGGTCTGGCAGTACTTTGTAAAGATTAATTAAGCATCACTTTTTTCCCTTTCAACCAAGAATATAATAAGCCACTGAGTTAAGGGTTTCACCTTAAATTACCAAGAAGCAACTACAGCTATTAAACCATTGCTCAAATTGTGTCCATTTTCAAATTCTTCAGCTTTTCTATTTGTGCATGTGTTCAGTTGCGGAGGAAAGGGAAAATATGTGGGATATTATCCATTTTTGACCAGCTTATGTAACATCCAGTTGGCATGAAAGAATGTTTAACGCTGCACCAAAAAAGGATCTTCCTGACTCATGTTAAGCTCAGTCAGTAGAGCAGGAGACATTTCATCTCAGGGTTGTGGGTTCAAGCCCCATTTTGGGCAAAATCGTACTGCACTTGTGGTCCCTTCTAACTACAATTCCATGCGTCGAAACTATGTACACACCATACATGAAAAGCATATTTGAAGCACAAATGCCTTCCAAGAATCCTGGGAACTCTAGTTTACCCCTTGCAGAGCTACAGCACCCTTAACAATCTACAGTTCCCAGGATTCTTTGGGGGTGGGGAGTGTGCTTTAAATGTATGATGTGTATACTGCCACCGTCCATTGTTCAATCTCAAAACCTCAAAGGTAACTTCAACAACCTGTCAGAGTCGGCCCTACCATTGGGCAAAATGAGGAAACTGATTCAGTGAACAAATGAAACATAGGAACACTGCCTTAGACCGAATCAGACCATTGTCCCATCTCTTTCTCTTTCTTCTCTTCGATCACTCATAGCCGAGTAAGATTGCCTTCCATAAACACAGTTTTAACAGTGAGTCTGTAAGTGACTGTGGAGGCCAATTCCTTCCACAGTGGGGACATAGTTTGATCACAGTGAGGGTTTGCCAAGTGTGCTTTCCTTTTAGCACATTTCTCCCTTTCGTCCTGAGTTCGAGTCCTGAGTTCAAGCATCTTCAAAGACCATGACATCTTTGGTAAAGGCTGTTCTCCAATTGGAGCACTCGCAGGCCAGTGTTTCCCAGTTGTCGGTGTTTAAACTACTTTTTTATTTTTTAGATTTGCCTTGACAGAGTCTTTAAACTTCTTTTTGTTGACCACCAGCATTACGCTTTCCATTTTTAAGTTCGGAATAGAGTAGTTGCTTTGGAAGACGACCATCAGGCATCCGCACAACATGACCAGTCCAACAAAGTTGATGTTGAAGAATCATTGCTTCAATACTGGTGACCTTTGCTTCTTCCAGTACACTGGTCTTAGTTCGCCTGTCTTCCCAAGTGATGTGTAAACTTTTTCGGAGACACCATTGATGGAATCTTTCGAGGAGTTGGAGAAGGCGTTTATAAGTGGTCAGTGTTTCACAAGCATACAGTACTGTTTGCACAGTGACTGTCCACAATTTCAGGACAGGATGGTTGTGGCTCTCCACAATTACAAGACAGAGAGTTCTTCCCATCCCTACCTGGAGGTGCCAGGGGTTGAACCTGGGACCTTCAGCATGCAAAGCAGATGCTCTACCACTGAGCTATGGCACTTTCTTGTAACAATATCCTGAAAAATGAACCAACCTAGTAGATGAGAGCTGGAGTCCAACAGCATCAGGACAAGATACCCATTCCTGATCTAAATGAACTTAGGTGTAGACCTAACAGGCAATCTTTTAGACAAATCTAGTTTAATAAGGTTCTAATAGGGTGCCCAGGTGGCATTTCTTTCCTCTTCCCATTATTTAGTTATTCCCTTGGTACCCTGGTTTATCCTCTAGAACACCAGGCAGGCACCTTGCAACATGGCCTGTGGTCTCCATTAGCTGAAGTTATAGCAATTCGGCTGGTTTCTGAGATGCAATACCCTGTGTATGATATTCAGTAAGATCCCATGCCGGTAGAGGAAAGTATCAGGTTATTTAGAAAATAATTAGCCTTCTGTTTCAATGACAAGAAGGAATGGCAGCGTGTAGGCAGAAAACTGAGGCGTTGCCTTTACCTACCTGCTGAGATTATATATATATATATAGCTCTGTTCCAGTAACAAGAAGCCGAAAGCACCAGCCTGAAGATGACGAGTGAGACCTCGTCGAAACGTCGCACAGACACCCTGACTCTTACACGGGAAGACACCCGAAGACACCAAAACCTGCATTCCTGTACCCGTGAAAATCTACGAAAGCATATATATATATATATATATATATATATATATATATATATATATATATGTACAAAAACAGTCACATGTTTTTACAGAATAGGCCAATAGTGCCACAGGAAATGAATCAGAGCATCCTTAATTAATATGTCAGAATATAAGAAATGGGGGGGAAATATGTATAATTAAATTCTTGCACTAAAAACAAGAATTAAAAAAGTTGCTAAAATAGAACACTGCTTCTTTTTTGTTCCTTAAAAGAAAGTGTCATCTCCCCGTTCCAACACCTCGCTTGGTGCTGCTCTGTAATGAATTGCCAGTGAGGAGAGCTGACAGGTTGGGCCTTCCCCAAAAAAACCCCAGAGGCTCTGTGTCGAGATTAGAGAGCCTGCAAAACTTTCAGTTTCCTGCATCGTTTCCATTTCGAATTAGGGAGAGGGTGGGGTGTCGGCAGCCGACCAATGCGGACCGTGGCAATAATGAGGAACTGCTCAAAGAAGGTGATAAAGAAACAAGATGAGAAGAGTAATCCTGAGTGGGGAAGGGAGGGAGAGGGTGGTGATAAAGTTCTATGGCCACATCCCAAGCCCAGCTAGTTTGTGGCAGCCACGGTTTTATTGTGTGGCCAGGTGGTTGGAATGGGGGGAATAGTTTTGTTTGCACTGAAAGGTAATGTAATGAGAAGAAGGGGCTATCAGTTCATACTCGCTGCCCATTCTTTGTTCCTACCAGTGGCGCAGGCTTGCAACTGCGGGTGCCATGGGCCACACATGCTATTGGGCGTGCATGCCGATGTTAGCACTCCTGGCAGCATTTGTGAGCGACACCCCTAGCACACGGCTGGGCGTGCTGACATCGGACACATGCAGCACTGGGCAAGCTGACGTCAGACACATGTGCCCAGCACACATGCCACCAAATTTTGTGGGTGCTCAGCCCCCTCAGGGGGGATTTGGGGGGGGGCCCTGGACCCAGCACCTATGGTTCCTGTAGTAGGCATAGTTTTGCATTAGAATCATAGAATTGTAGAGTTGGAAGGAACCCCCAGAGTCATCTAGTCATCTAATCCAACCCCATCCAATGAAGGAATCTCAGCTGAAGTATCCATGGCAGATGGACACCCAACCTCTGCTTAAAAACCTCCAATGGAGGAGAATCCACCACCTCCTAAGGGAGTCTGCTCCAGTATCAAACAGCTCTTACAGTCAGGAAGCTCTTCCTGATGTTGGAAACTCCTTTATTGTAACTTCAAGTCATTTGTTCGTGTCCTACCCTCCAGAGCAGGAGAAAACAAGCTTGTTCCATTTTCCACATGGCAACGCTTTAGATATTTGGAGTTGGCTATCATATCTCATCTTAGTATCCTCTTTTCCAGGCAAAACACACCCAACTCTCTCAACCGTTTCTCATAAGGCTCAGTTTCCAAACCCTTGATCGTTTTGGTCACCCTCCTCTGCACATGTTCCAGCTTGTCAATATCCTTCTTAAACTGTACAGCCCAGAACTGCACAGGTGTGGTCTGACCAAGGCAGAATAGAGTGGTACTATTACTTCCCTTGCTAGACACTATAATTCTGTTGATTCAGCCTAGAAAAACATTGCTTTTTTGTTTCTGTATCACACTGTTGACTCATGTGAAGCTTGTGGTCTATTAAGACCCCTAGATCCATTTCACATGTAATACTGGCAAACCAGGTGTCCCCCATCGTATATTTGTGCATCTGGTTCTTCCTGCCTAAGTGCAGGACCTTACATTTGTCCCTCCTGACATTTATTTTTTTACTTTGGGCTCAGTTCTCCAATCTGTTAAGGACATATAGAATTCTGATTCTGTCTTCTGCTGCATTAGCTACCCCTTCCAGTTTGGTGTCATCTGCAAATTGGATGAGCATCGTTCAACACCTTTATTCAAGTCACTTGTTAAGACATTGAATGGAAATTGGCCCAGGACACACACACACACCCAGGTCTGTAAGTAAAATGCATGTTTGAGAAATGACTTAAACCGACTGAAGTGTCCATTTTTTAAATAAAGTAGCGAAGGTGAATAATTCACAAAGCATAATCATAATCATAATTTTATTACTTATATCCCACTCATCTGGCTGGGCTTCCAGTAAATATAAAAACATAAAAAAATGTCAAACATTAAAAACTGCCTGATACAGGGCTGCCTTCAGATGTCCTTTAAAATTTGTGTAGTTCTTTAACTCCTTGACATCTGATGGGGGGTGTTCCACAGGGTGGGTGCCACTACCAAAAAGGTCCTCTGCCTGGTCCCCTGTAACTTCATTTCTCTCAGTGAAGGAAACTTCCAGAAGACCCTTGGAGGTGGACCTCGGTGTTTGGGCTGAACGATAAGGGTGGAGACACTCCTTCAGGTATACTGGGCCGAGGTCATTTAGGGCTTTAAAGGTCAGCACCAACCCTTTGAATTGTGCTTGGAAACATTATTCAAACTGCATATAAGAAAGTGGTCTACTAACCCCCCCCCCCCGCCGCCTGCAAGTCAGTCTAATACTAGACGTCTTTACTTGGATGAGAAAAGTGGTGTTCTATTCAATGGGAGGTAGTGCCAGTAGAGTTGGGGGAGGAATTCAATTCAATGTGCATTTAAAGGCTAAACTACCTCATTTGCACTCTACAAAGCTAGTTGCAAACAAACACAGTGACCTTTCAGCATTCGCATTTCTCTGAAATTTGCAAGGCCATTCTTCAGCCAGGCGATGCATAAAAATATCCATATGCTAAGGTCAGGAATACATATAAATGCATATATTCATATCACTTTCAAGCAAAAATGTGTTATATCAGGAAACTTTGCATTGCAAAAATGCATATATTATTCAAAATTGCACATAAAAATGTGCATATTAGGAGAAAATTGCACTAAAATGCTGTGGGGAACCTGTGAGAAGGACCTGAGCATGAAAGCACTCTCCCCGCCTGTGGTTTCCAGCAACTGGTATTAAGAAGCATTGGTATTAAGAAACAGTTGGAGCTGCCTCCAACTGTTTTTTCCGAGTTCTTTCTTGCAGGAAGTAGGCAAGCAAACTCTCTTTTCCTAGGTGATGGATGTGGACGGGTTGGTCTCCTGATTGATGTGGTGATCTTCCTGGGAAGAAGGGGGTACAGCCTCCAGTGCCCAGCCAGAGGCATAGCATAGGTTGCCAGTGCCCAGGGCCACATGGCTGTGGGGAGGGAGGGAAACAGAAAAAGTACACATGCACATTCAACTGCCTAATGGCATCTGCATCACCCCAGAGATTGCAGCCACAGAGATAAGAAAAGAAGAGTTACTCTGTTGTCAGGAATGGTCACTTCAAAGTTTGCATGGAGAAGACGTTTTCAATGAAGCCCAGAGACAGAAGCGTGAGGCTATATTGAGGCAGCACCAACAGTTCAAATTTTGTGCCCCCTAACAATTTTGCACCCAGGACAACCACCCCTGTGCCCCCATCACCACTATGCCACTGGCCCCGGCCCATGGCGAAGACTAGTGTGTGTTTTTCCTTGGTTGTGTTATCCTCACCACCTACAGTATCAGATGACTTTGCGGTTGCAGATTATGTAATGAGGAGGAGAGGAAGAAGCAGAATGGTAATCAGCATGGTGCGTGGAATGCCAAAGCCCCATGTCCTGCTAAGTTAACATTTAACCCAGCATATTTGTCCCTATTTCACATGCCCCCAAAACATCGCAACGTATATCATTATTATTCTCAATTTGTTATCACTTTCGCTTGCTGCTGCCCCGAATAATTGCAAAAACAATTCACATTGTGTTGAGAAATGATCTGATGTGTTATGCCTGTGATAATTGTCACACTTCTCCTGCTCCCACCAGGTCATTAGGGCGCAAAAGAGGACACTAGGAGAGCATTAATGAGCTCTCATTGAGGATGTTTAAAAGCTTATATTGATCTGTTTGTCCAAGGAGGAGATATTTAAGCCGTCGTGCAGAGGGCATGGGAGGCAGAGATTGCTATCACAAAGCCTTTTATCCCAAACCTCTCTGTTCCAGGCTTCAATATTGTCCAGCCTCAGCATGTCTAGTTCCGGAGGTCATGCAGTGTTAAGAGTTTTCTTCTTTCCCTTTCTCTCTCTCTCTTAAGAATAATACAGAGCACACACTTAAGTTTTACTACGGGGATCCTTTCTGCAAACTGCATGTTTCCCAGAATATGCCATCTCCCTCTTTGTGCATGTCTAGCTTTTAGGCTTAGATTTATTTATTTATTTTTAAAAGATTCAGACAAAATGAGAAATTTGGCTCAACTTTCAGTAATGTCGCTATTGCTTCCAGTAATTCACAATTATTTTTGGAAACCCACAGAGATTCTTTTTCGTTAATAAAATGAAAAGTCCTACACAAACATGCTACGCTGCTAGAGAACCTTGCTCATGACTCATGTGAGATTACTGGTCCACTTCAGAATCCACAGTCCAGTGGATTCCATTATGAAGGGGCTCCGAGTGTTGTTCTGCCTCCATTCCTGCCCCAGAATTTTTGCTTTCAAACTGTGTGCTAAGCTGCACACAGCCTGAGCAGCTACATGAGGTTACTTACTATAACAAGAGCAAGGCCGTCTGAGAATAGTGGGACTTGATGATATTCCTTTTTCCCTGGGAGGAATTGTATGGGGAGAAACATGGCTGCATCTCTTGAACCACCTTGGATGTTGGAATAATAATAATAATAATAATAATAATAATAATAATAATAATAATAATAATTTATTATTTATACCCCGCCCATCTGGCTGGGTTTCCCCAGCCACTCTGGGCGGCTTCCAATAAAACACTAAAATACAATAACCTATTAAACCTTTAAAGCTTTCCTAAACAGGGCTGCCTTCAGATGTCTTCTAAAAATTTGGTAGTTGTTTTTCTCTTTGACATCTGGTGGGAGGGCGTTCCACAGGGCGGATGCCACTACCGAGAAGGCCCTCTGCCTGGTTCCCTGTAACTTGGCTTCTCACAGCAAGGGAACCGCCAGAAGGCCCTCGGCGCTGGACCTCAGTGTCTGGGCAGAACGATGGAGATGGAGACGCTCCTTCAAGTATACTGGACCGAGGCCGTTTATGTATGAAATGTTTGCTTAATCTGTGTTCCTGTTTTTGGGTTGTTTTTTTTAAGAATTAGCCATTAAAAATCCACCTGCAGATAGGACAGGATGGATTTAGTTCTGTCTTCATTGCAAACTGGAATGCAGGAGATTTGAAGAGTCCATCCATCTCTAGCTTCAGTCTGTGAGGCCAATAGTAAGGATGAATGGGATCTATAGTCTAGTGATGGACATCTTTTTTGTCCAAGTAGGTCAGATGTTTATCTCCCCACATCCTGTGGGACATGTGTGACAGCTGAGTAAAGCCACCTTCCTGTCAATTGTCCAACACCATGATGGGAACACACTACTGAAAAAGTTTCTAGAAGACTCAGTCCTGCTCTTTGAGGGGCTCTGCTTGCCAGTGCATTCAGCACCCAGCAGCATTGAACCCTCCCCCTCCCATTAGCTCACATCACCTGCAGACATCAGCTGTTGACAGATGAGCATGGTTGGTGGGAAATTACCCCATGGGCCAAATTGGACCCCCTTGGCTGTTGGTCAGAGGATCCCCATTCCTGCATCATTGACTGGCTTTGGTTTGTAAATTTTGCCATCTCCAACAGCAGCTCCAAGGCACGGAAGCAGACTTCAGAAAGACCACATTTACTTCTTTCACATATTTCTACCCTGCCTTTAAGAGAATCCCTCACAATAAGGCTTACAATAAAATGGAAAAAAGCAATGAAACAAGGGTAATGCATGGGAAATGACACCAGATTAATAACATTAATAACAGGAAGCCACTGATGAAATGATTTTACAAGAGGGCTTTGTGAAGTAGAGTTCTTATGAGAGAGAACACCACAAGTTGTGGGGTAGGTAGCGCTGTGCTGAATCTTGCCCTCCGTTTTCTAAATAGAAATCAAACCTCTATACAAAAGAAAGTATTAAGCATAGTAGTTTCCTGCATTACAGAATACCCTCCCTGTGAGGTGAGGCAGATGCCAACAGATGCATGGATTTCGACGTGCCATGAAAATATTTTTTTTATTTCAGCAAGCATTTCCGGAACATTAATTTTATCTGGTCAGTTTTAGTACTCTACTCTCTTATTTATGACGTATGTTATTCTGTAGTTTACTCTGCTATAAATCGCTTAGAGATCTATGGTTATAGGCAATTCATAAATATGTAAAATAAATAAATAACCCAGGGTTTCTTTGGCCCTGCAAAACAGGCTGCTGTTTCATTTTGCGTTTTAATCCTGTGTCTTTCTAAGTTGCCTTTCATATTTTCACTTTGGACAAGTTATCTTAAGAGGCGGTGCATATGAGCAGCTGGCCTCTGCCCCCCTCCAATCAGCTATTGGCTGGCTGCAACATTCCCAGCCTATGCTTCTTCCAAACCCCTGAAAACTATTGGCTGGCCTCTTCTGTAAGACCAGGCACCTGATATGGTTGCAGAGTGTGAGTAGATGATTTGTTGAATGTAAGGAAGGACACTCACAAACACCTCTCTGTAATTGCAACAAAACCTCCACATCCCACTCATAAGAATCTCACCCAGATCCCTGCTCCTTTGACGATTTTGACCAGGAATCATGGGGGTGGTGGAAGCACAGGAGAGATTTTTGGCGCAGCACTACAACACTCAGCAAATAGCTGAGAGTTTTGGCACCTGAAAGTGCCCTTGCTCCTGGTTTGTAACAGATCTTAAGGTCGTTTCCTTCAAATGACCTGAACCCAAAGCCTTCAGGAATTTAAAGGAAAGTAAAGGTAAAGGGACCCCTGACCATTAGGTCCAGTCATGACCGACTCTGGGGTTGCGGTGCTCATCTCGCTTTATTGGCCGAGGGAACCAGCGTACAGCTTCCGGGTCATGTGGCCGGCATGACTAAGCCGTTTCTGGCGAACTAGAGCAGTGCATGGAAATGCCGTTTACCTTCCCTCCAGAGTGGTACCTATTTATCTACTTGCACTTGATGTGCTTTAGAACTGCTAGGTGGGCAGGAGGTGAGACCAAACAGCGGGAGCTCACCCCGTTGCAGGGATTCAGACCGCCGACCTTCTGATTGGCAAGTCGTAGGCTCTGTGGTTTAACCCACAGCGCCACCCGCGTCCCTTAAAGGAAAGTAGTAGCATCTTAAACTGCTATCTGAGTTTGGTAACTGATGCAAAACCCACGCAATATCATCAACACTGCCTAGCAGTAGCAGTGGTAGGGCAACAGTGCTTACCTGGCCTCCCAACAGCAGTGTTGTTGTTGCTTACTGGGAAGGAGAGGGGAAGGGGTGGGACAAGAGGAAGGTCAACATGGTGCAAATCAAAAGAACAGATTGGCTCCTTTGGTGCATTTGCACTGTGCCAGATCCCCCACCACTTCTCTCTTCCTCCTCTCCTTCCTGGCAGGCAGCAGAAACTCAGTGATTAGGAGATCAGGTGAGCACCACTTCCCTGCCCCACCATTAGCTACTGCCACCTAGCTCTCCCAAACATTCTGACAGCTCAAATTTAAACCATCAGAAGCTTCTCAACCATCTTCAAAGGTAGCCCTACTTGGAAGCTGTCTTAGATTGATTTGGCCCATTGGCCCACCTAGTTCAGTATTGTCTACACTGACTTGCCGTAGCTCTGTAGCCAGAGTTCTATCCAACCCCTACCTGCATAATTGAACCTGGACACTTCTGCACACAAAGCCACTCAGCTTCCTATTACAATAGTTTAGTAAAGTTGGACATTTGGTGGGACAATTCAGATTCCCCCCACCAGAAAGGTTGGGAGTGTCCCACAGTCTCTAGTTCAGAGCTTGGAAGCTCTTCATTTTCCACCAGGAGGTTTAGCTGGGAGTTCTCCCCAAACAATCTGTGGGTTCAACATGGCTTGAGTGCCTCGATGCTGCACCTAATGCCAAGGAGAAAAGAAAAAAAGAAAAACCGCGTTGTGGCAAACTGAAGATGGGGAGGGGGGCAGAAAAGAAGAGAGGAAGAAGGGGAAACCACCCTGGACCAAGACGTGCTTCTGATCTGGCCTGACAATGATGTGAAACCTTCAGAGACGGACAACCTTCCTCTGGTAATGGCATGTTATTGATATGGTAATTTTTATATTAACAAACATGTGGTGGAAAGTCGTCTGTGATGTTTTCTTGCTTGGGAAAAGGAAGAAGAGGAAATGGAAGGCTGCTCAGTGCATTCTAATGAAGCTATGTTAATAAACCAGGATAGGACTTTCCCTGCCTTTACAGGGGGCTCTACTCTACGGTCGACATCTGCCAAGGTAGATGGGGCTTCTGAACTTTAAGCATCTTTGTGAGGCGAATGCGTATAGCAGGGGTGCCTTTCCCCCATCGCAACTGCAGCAACGCCAACAAAAAAATAACATACCTGTTTCAGTGAGTGTGATCCCAATAAGTTGTGTGTAGCAAGAGTGGCTCCAAATGGGAATGTTTTGCTCAGCGAAACAAAACAGCAGTCATGTTTTGAGCATTTCCTTCACAACCATGAGGGCTAGATACATCTTTTTATTCAAGCAAAGCTGGTGGCACAGATAAAATTCTCCGTAGCCTGAGGTGACCATGAGACAGGGTGTGACGGATTAGGAACAAGTGCCTCTTTATCATAGCCTTGCACATGTGAAGGCAACGGAATCTGCAAACGCAACTCTCCTTCCTTGATGTATGTTAAAGATCTTCACTAAAAAGACCTACAAAAGGAAGTTAGGCATACTTTTTAACTTTGGTGCTACATTTAGTTTCATTTTGAAATCTCAGCCCGCCACTCCCCCTTCAGTTCTGCCCTGTTTCCATTTTTCAAGCTGTTAAATTAGTACTTGGGGATTTGGGCTTTTTGCCTGACTTTAATCAGCATGGAGATGGTTTCAAGTCAACCAGATTTTCACAAAAAAGATGATTCTTGCAGGTGTCAGATAATAAGTTGCACTTGACAATTTTCCCCGGTCACAAAAAATATATATTAAAAAAATCCATGTACCAAACAGCTCACTTTCTCTTTAACATTATAGAGCTATAGACACACACACAGAGACCAACCACTAGATCAGATCAGAGGTACATCGAGTCCAGCATCCGCACACTGGACAACACATAGAAACACAATAATACACCAAGCATTAATAGCCACAATCTGAGCCAATATAAAAGTCACAATAACTTTAAAACAAACAAGTTGTATCAAATAAAGCAATATTAATATGTCAAAATCGAACAGTAAAATTAAACATCAACAAATAATAATATTAATGAAACAACTCACACTTATCAACCACAATAAAGAATTACCAATCTATAACCAAGAGAAGTAACAGCAAATCACAATGCATAAAATACCACAAAACATACACAACCATGTAAAAGGATCAAATTGAGAAACAAAGATGCACATTTTATAACACTATTATTATTATTATTATCCTCTTCGCTGTTGCTGCTATTGTTCTCAAAGTCATAGTGTGGGAAAGGCTGGGTGGGGCAAGGCAGGTGGAAATGTCATTGCCTGATGAGGGCCTTCTTCATGTGTCTCCCCCATGAGACTTCTAGAGGGTGGCAACCCTGGAATGAGCCTGTTCTGCAGTTGCTCCCCATTTGTCGAATGCTCTCCCTAGAGCAGCTCACCGTGCATCTTCATTACATATCTTTAGGCACCTGGTGAAAACGTTTCTCTTCAACCAGTCGTTTGGCTGATGAACAGTCTATGGCCTTTGAAATGTGTCTGCGGGAGAGGGGTTATTGGTTTGTTTTGCTTTCATTTTTCTATGTATTTTGTGTTTTCATTTTTATGTTTTTTTAACCACCCTGTGATCTTTGGATGAAGGGTGATATACAAAATTAACAACAACAACAATATACAGTGGTACCTACGGTTACGAACAGGATTCGTTCCGGAGGCCCGGCTGCATCCTGAAAACTTTGTAACTGGAGGTGTCCTTCTGCGCACGCGTATGGTGCACAGAGCACTTCTGCGCATGCGCGCACAGCAAAACCCGCCACATTCGCAACCCAAAGTTTACATATCCAGAGGGATATGTAAGCAGAGGTACAACTGTATTGGGAAGCTTTGAATATGTGATGTTTTGTTTTGTTTTGTTCTTTCATATACTGTTGGCCGCTGCCCACAGTGGTAGAGTACAATAAATAAATTATTTCAAATCCCTTCCCTCTTGCTATAAATATTCAGAAAATCACTGGTGAATGAATATTCAAAAGATGCAATGTTGTTGTTGTTGTTGGAATTACTGAAAGCATAACTACTTCAGCTTTGAATACATAAGAAATTCATTTTTGAGATACAGCAACCTTCAGCCCATCTCACCATGTCCTGTGTCCAGTCCCCATGGTGAAAATTATTTTCCCACATGCCCCACTCCTGATAGTGCCCGATTTAAAAGAACCTTTAAAATACTTGAAGATGCTTAATACTTTTGGCGCACTGCACCACTTGCGGTCTGATTTTAGAGAAAAAAAGAGCACTTGCAAAAAAGAAAAAGAAAAAAAGTTTCTGGCTGTCTCAAGGAAAACTTTTCCGAACGCGTTAAACAAGGCCCGTCCCATCGCACGCAGCTTGCCAAAACGACAATCAACCACTGTGCATAAACAAGCACTTCTTTTCTACTTATTTCACACCGGTGTTAGCACAGCAGTCCCACTAAGAGGGAAAGAGCAAAACCTTGGCAGACGCAAGAGAAACTTCAGAGTGTTCCTGGAAGAGGAAATCGGGAGGGGGAAAAAGATTAGCGAGCATTTGCTCAGGCAACAGCTGAGGAGATAAGAGAACTGTAAGACAGGTCTGCTTCCAGTTATTAAGAGGCCTATTTAAATATCCCAAATATCCTAAATATACATAGAATGGCTGGAGGTACAGGGAAAGAAGCATGCATGCAGCCAGTTGTGTGTGTGATTTCACCCCTGCCCTGCAGCCAATCACTTGGCTGAACAGGAAAGCAAGCTGGCTTTAAATGAAATTATTATTAATAATAATAATAATAATAATAATAATAATAATAATAATAATTTATAATTTATACCCTGCCCATCTGGCTGGGTTTCCCCAGCCACTCTGGGCGGCTTCCAACAGAACACTAAAATACAATAACCTATTAAACATTAAAAGCTTCCATTATTATTATTATTATTATTATTATTATTATTATTATTATTATTAATTTCTACCCCACCCATCTGGCTGGGTTTCCCCAGCCACTCAATAGCAACTTACCCATTCTGTTGTTGTTATATATTTATTTATAACACACCTTTTTTTCCTGATGGGACTCATGGCAGCTTACAGATAAAAACAAGAATCTCTACAAACAAAAGGGAGGGAAAACAATCATTGTGAACCATTAAACATCAATAGAATTTAAACTGCATACATATATTAAAATCTGTTTAAAACATACAAATAATTACAATAAAAACTGCCTGGCACCAGCCCGGGCATTAAAAACAGTCAGTTCCCAAAGCCTCTTGGAACAAGAAGGTCTTCACCTGCTGGTGGAAGGACAACAAGGAGGGAGCCTGTGTAGTGTCTCCAGGAAAGGAGTTCCAGAACCTGGGGGCAGCCACCAAGAAGACCCATTTTCAGGGTCCCCACCAGGCATGCCTGTGAGGGTGGCGGGACCAAGAGAAGGGCCTCCTGTTTAATGATTGACTGCATGTAGGTATTTTCAGAGAGCTCCCGCTGCACACAGGGCTGATGTCAGGGCCAGCATGGCCAGTCATGTGCCGAGGTCCCACGTTTCAATGGCCACATTTGCCAGGACTTTTGCTTCTCTTCACCATGGTGACATGCTTGCAAGTCCATCTGTCATTTGCTCTGACACAGGTAACAGCAGTGAGCAGCTGGAGATGTTGCTACTTGCTTGCTCGTTGGCAGGTGGTGACTGCAATCATCATAATTATCAGTTTATTTGTATACCACTTTCCGGCAAAATTGTGCCCAAAGTGGCTCACAACACAAGCTTGACTGGCAGGTGAAGATGATAGAATACCTGGAACTTGCGAAAATGACTGGGAAAATAAGAGGAAGGAAACTCAAATCAGAAAGTGAGCAAAGAATGGACAATACTTAAATAATATTTAAAACCATATTGTGAATATGCAAATCTCTTGACAGGTATAGATTGAGTCTTAAATATTAAAGAAAATTATAAATGTGGGGGAAAAATCTTTATGTGTAATTGATATAACGGGAAGTGCGTATAGGTTAAGAATATTTAGAAAGCACAACAAGGTGACTTGGAAGTAAAAAAATATGTGTAATGTTAGATGATGTGTAGTCAGTTAAAGTTTAGTGTCATTGTGGTATTGTTTTTGTCTATTTGTGTTGTATGTTTTGCAATAAAGATAATAATAATAATTAAAAAGTGGCTCACAACATATCAAGAGAACAATTCTCTTTTTTTCTGTGTGTATGTATATGTAGAAACAATTAGAAATAATATCAGCAGTTAGAAATATTATCAATCCATCAATATAAAAATATCAACCCACACCTGTTTGTATAAAATAATACAAATAAACAAGCCTAATTTAACAACTTAAAACCAACCAGGAAAGAATATTGTCTAACCTAGAAATAAAAATTAGTATGCGAAAGATTCAACTGCTCCAGAAGGGTCCGTTTCAGCTCAGACGCAAGATTCAATCTTGATGCATCCAGGTACCTTGACCCCACCTCTCATCTGTGGTACTACAGACATTCCCACTCTTACAACCACTATTACCATAGCTCTCACTCCACACAGAGGCCAATAACATGCATTCCACATTCTCCCACCAATCAACATACATTCAGCTGGGCTAGGGATGTTAAAGGAACTTCTTCTTCTGGAGGAGGAGGAAGTTGTGATGATAGCAATGAGGAGATAGACACGTCATCTAAAAGGAACAGGCCACTGTCCCAAGGAGGCAGAGTTGTGTGGCACAATCACGACCGCTTTCCTAAACGTATAGTACAGTGGTACCTCGCAAGACGAATGCCTCGCAAGACAAAAAAACTCGCTAGATGAAAGGTTTTTCCGTTTTCGATTTGCCTCGCAAGACGAATTTCCCCTATGGGCTTGCTTCGCAAGATGAAAACGTCTCGCGACTTTGTTTCCTTTGTCTAAAAACAAAGACATGTTTTGTTTATAAAGTTAATTTATTTTCCCTTCAATTTTTGAACTGCTCTTTACAGTATGTGTGGCTTTAAAGAGCAGTTAATAAACTGTTGTTGTACCAAATTTGGCTTTGTTTGGACTTTTTTTGACCATAGGAACGCATTAATTGATTTTCAATGCATTCCTATGGGATTTCGTGATTCGCAAGACGAAAAATTCGCTAGACGACAAAACTTGCGGAACGAATTAATTTCGTCTTGCGGGGCACCACTGTACCAGCCTCAGCATATGGCTATTCATATAAATGGGTACACTAGAAAGCTGTTTTTGCAAATAAGAAGCCAGTACAGAACACAGCAAAGCCAGATTGTCGAAAGACGGAAGAACACGAGGACTCATCATGCATTGAGTTAAGCAGCTGATAACAATCTAAAGTAACTTCCCCTGATTTCACTGGGTGGTCTTGAATTTATACCAGCTCAAATAAAAGTTGGAATTGCCTCATTGACTGAGACCTTTAGAATCAGAGTTAGATACTCAAAAAATTGCTCATCTGTAAAATTACAACTATTCTGCCCCTAATGCTTAAATATTGGTTTATGAAAATGCACCATAATAAAAACCCCACAAAAATAGCAATAAAAACTGATCGTTAAGTATTCTCCCTCATTATGCCAATGCACTGTTCTCTCTATTAAAGTACTGGCCGATTTCTAGGGGGAAATGATACGTTCTGAACATAATTAAGAATACTCAATATTTGTATAAAACTTCTTAAATCCATCCTCATATTCTTTTCTTTAAATATGTTCTTTGGTGGCTTGTAGTGCTCACTTTTAAGAATGAGGGGAGCATTCTCAGTCCTGAGTTCTTCTCTGACTCAGATTTTAATTCAAGCCAGAGAAGAACTCCTTCCTTCTTCCAACCATCTTCTGGCTTCTCTTGTTGCTCAGACGACTATTGAGTGAGATGATTTTTTTAAATTTATTTTTTGGTCTCTCCCGGCCACAACTGCATGCAGAACCCTCCCACTCATACTGGCCAGGGTGGAAGGTGGGGGACAGGAAAATCCAGTTTGCTCACCACACCTCTTCCAGGCTGGTACAATTGAGAGGCCAGGATTGGGTCCATTGCCAGGTGCTGGACCACCTTAGGGTCCTGTGGATCCTTAGCTGGCCCAGTAACTTCTCCCTGCCAAAGTCAGAATGCAGGGACTTATTCCACCATGGTGGATGGTGGTGGGTGGGTTGAATTGCTCTGCTAAATGTTTTTAGATTTTAATGACTGAGGCATAGGGTATTTCTGAATTTGTATTAGTATGCAATACATTAAGGATTGATTTACCTAGAGAGTTTGATCATGTTGTGTTTTTGATTTGTTTGTTGTGGCAATGTTTTGTTTTACATACGACCAGCCAAGCTGTTAAGAGTACATTATAATTATTATCAATAATTATTTTTTAAAAAACAGGAAAAAATAATTAGAATCAAGATCTAAAAGTGTCTGAGGGAGGTGTGATTTCCCGTATTTGTAAAATTTTATTCCAGGGTGAATCCAGGTAGTTGCCTTTCCAGATGGTAAGAAGGGAACCACGCCCCCACCCTCGTAAACTAGCAACACAACACAGTCCTATATTTTTATATATGCTAGCAGGAATAAGAAAGTGGTGGGGGTGTTTTCACACGCTGCACAATCATTCTGAAAGTTAAATTGTCATGAGGCACAATTCATTGCAAATTTCTCCTGTGCAATCCCACTGTAATGAATAGCGATAAGCCAGGCAACCAATATTGTGTACTACTGACTACTGGATCATGTCCTTTCCTCTGTCCATTCATTCATTCGTTCATTCGTTTGTTCATTCATTCATTCTGGTTGTTGTTTTTATTCTCTCTCTGTGTGTGTACACACTCTCACACAACATATATATATATATATATATATATATATATATATATATATATATATATATATGCAGGTTTTGGTGTCTTCGGGTGTCTTCCCGTGTAAGAGTCGGGGTGTCTGGGCGACGTTTCGACGAGGTCTCACTCGTCATCTTCAGGCTGGTGCTTTCAAAGCACCAGCCTGAAGATGACGAGTGAGACCTCGTCGAAACGTCGCCCAGACACCCCGACTCTTACACGGGAAGACACCCGAAGACACCAAAACCTGCATTCCTGTACCCGTGAAAATCTACGAAAGCATATATATATATATATATATATATATATATATATATATATATATGCAGGTTTTGGTGTCTTCGGGTGTCTTCCCGTGTAAGAGTCGGGGTGTCTGTGCGACGTTTCGACGAGGTCTCACTCGTCATCTTCAGGCTGGTGCTTTCGGCTTCTTGTTACTGGAACAGAGCAGAGTCTGGTGTTTGAGTTCCTATAAATACTGTTGAGGGGTGTGGTGTATAGCCTCCAACGTTCTGGGCAGAGAGGAAGTTCCTAGATTAGTGTGCCTTTTCTTCTTTTGTTCCTTAATTACTTGAGGGATATCTTGGGTGATTACATGAGTGATATTCTGAATACCACTGGGTGGGTCATTAAGTGTAGATTAGTTGCTAAAGCTTTCGTGTCTTGACCTCTTGAGCTTGTGAAGAGTTTTTCTGAGAAGATGGCTGTGCTGCATTTAGTTGTGCTCTGGCTTGGCTTCGTGTATAGGGGCGAGCTGTGGTTTTGTGCCTTGTGCCAGCCAGATCTGTGTAGGGATTGCAGGGGGGTGCAGCATCCGGAGGTGCCACTATAGTTTGGCTACTGGATGGAGTCTGTAATATGTCTGTGGAGAGGGTCTGGGTTTGGGTCTGGTGTGGTTGATTGGTGACGACGTTCTGTGTGCCTCTGGTTCTGGTGTCGGTTTTTGTGGGGAGGGCTAATTTCCAGATGTCTGGCAGGCGGGACGTGTCGTCACGCTTGTTCATGTTGTGAGGGTGTTTCTCTATCTCGATGGCTTCCATGATTATTCTCTTGTGGTGATGTTCCATGTTAAAGAGCAATTTGGAATCTGCAAAATTAATTTCGTGTCCTGTTTCTTTCATGTGTTGGAAAAGAGAGGAAGTTTTTTCTTCTTTTTTGACGGCATTCTTGTGTTCTGCGATACGTGCATTTATTCGTCTGTTTGTTTGTCCAATGTACGTGGCTGGGCAGACTTTGCAGGGTATTTCATAGACCCCTTGGTTTTCCAGCTGGATTTTGTCTTTTGGGTTTCTGAGGATATTGGCTATTTTTTGGTTGGTGCAGAAGGCTGTTTTGATATTGTGTTTATGGAGGATTTTGCTGATTTTGTCTGTAGTGCCCTTGATATAAGGAAGGAGGGCCATGCCATTGTTTTCTTCTGTGTCTTGGTTTTTGGGGGGTGTTTCTTTTTGGATTAGCTTCGTAACCCTGTTTTTCTGGTATCCATTGGCGATTAACACATTTGAGAGATTCTGTAACTCAGTTGTCAAGTGGTCTTTGTCAGCCAGGCGTTTGGTTCTGGAGGTGTTAATCGCCAATGGATACCAGAAAAACAGGGTTACGAAGCTAATCCAAAAAGAAACACCCCCCAAAAACCAAGACACAGAAGAAAACAATGGCATGGCCCTCCTTCCTTATATCAAGGGCACTACAGACAAAATCAGCAAAATCCTCCATAAACACAATATCAAAACAGCCTTCTGCACCAACCAAAAAATAGCCAATATCCTCAGAAACCCAAAAGACAAAATCCAGCTGGAAAACCAAGGGGTCTATGAAATACCCTGCAAAGTCTGCCCAGCCACGTACATTGGACAAACAAACAGACGAATAAATGCACGTATCGCAGAACACAAGAATGCCGTCAAAAAAGAAGAAAAAACTTCCTCTCTTTTCCAACACATGAAAGAAACAGGACACGAAATTAATTTTGCAGATTCCAAATTGCTCTTTAACATGGAACATCACCACAAGAGAATAATCATGGAAGCCATCGAGATAGAGAAACACCCTCACAACATGAACAAGCGTGACGACACGTCCCGCCTGCCAGACATCTGGAAATTAGCCCTCCCCACAAAAACCGACACCAGAACCAGAGGCACACAGAACGTCGTCACCAATCAACCACACCAGACCCAAACCCAGACCCTCTCCACAGACATATTACAGACTCCATCCAGTAGCCAAACTATAGTGGCACCTCCGGATGCTGCACCCCCCTGCAATCCCTACACAGATCTGGCTGGCACAAGGCACAAAACCACAGCTCGCCCCTATACACGAAGCCAAGCCAGAGCACAACTAAATGCAGCACAGCCATCTTCTCAGAAAAACTCTTCACAAGCTCAAGAGGTCAAGACACGAAAGCTTTAGCAACTAATCTACACTTAATGACCCACCCAGTGGTATTCAGAATATCACTCATGTAATCACCCAAGATATCCCTCAAGTAATTAAGGAACAAAAGAAGAAAAGGCACACTAATCTAGGAACTTCCTCTCTGCCCAGAACGTTGGAGGCTATACACCACACCCCTCAACAGTATTTATAGGAACTCAAACACCAGACTCTGCTCTGTTCCAGTAACAAGAAGCCGAAAGCACCAGCCTGAAGATGACGAGTGAGACCTCGTCGAAACGTCGCACAGACACCCCGACTCTTACACGGGAAGACACCCGAAGACACCAAAACCTGCATTCCTGTACCCGTGAAAATCTACGAAAGCAAATATATATATATATATATATATATATATATATATATATATATATATATATATTCATCTCTTCATGCAAAGGTAGGAGGCAAGCTTTAGAAGCAAAGTCTACAAATTGATTCACTCAGAAGGGTTGCCATGGTGACAGATTACTATAAAGTAACTTGAACCGGCCCTTTGACATGGAGAGAGTTCAAAGGTCAGCCCTGCCTGCGCTAGGACTCCTTTGACAACTTCCTGCATAATTTGACTGTTATTTGCGTGTCTGGTCACTGTCTGACCTCAAAGTCTGGAAAGAATTGAGAGGTACTCTGTATATCTGTATCACAGGGACCTCCAAAAGGGCATTTTTAATCACATTTCGGTGAGAAACCCATACTCAAAGCTAGTGTGGGCGACAGCTGGCGGAGCAGATGAAATCCTGTAGATTCTTCAGGATCCGTTGAAAAACTTGCCTGCCCGCATTTCAGAGTATTCATGCAGCTGTGACCTCTCCCGTTGCAGAGAGATTATGTTGGTTCATAAGATTTAAGGATCTGCAACGAAGGGCTCATTCAGATGACCTGTTTATTGAGCATCCGTCCTGATTTGCTTGCTCAAATTTTGCATGGAGGTTACATGATGTCTTCCCATCAATATTTTATTGAACATTTGCCATGATTTTCCTGTGGGGAGGTTATATTTATTTGATTTGTCTAATGTTTAACATATAATGCTTAACACCATGTTGAAAAGCGGGGTTGCCAAAAAAGATGTAAATGACGAAACCAGTTGAAAGTAACCATAAAATCAGGAAATTCCTAAAGAAAACAATTATTCACCAAGATCTGAGGTTCAGCAGGGGAGAGGCCCGTCTGATCTCAGTCAGCAAGGAGTTCCATCAGTGCAAGGATTTCTGCTTGTGTGATGGGACTCCCCCTCTGGCCTTTGTCCTCCTCAGATCTCCTGCATTTGCAACATAATTCTTGCTTTGAAGCTTGGGCTCCTCATTTAACATGGAGCGCAATGCAGGATCTGCCGTGTAACAGATTTATGTATAAGCTAAAAAAAGCTATACTATAGTTTAGGGCGCCACTCTCTTGGAGGCCCCCCAAAAAATTAAAGGGGAAAACCCTGGATGTACATTCCCAAAATAAAAGATAAAAAACAAATAAAATAAAACCTATATACAGCAACAGTGGCAAATGGCTTTAGATACCTATTAGGTCCATAAATTACCATATAGCATATATTCAACACAAAAAACAGTGATAATAATAATAATAATAATAATAATAATAATAATAATAATAATAATTTATTATTTGTACCCTTCCCATCTGGCTGGGTTTCCTCAACCACTCTGGGCGGCTTCCAACAAAGACCAAAAATACACTAAAATTTGTTGTTGACAAAGGACAGCTGGACATATAAAGGGCCCCATTACCTTCAGTAGCTTAGGGCCTCATCAAACCTAAATCCGGCCCTGTATCTGCCTCAGAGATATGGAAGTATAGGAATGAAATTTGGAACGTAGTTCATTGTTGATAAAATTCTCTGTTTGAAATCTGAACACCCGGCCAGTGCTCACACTCATTTTCAAGGTGGCCAGAAAAGGTGGTGAACATGTTTCAATGTGCCACTTCCCACATGGACAAGGAAAAAATAGCAACGCACAGCCCAAACTTCCAATAAAAATGAAAATCCTTCATTGGCTATGATTCCTTACGGATGCAGATAGGTGCCTCTCTATCCTTTGGCACCTTTATGGCAAATCCCCTCCCGCAATCAACCTTGTACTCGAAGTTAGAGTGAAAAATTAGTTCAGTTTTAGACCTGAATCAGGACTGTGATGTTTGTAGCTCTCTCATAGTTTTACCTCTAGGATATCTCCCTTAACCTTGAAACATCACAATGAAATTGAGAATGCACTCTTATGTGTAGTGTAGTTATAGCTTAAACAAACCAATTATAATCATACATCCTTGGAAATAAGAGGCAAATAAGTGTCATTGAAATGTGTGTGTTACTTCCAGATAAATACGTTTTAGAAGAGGGTCATTAGGGCCAAATTGACACTGCCACAAGCTTTAGGTGCCCCCTTTGTTCTTTATATATATATTTGTTTTCGGTCTTTATTAACTGTGTTTCTTTTATTTATGAATTGCATTTATTTAGAAAGCACAAGCACACACATTCATTTGGCTGTCTTTGGCTTCGTACACACAGGATAATTTCTATAAGAGAAATGTAAAATGTAATGTGATTTGTGAACTGTATAAGGAGAACTAAAATGAACATTTAGAAAATCTAGAGGGGCAATCCATATTCCTTTTTTCGAAAGAAGAAGAAGAGGAGGAGGAGGAGGAGGAGGAGGAGGAGGAGGAGGAGGAGGAGGAATGACCATGGCTTTGGAATGGAAAACAATTTGATACATTTTGTGTCGATATAAATCCATGTGCCCACCCCCTGTCAAAAAAATCCCAGGCAAACCATAGGAAACATCTAAAGGAGTCCTGGGTGACTTCATTTACCCCCAATCTCATCAAATATGCAGTATATTTCCATAAATTTCTGAATGACTATGCTCTAGAACATTTGAACATAGAACTGACCAGTGGAGAGGTGACCAAAGACTTACTCAGAACCTGGTGTAAGAAGAAAGTGTTGATCAACCATATAGGAATAGTGACCACAGTATTATCAAATTCGACATATTTTAAGCGCTTGGTTTTCATCTTTTGCCTTCAATAGCAACAGCAAGTGGAGTAGAAGAAGGGGAAATACTTTTCTTCTTTCCCCTCTTCCCCGAAAGTGGCAGTAGCAGCATGAAATGGAAAGAGGAAGGTCTAAGGCTAAGCCACCCCATGGCTAGGATCAGTGTGGGGTGGCTTATACCTTCCCTATGCCACTGGTGTGGGGAGAGGAATGTAGAAGAGAAAGGTGTGAGGTTGGCAGCAGAGTAGGATTGATGCCCCAACCTTCCTACTGTTGAATGGTTTCTTTAAATGTAAAGGTTCATCATTGTTCCACTCTATGTGTATGTCTTTAAGGGGCCAGAGCAAGATAACGAGACCCAGCTTTACAGCTGTGAAACGTAGCAGGTGCTGCTGAGTTGTATTTGATTAAGGCGTGTCAGCATTTGGGTAGAGTATATAAGGAGCAACACCTAGCTCTCCCATTACCCTGGGGGATGGGTTGGTGGTTGGGTCATGTTTGTTTGTTAGTTAATGTATTTAGTGTAAATGGAGTTTTTGTTTTTCTTATTAAAACCTTTAAGTACTTTTTGAGTCCTTTCTTTTTAATGCATGATCTCCCCAGCAAGCTCTCTGCAGCGTTACTATACTGCAAAAAGCCAACATCTTTGGTTATGGGCCCAGCTGCTGAGTGGATGACTGCATATTTCTGGACTCTGAGAAAGGTTTGAAAACTCCTTCTCCTGTTAGCGTAGTTTTTGTGGGTCTGGAAGATATCCAGAATGGTTGACCGGGTTCCTGAAGCTGAGAAGGCTCTGGTCTTCCCACAGCTAACAGATGAGAACTATAGTTTGTGGTCTTTTCGGGTGGAGGCGCTCTTGACCTCTAGAGAAGTATGGACCTATGTAACTGATGACCCTCCTGACCCTGTAACTAATGCTTGGTCGAAAGGAGATGCAAAAGCCAGGGCGATAATTAATTTGGCAGTCAGCGACCAGCAAGTAGTCTATATAAGGAATAAGAAAACTGCCAAAGAAATGTGGGACAGTCTTGCAGCAGTGCATGTTAGAAAAGAGTCAGCGTCTGCATTGACGTTTTTCAAGCAGTTGTACCAGACGAAGTTGCAGCCTGGTGGAGATTTGGCAGCACACTTGAGACGTCTGGAGGCAATACGCGGCGAATTAATTCGAAGGGACATGGAGGTACCTGATATTCAGTATGTTTTTATCATCCTTTGTTCCCTTAATGAAGACTTTGATGGGGTAGCTAGCCAGATATCTGCCGTTCCACCAGCACAATTAACTGTGGAAGGGGTAACGGCAAGATTAATGGGCGAGTTGGATAGAAGGGAGGCTTGTGCCATAAGCACTCCTGTTTCCAGAAAGAATGAGGAACACCATATGCAAACCTGTGGTGATACAACTGCATTTAAAGCTGCAAACCGTTGTTGGTTCTGCAATAAGCAAGGACATTTTGCAAGGGACTGCAGATCCAAAAGAAAGCAAAGTACTCCCAAGCCTGTTTCTGTTCGTCAATCACGGTCGTCAGCCCAGCAGCCGGCATCGTATAGTAAAGACAGAAACGAGCCGCGAGCTTTTCACGCTCGGACTAAAGATCGTAAAAGACCTAAAGGTGCCAAGTGGAATTCTTTTATTGTGGACTCAGGAGCATCGCAGCACGTCTGCAACGATCGAAGCTTGTTTATTTCTTTCGAAGAGGAAATTGGTAATGTACATTTAGCCAATTCACAAGTCTTGCAGTCGCTTGGCAGGGGTACTGTTAAACTTGACTCTTTAAACATTACAATAGCAAACTGCATTTACTGCCCGTCAGTGGACAATTTATTGTCAGTAAGGTGTTTTGCCCGTCAAGGCATAACTGTGCGTTTCATAAATTCAATGTGTGAGTTTTTCGAGGGGAACAAACGTCTATTGTATGCCCGGGAATCTGATGGTTTATATAGACTGTATTTTCGCACCTACTCCCAATCGCCTATAAATTGCAGAGTAGCACAGTCAAGCCAGGGGTTGAGGAATGTAAGGCCACATTCTGGGTGTGTCCACGAGGCGCACAGAATTCTGGGACACCTGAATTTTGCTGATGTAATTAAGACACAGAATATTGTCAATGGCCTCAACTTAAAACCATGCAAATTCTTTATGCAATGTCTGTCCTGTTGCAAGAATAAGATTAAGGTTGCACGCAAGGGTAGGTGCTCAGATAGGAAAGTAACTGAGCCATTTGAGTGTGTACATTGTGATTTAGTTGGGCCACTCCCAGCATCATTAGGAGGTTCAAAGTACTGGCTTACTCTCATAGACCAGTATAGTAGATATTGTTGGACTTATGCAATAGCTGAAAAGTCCCAAGCATTTGAGAAGTACAAAGTTTTTTGCAACTGGGTAAAAACGCACTTTAACAAACCTATTAAGAATCTGTTTTCTGACCGGGGCGGGGAATTTGTTTCTGAGGATTTTGAGAGTTTCCTGGAAGCGCAGGGGACTACTCATGAGTTATCTTGCCCCCGAAGTCCCTGGCAAAATGGGCTTGTTGAAGTTGTGCAGCGTGACTTGCAGGCAGGGGTTAAAACTTATCTACATGATGCTAATCTGCCCAAAGACTTTTGGGCTGAAGCACTCAATGCCTTTTGTTATGTTAGAAATCGCAGTTATCATTCTGGTTTAGATGTCACCCCCTATGAGAAGCTATTTAAAAAACGCCCTAATCTGAAATACCTACGCATTTGGGGTTCAGATGTAATTATGCATTATCCTGCTAAGCAGAAATTGGGTGAACGTAGTGTACAAGGGAAATTAATGGGCTACCAGCAGGGGGTGTACAGAATTTACATACCAGCAACTGGCAAATTTCATATTACCAGAAGCATGATACAAACTGTAAATTGGAATGGAGTTGCTGTTTTCCAAGACACTGATGGTATAAATGATACTGAGGAAGAAGAGGTAGAAGAAGCAGCAGCAGGAGGAAATGGTGATTCTGAATTAATAGAAAAAGACAAAAAGCCTGTTGAATCTGATAATTTGTTTGATTTAAAGTCACAGGCCCCCGAGGGGAGGCTAGATTCTCTTGAGTTTTCTGACCGTGAGCTTAGCCTACAGGCACCTCTTCAGTCTGACAATGATGATTTACAACCTGAAACTAGTAGTTCACTGAGTCCCATTAAGTCTGAGGAGTCTGACTCTCCTTCCGGACTGAGACGTTCAGATAGAAAGAGGCAGAAGCCACAACGTTTTGCAGATGAACATTTTAATACAGTGTATGCCAATAAGGCGGTTTTTGAGCCAAAAAGCTACAATGATGTTCAGAATTTACCTAAGCACCAAGCTGTAAATTGGTACAAAGCTATGAACTCTGAGACAGCTTCTTTAAAAGAGCATAACACTTGGTCTCTTGTACCACAAACCCCAGATATGAGACTTATTGATTCAAAATGGGTTTATAGAGTTAAAATGAATGACAAAAATGAAGTTGTAAGGTACAAGGCAAGATTAGTTGCTAAGGGTTTTCAACAAATTCCAGGAGAAGATTATGATTTGTGTTATTCACCAAGTGTAAGATATGAAACAGTTAAGCTTTTGTTAAAAGATGCATCACAATGTGGAAAAGCCCACTATGCAATGTTTCTCTGCTCTTAAGAGAGTGGTAATGTACCTTAAACATACCAAACATTATAGGTTGCAGTTTACATCAAGTATTGACAAAGGTTACACATGAAAGACATGTACAAAGTATGCTTTATGTTTTTGTTCCACAATGATGAACCGCAGGGGAAATGTTGAATGGTTTCTTTAAATGTAAAGGTTCATCATTGTTCCACTCTATGTGTATGTCTTTAAGGGGCCAGAGCAAGATAACGAGACCCAGCTTTACAGCTGTGAAACGTAGCAGGTGCTGCTGAGTTGTATTTGATTAAGGCGTGTCAGCATTTGGGTAGAGTATATAAGGAGCAACACCTAGCTCTCCCATTACCCTGGGGGATGGGTTGGTGGTTGGGTCATGTTTGTTTGTTAATGTATTTAGTGTAAATGGAGTTTTTGTTTTTCTTATTAAAACCTTTAAGTACTTTTTGAGTCCTTTCTTTTTAACGCATGATCTCCCCAGCAAGCTCTCTGCAGCGTTACTATACTGCAAAAAGCCAACACCTACATGTTCCTCTGTGGCTTGCCTGGGCCGGCCAGTACCAACACTGCTCACTTGCTCCACCCTCACCAATCTCTTGCCTGCCTGCCCACTCGCCTGCCAGTTCTCTCCACCAGCCTGTCTGTCTGAGTCACCCACTTACTTGCTCACTCACTCTCTCTGCCTCCCTCCCTCTCCTACTCGCCTGCTGTTTTGTCATTACACTGTAGTTTGCATGGTCACCAACAGGCAGCCACATAGACTGCTGCGTGACAACATCCTTGCAATTTTATTATATACTAAGAAATGATATTCACAATGTCATGTAACTCATAGGAGTTTTCTATAGTACATGCCTGAAAAGGGCTTCTTGCCAGATCCAGAAATACAATTTTATTCATGTCATTTATTTGACTAAACCAAGGGTAGCCAATGTGGAGCCCTTCGGATGTTGTTGACCACAATGCTTATCAGCCCCATCCAGCATGGGCAATGGTCGGGAATTATGGGAATTGGAGTACAAACCTCTGGAACGTACCATACTGGAACCCCCAGACTAAATGAATAGCCATCATTTCCTCAAGATGCAAGTGTCAAAGCCCTCTAGCACAACTCAAGACATACAAATTGCAAGGTGTACTGTGGGCCTTCAAAATCATTGCAAAGGGGAAATCTGGATGGCTGAGACTTTTTGAATCTCTGTGATCTCCTTGAATTTCCAAGCTGCAACAGAATCCGAGGCAGTTTTTAACTGTGTATATCACGTTTGCTGCACAATTATATAGACCAAATGCAGATGATGGAAGGTGTTGCACTTAATAGGTGAGTGGTCTCATTCAGTATATGGCAAATCCCATTTTTGATTATAGAGTAGGAGACAGCCAACATTCCTTCTGAGGAAAAAGAAAGATGTTCATACATAAACGAAGAGGGGAAATGTGTTTTCTGTGCAATTGTGTCCCCCCCTCTTTTGCAAACCATCCTACTTAAAGCTAGTAAAATTACACAGGGAAAAAGAAGTGGAGCTATTATGTGTTATTTTTCCATTCACTTAATGATGCATTTCAGTTCACTCGGAAATAAAGAGACACGCTTGAGTCAATAAACAAGGACTAACAGAACAGAGTCTATCCAAAAGGCACTATCTGAGCATCTCTAGCCTAAACATGATATCTCTGCTGCAGCAGGAAGAAGAAGAAAAACACCTCTCTCTCTCTCTCTCTCTCTCTCTCTCTCTCTCTCTGTCCTTGGATACTGCTATTTATTTATTTGTGGCCATTATGGTCGCTCAAGTAGGCAAATAAAAGAAACCAACTGTGTGTCCTAAGCAACACAGCATTCATAAATCCTCTAAGATGTTTTATTTAGTGGGGAAGCATCTTCTTTGCATGCAGAACATCCCAGATTCAATCACCAACATCTCTAGGCAGGGCTGGGAATTATCCTGTCTGAAACCCTGGTGAGTCACTGCCACTCTGTGTAGACAATATTTATCTAAATAAGAGTTTCCTAAACTTGGGTCTCCAGCTGCTGTTGGACTACAACTACCATGATCCCTAGCTAGCAGGACCAGTGGTCAGGGATGATGGGAATTGTAATCCAAAAGGCCCAAGTTTGGGAAACCCTGATCAAGATGGACTCATGGTCCAATTCCATATAAGGCAGCTTCCCATGTTCCTAAAATGGAAGAAAAGTAAAGAAACCATCCTCACTGATTCTGATTCAGTTCTTCAAGTTTTATCGCTTATGTACTGAGAACGGCAACAAGAGGAAGGTACCAGAAGATTCAAGGTAACCTTGAGGTTTGTAGAACAACAATAATCTTTTAAAAAAACAAAACAACTGAGCTCCACACCCTGAAAAAAGACCAACTCAGTGCCCACAGAAGGTAAACTGGTAGTTTGTTTTATTTAAATTTTATTTGTCAAAGCATAACAAGAAGAGAAAAAAAAAACACCACCATCATCTGCTGACATTAGCAATCAAAGTATTCCATCGATCCTGACAAAAATGCAAATTTAATATAGGCACGCCATATGTGTACCTGACTGTTGAGGGATGAGAGAACGGAAAGGAATGGAATGGCTGGAAAAGGAGAATGGAGAAAAGGACATGTAAATGTAGAAAAGTGACAGGCTGCCAGCAAGCTTCCGAGACCAATTCATGGCTAAGCTATTAGCATATAAAGATTTAAATGGCTGGGGAGCCAAGTATCTGAGGGAGACACTTCCCCATTACCAGTCAACCTATTTGTTACAATCAGCAAGAAACAGTGTAAGCTGGTCCATTGGGGACCCGAAGGGAACTCAGCCCCTAGGAGTTGGTTCCTATGGTTCCAGATCATCACATGCAACAGTGGAGTGTAAGCCCATTCCGCCCTGTTCCACCCCTTTTCTAGTCACTTCCGGGTTGCTGTGATGCACATATGCACGGTTGCACGTCAGTTGGACACACGTGAATCGGTTGTTGCCTGCACTGCAACTTTGACTAGTTCCAACCAGCATAGCCAACAGTAAGGAATGCTGGGAAGTGTGGTCCAGTGACATTGGGACGGCCATAAATTACGCACCCCTGTCTTAAATAAATTGAAAATCACACCAGCAGTTTGGTGTTACCCACCAAAAACCCCAGGCTATCACAGCCAACCTGTAGCTTACAACATATCACCTGAGAGTCTGTCACTATCCATATGGCAGACATACACACACACACAAATCCATGTCTGTTAAAAAAACAAAAAAAAAAATGGAATTCTGGGCAGCCCACAAATTAAAATATCATGCAAGCTATAAAATGCTGAAAATCCACAATAGCAAACAGCAAGCCAAGCACAAATTAACCAGTAAAGGAAAACAGCAACAATTCACAATGCAGTGATCTTAAAGCAAACAGCATCAACATAATAAGAGAAGAGGATACTTAGCCAAATGCGCTCCCAGAGAGCCCTCCTAAAGAGCCATGCTTTAAATAACTGCCTTTTGTAAACTGTTTTAAAAGCAAGTTGTTTCTTTATTTGCTTTTCCTGTATTTGCACTCTACCTTTCTTTGATCATGAAACTGAAGGTGGCCTACGTTTGGCTCCCAGGAAGTCACTCATCCACACCCTAGCCAGACCTAGATCTGCTTAGTTGCAACAAAGTGGTAGCGGCGCAGAGTATGCCCGCACTGCCCAAGAAGGGCACACTCCCGAGAGGGTCGGGGCACGGAGGGTGCCCTCCCAGGCGCGGGATAGCCGCTCGGGTGCACGGAGCAGCGTGCGAGCCCTGCAGCCGGGGGTGGAGTGAGCTGCCCTGGGGGACAGAGCAAATTGTCGATGGCGGACATTTGGCGCACCACCCGCCCGCAATTCCCAAGCCTCCCCTGAGCTGTCAAAATGAAGGGGGAAGGGGAGGAATGCTGCCGGCAAAGCAGCTCAGCTCCCCCCTTCCCCCGATGGCTCGGATAGGCTTGGGAGTCGCAGGCAGGCGGCGTGCCAAATGTCACCCCCCTCAGAGAAGACACCCGGGCTGGTCCGCCCCCACCACACACCCCTTCCTCCGCCCCTGCAAAGTGGCAGCCTCATATGCCTTCAGGCCACACCTTGGCATCTTGAGAATGGACATCCTGGGCTCCATCTCTGGCATCTCCACTTAAAGGACCTTAAACAGACCTGAGAAGGATGACTTCCTACCTGGGACCACAGAGAGATGCGGCCAGTCATACTACCAATACTGGGCTTGACGGATGGACAGTCTCTGATACAGCAAAAGGCAGCTTTTTAATGTTCCAATGGGAGCCACCTTTTGCAGCAACCAGCTGAAAAGTTTTCATTTTCTTTTATGTGTGTGTGTTCATACTTAGGATGAAATGGGGGAAAAAAATATCAATGCAACTTTGGAGTGTGGCCCAGCGGGACAGTCCCTCCATTCAGATCCTGTATTGTGGGGGACATGAAGGTGTCTGCAGTCCCCATTCCCCCCCCCTGACCATTCCTGTGGGTATCCCTGGCCTCCAGCAATAAGAAGAAGGGGGGAAATTAGAGAAATGTAAATAAGGAAGGAAACTTGCCATTTGTCACTTGAAAGTCCTTATTTCATGGCTTGTTCCCTGTACTCCTGGAATTTTGTGTCATTATCTCCTGTTAAAAGGATTCAAATGACATTATTTGCATGGGAGCGCGCATACAAATTGTGTCGCCTGTGTCACAAAGTTGCATTACAATGAAGGGAGTGATGGCTGTGTCACATGTACGTGACATTCTTTGTGTCATTAAATTTAAAGTCAATGCTGGCAGTTATAAACCACTCACGTCTCCAGAAAATACATCACTTCTGATCTGAAATGAATATTTTAAAACGCCAACTCCAAATGCATCAAATGGCAATAACCTGCAATGTCATCTATTCTCTCTCTTTGCCCCCTCCCCATGCAACCTTTCCCCCCCTTTTTGAAAATCTGGGATTCTAAACAAAGGTGGACATCAGGGAGTTTTATGGAAATGCAGGAAAGCAAAAACAAAAGAAACCAAACTGACAAACATAAAACATAAATAATTCCAAAGCAATTTTTTAAACAACAACATCAAAAACAACAACAACGGATCCATCAGTGGCATTTTCTTGGGGAACATTTTTTAAACCCCATTTTATTATTTTAATTTTTCTTTTCAGAGTCTACAGTCAGACTCACAGATCCTGTCGCTTTCATTTCAGGCAGATGAAATGCATAATTGCATCTTCAAGATCCCAGCACAGGCCATGGTGCACAAAGGTTCCGATCTATTGTCTTGCCAGAGTCCAATAACCCTGTCAACGTAGCAGGCTTTGTGCAATCTCCTCCACACTCCTCCAAAGATTCAAAGGCAAAAGATGACAATGAAGACTCTACCCAAATTTACAAGGGCCTCTTCAGCATAGTAAACAGAATCGGGGGCTGGGAATGTAAGGGAGCTCTCTGCACTCAATTGCTAAAGCAGCTGGCATTAAACTGGATGTTTGGAAGGTATGTGAGAAAGAAGGGGTACTCTCCCCTCACCTGTTGAAAACGGAAATAAAGCTATACCTAATGGTGCCTGGATAAGGTTGCCATTATTATTATTTCAAGTTCAAAAAGTTTTGCCATTTTTTTATTGCAGACAATGTGCTTTAAGTAGAGTGCTACCAGCACTATTTTTTTTAGGGACGCAGGTGGCGCTGTGGGCTAAAGCCTCAGCGCCTAGGGCTTGCCGATCGAAAGGTCGGCGGTTCGAATCCCCGCGGCGGGGTGCGCTCCCGCTGCTCGGTCCCAGCGCCTGCCAACCTAGCAGTTCGAAAGCACCCCCGGGGGCAAGTAGATAAATAGGTACCGCTTACCAGCGGTAAGGTAAACGGCGTTCCGTGTGCGGCTCTGGCTCGCCAGAGCAGCGTTGTCACGCTGGCCACGTGACCCGGAAGTGTCTCCGGACAGCGCTGGTCCCCGGCCAATAAATGTGAGATGGGCGCACAAACCCCAGAGTCTGTCAAGACTGGCCCGTTCGGGCAGGGGTACCTTTACCTTACCAGCACTATTTAACTTCAAGACCATGCTCTTGAAGACAAGTAAGTTGGGGGCAGGAAGGGAAATGGAAAGGACATGCAAGAATAATGTAGCAGCAGAGCAAGGGAAAGAATAAAGAGTCAAGGGGTGAACAGGGTTATCATAAAGGAGATTAAGGGTGGGATTCAACTAATGAGTCCTCCCAGTGGAAGTCCTGGGGTGGAGGTTTTGCTTGGACAGCGGGGATTTCCTTCCCTTCCTCGGTGCCGCCAAAATGGGCTCGTGGGTATCAGAAGAACCCCTGGAACAAGCACTGGGGAGAAGAAGGGAGATTGCTATTCAGACAAGTTGAAATGCTCATCTTGGCATAACATTGATTTCCTCCCTAAGTGAACAGTTTCACAAGAAGGTGAGGAGTGATGAGAATCGGAGAACTGTAGACTTGGAAGGTATATTGAGGGTCATGCAGTCCAACCTGCTGCAGTGCAGGAATCTCAACTAAAGCATCCATGACAGTTGACCATCCAACTTCTGCTTAAAAACCTCAGATGAAAGTGAGCCCACCACCATCTCAGGGAATCCGTTCCATGTCAAACAGCTCTTACTATCGGAAAGGTCTTCCTGATGTTTAGTCAGAATCTCCTTGTAACTTGGCGCCAAATGAGAAAGAGAGGCAGATGGGGCTCATCAGCCTGGGAAGTTAGACCATCTAGGAGAAGGAAAGCTCAGATCCTAAACCTCTGCTGCCTTGTGGGATATCTTTGGGAGAAGAAAGGGCTAAGGAGTAAACCTCACACAAACCCAGAGTGGAGTCCCTAAGGCAGCTGGATGGCATCTTGTATGCCTCCTTCTAGCAACTCCTGCAGCCATGCTGGTGCCAAACATATTGGTCTGTGTAATGTGTATGGGTTGCTCGTGCATAAGTTGCCGCCTCTCCAGGCTTTGTTGCCTTGTTAAACCTTTCAGTCTGGGCAGCCCTTCACTTCGTGGCTGCCTCAGTCGCTAGCAGAACCCGTCAGTGGGCGTTTCTTAAATCTTTTCCAACATAAAAGTTGTTTGACACCCAGTCTCCTCCTACTCTCTCTGCGCGGAAGTCTTCTGCGCAGGGTGGGCATGGGTAGCGGAGGACCCGTGCTCTCCCCGCTGGTGTCCGATGAAGAGTCCTGGAGCCCTCTCGCCGATTCCCCCATCAGCCCCTCTATATCCCTGGTGTTGCACTGATTTGCTTCCCCATCTGCGGAGCTGCCTCTCTCCCTGCTGGGCCCTTCTCCAGCATCATTTGAGAGCCTTCCCTCCGCCTCTAGCTCCGATGTCAGTTCCCTGACAGTCTGCTTTCCTATAGGCTACATCAACGAGACCGAGAGAGGGGTCCTGTTGTCTGGGCAGCCCAGGACCTCCCTACACACTGCCCAGGATTGTGACCTGGGGAGGTCACCTAGGTGCTGCTAACACAGCGGTCTGACTTCACCCCTGCAGGCAAACGCCATTGTTTCTCGAGACGGACAGATTCCAACAACAGCAATATAAGAAAGTCTTCTCTCCACGTTTAGCCTAATCCTACACCTGTTTACTGGGGGGAGAAAACTGGCATGAAGTTCCTAGTACATATTGAGGGCGGGGTGGGGGAAAATTCAATTCAGTTCACATTTAAAGGTGAAACTACCCAATTGGCCCTTTCTGAAACAATCCGTGAAGCGAAATATAGTCATCATTCACAATTTGAAATTCAGTTCGGCAGACAATAAATGTGTACACTAGGGTAAAGCCTGCATAAAAATTCAGATATTAGTGAAAATAACATTAGCAGAAACTGCTTGCAAAAATGTGTTTATTGAGCAAAATTGCATGCAAATATGTATATTTGGAAAAGTTTGTTTGAAATGCTAATGGATTTTCATGAGGGATTTTAGAACAAACAACAAACAAACTGATGTACAGAACTGAAGGTAAGACTGGAAGAATGAGAAACTGAGAGAATCAAAACTCACAGGTTCTCCCATTCCTTGTTCCTGGAAAGCGTATTTTGGGTTGCAGCCAGTAACTGCTCTGTACTGCTAAAACTAGGAATTGAGGGATGGGCAGGCATCTAGTAATGTGCATGTTTGTGTGTGTCCATCTGTCGGTGTTTTATATTTAAGGAACTGAGATCACTCTAGAAAAATGCTAGCGAAACTGCATGTTAGAAAATCTAATATCAGCATACCACTGTTTTCATGTGGGAGGAAAATCGGACAAGCAGTCAGTGACACATCCATGAGAATTAAGCGTAACAAAATGAAGACAGATGGTTCCCCTGGCAGTGCTCACTTATATCTACGGTCCAGGGATCAGGCAGACCAAAGAAAATGGAAAGAAGCAGGGCACCAGAGGCCCACAGAGGTCGCCGAGGTGGATTCCAAGTGACAACTCAGGAAAAAGAAGTAGTGTTGTCCTGCTGAGCTCTGATATAGACACAGTCTCTAGGGCTGGCACTGATTACATAAGACTCACGACTAAAGATGGGCAGAGAAGTCTTTTTTCCAGACCCGGCCAATTTTTCATGGATTCGTGCATCAATACATTCCATTCCATTCCCTCATTAATCTGTGGATTTATTTAAAAACCTGCACAGAAAAAAAAGTTTACACATTACCAGGGACTACAGAGCTGAAGGAAGGCACACATGGGTCTTTGCCATGGGCCAGGGGCAGATTTTGGGGTTTGTGACTGGTTCAGTTGCACTGGGTGCAGAGCCTCAGGGACACTGCAGAGGGCACTACAACTAAGATGTGGAATGAAAGGTGAGAAGCGGGGTGTGTGAATTTTGGTGTCATACAGAATTCTGTTGAAATTTGAGGTCTGCCACTGCCAGGTCCCAAGAGGCCACTGGGAGGTTACATTCCTTGCCTCCTAGGAAGAAGTCATGGCAAGAAGGAAACCAAGCTGGCCTCATTCATTGGCCACTGAAGGAGTAGCTGGGAATTCTTGTTTTCTTCTTCCCTCTCTATTTTTTCATCCTTTTGTGACATATTCATTAGGTTGTGTGCCTGCTATGAACTACCCTATATTTCAGGATACTTATGGTGCACTGTGTGGGATGTGGGTGGCTCTGTGGGTTAAACCACAGAGCCTAGGACTTGCCAATCAGAAGGTCAGCGGTTCGAATCCCCGCAATGGAGTCAGCTCCTGTTGCTCGGTCCCTGCTCCTGCCAACCTAGCAGTTTGAAAGCACGTCAAAGTGCAAATAGATAAATAGGTACCGTTCTGGCGGGAAGGTAAATGGCATTTCCGTGCGCTGCTCTGGTTCGCCAGAAGTGGCTTAGTCATGCTGGCCACATGACCTGGAAGCTGTACTCCCTCGGCCAATAAAGCGAGATGAGCGCCGCAACCCCAGAGTTTGTCCCTTTACCTATCGTGCACTGCAAATTACAGAGGAAGTGCATTACCCCACCCCCGCCACTTCTGGAACAGAGGTGGATTTAGGGCAGCGCAACCAGTTCCAACGCGCAGGGTGCTGAGCTTAGGGGGCAGCACAAGACGTTGATGGAGTGAATTGAGCAGTACGGAAGGCAATAGGCAGGGGGCGCCAATTTTTGGCCTCACCCAGGGTTCTGCTGAAATTTAAAAGACCAAATTCTGCCCCTGCTCTGGAATGCCACCCCTGCTACACAAGAGAGAGAATAATCATGTTTTTTGGTACTTTTCTATCCTGCTCGTATTTTTATCTGTTTGTTCAACATAATATATCTGCTGCTTGCTTGCAAATAGAATCTCTGAGTTGTTCTTTCTCCAATCTGGAGGCAGAGGGTTGCTAAATAATGCAACCAAGAAACCCTATTAAAATAATAGGGCAAAACTATGGGGGGGGGCAACCAAGAAGCAGTGTGTTGGGTGCTGACTTTACTCAGGCCATTGGATAAGGTGAGGAATGGTGGTCATTTGAAGGCTGTGTGTTTCACCCGTTATACTATAAGCAGGTACAGTGGTACCTCGGTTTTTGAACATCTCCGTTGACGAACATCTTGGTTTTCTAACGCCATCAACCCTGAAGTAAATGCTTCGGTTTTTGAACACACCTTGGAAGTCGAACATGAAATGCAGCTTCCATACTGAGTTTCCCGTTTTGAGGCTTCTGTACTGAGTTTTCGGTTTTTGAACATTTCAGAACCCAAACGGTCTTCCGGAATGGACTACGTAAGAAAATCGAGGTATCACTATATTTGGATTGGTTGAACTAAATGGAGGGGGAAAGGTATGTTTTATGAATATGATTGCTTCATGGCAATTGGTTGGACATGATGGGTGTTAGAATAAAAGAATCATAGAATCATTTAGGGACATCTAGTCCAAACCCCTGCAATGAAAGAAACTCAAATAAAGCATCCTTGGCAGGTGGCCATCCAACCTCTGCATTAAAACCTTCACAGTCTCCTGAGGGAGACCGTTGCACTGGTGCTGGCAAACCCCCTTGGATCTGTGTGATGATGGGCTGGTTTAGAGATTAAAAGAAACAATTAATCTCTCTCTCTCTCCCCCCCCCCAGTTAACTAAATAAATATAATAAAAACAAGTTACGGAAATTTAAGGTGAGTACCTCAGGACAGAGCCTTTGGAGCTCAGAATCTGGTTGCTTTTGACAAGATGAAAGTAAAGTTTAGCCAGGCTCCAGCTTTAATCTATCATGGTGACAAATGCCTCCTCCACAATCCATCATTCATGCAGAATCTATGGCAATGCAGAATAAGGGGCTGACGCTCTCAGTAACAAGTGTTTACATATTATGGACAGAGCCCTCCCTAAATAGGAGCAGTCCTGAAAAATTATAAATGGGTGGCAACAGCCCTGCACCAACTTTCCATGCCTCCCTGGAGAGGCCCGCGTCACACTCGGGAGAGCCAAGTGCTTTCCAAGCCACTTATCATCTTTGTGGCTCTCTGAATTAGCCTTAATGTCGGCATCCATGAAATGATGTGGCCCGAATGGGAGGGAAGGTGATGCGAAGGGAAGACTTTTGTGAACCTGATGGGAGGGCCGGGCTTGGCCTGCTCTGAAATATTTCATCATTACGTCTGTCCACATTTCTTTCTATCATTCCTGGGAAGCTCTCTCACGAAGCAGTTCGTGGTTGAATCACTGCTCTCCTTTAAAAAAATCATTTAAAAAAATCCACTTTCTTTCTAAAGAATCTACAATTTTCATCTTCGTGGTTATGGTCCAAAGCAGTGACACATATCAGCAGTGCCCTGGGAGGTGAAGATTAGAAATTATATTTTGCTTCGAAAAGCTCATTGGTAGCTTATTTCCATGGATTAAAAAACCCAAGTCCCTTTAAAGAGGCCTGAGGGAACATTCCATCCACCTCAAGCCAAGAGGCAACATACACATTATGTCTGTTGGTCATATATTAACTAATTTAAATTATTTTTTCACCCTGCTGTTCAGTTGGGGGGGGGGACTCCCAGAGTGGTTTCCATAAGATCAATTTTTTAATTCCCTGCCTGCAAGCTTTCTATTTAGAAGGTACAACACAAAAGCAGACCTTCTAAGTGTCCCTATTTTCCAGGGACAGTCCCAGTTTTACAGAAGCCATCCCAGTTTTTGATTTCATCCTGAAATGTCCCACTTTTACTTAGGATGTCCCTGTTTTAATCGGACAAATGTTGGAGGGTATGGAGTTAGGCAACTCCTGAGCCAAGGAAATAAGTAACTAAAACCCTTAAAAGACATCTGAACATATCCCTAAATAGGGAAGTTATTTAATGTTCAATGGGTAGCTTATTATTATTATTATTATTATTATTATTATTATTATTATGGAATAGGACATCCCTATTTTCATTCGACAAATGTTGCAGGGTATTCAGAAGGGGAAAGGGATGGAAGGGAAGAGGAAAAGAAGAATCCTCAGCTACCATTCTTAATGTTACGTAGTAGTTTTTAGAATGATCACTGTTGGAATGGAAATATTACAGAGAGGAAGAGTGTTGAATGGAACTGGTCTCTTAGCAGAACCTACAGAATGTTTCTACTACAAATTCTAAATTCCTATTTCCAAATTCAGTGTTGTTTCTCCTTCCTAATTCCAGTTAAACTCAGCGGGCTAGATTCAACTAAATCAATGTTTTCCAAACTTGGGTCCCCAGCTGTTTTTGGACTACAACTCCCATCATCCCTATCTAGCAAGATCAGTGATCAGGGCTGATGGGAACTAAATAGATCTGCTAATGGGAGTCAGCGGAATGAATCCCACTAAGCACATGGGACTTCTCCCCACTTGTCTCTCCCCTTGTATCATCCTGTTCCCCCAACCATCTATGGGGGGATCAGGAGAACCCCCAGAAGAGTAGGGGGAAGGGGAGAGTGTTCCATCAAGCAAGCAGAAATACTAGTGCTGATGGAATGACCTTTTTAGCATTGCTATGAATTCCACCCTAGTTGTCTTTCCTCTGACCAGCTTCTGTGGAATCTGGCTGTAAATACTGTGAAATAATAGTACAAATTAGTAAGTATTGTATCTTGGTCTAAAAGCCTAGGCTATTTCACTGCAAACAATGCACAGTCTTGGGGAAGAACTCAAAAATGATCAGACAGAAACGTTTGGGGAAAGACAGTTCCTTTGTCTGTCCTTCTCAATATAATTTCATATCTAATTTCGAGACAGCAGTACAAATCACCCCTTCAAGCTTTGAAACGGCTCTTTTAATCAGAGGACACTGTTTCCCCACAACAAATATGAAAAGCATTTAAAGTGGTTTTCTAGCAGGAGTGCATTACTTTTGACCTCTGCTGAAAGACCACAATAAAAAGAATTCAATGAGGTTTGCTCTCTTAAAATCCTTAGTTCTCAAGCTTTGGTGAGCACGTGGAATATGATCACAGATGGACAATGTCTTTGTAACAGGGTTGAAAAGTCCATAGATCTCCCGAAGATGCCAATTATCAGAGCTCAGATTTTGCAAAACAAACAGATGCATACATGGTTCTCAAAATATACAATACAGATTATTATTATTTTGAAAGCCAGAATTATCACAATATTTTTGAGTTCTCCTCAAAATGCCTGCGGCATCAGGCAGTCAGATTTTGGGGTCAACATTTTGAATGGGCTTCCCAAGCTTTCCCTAGGAAATTTCTGAGGAGGAGAAGAAGAAGAAGAAGAAGAAGAAGAAGAAGAAGAAGAAGAAGAAGAAGAAGAAGAAAGGTAGTCTTTTCCTATGTGTTCTCTCAAAGCTCAGAAAAATGGGCCTGGACCTGAAGAATCCCGCTGTCCCCACTTAATCCTCCAACACACACACCCAATTCTTTAAAAAAAATTTTTTTTGGGGGGGGTTGGAGAGAAAGAGTCAAGAAACTGGTTATAGAGAATTCTGAGAAAATCTGCAGTCCATTACTTCCTTGCATGTGCTGTGCATGTAGGCTTCTGGGCCTGCCCAACACAGATGCCATTTTGTTCCCAAGAGTTATAGCGGCAACTTGGATGCAATGACACACCGCTCCAAAACCATTTACCTTGTTGGTTAAGGCCAGTCTAAGATTTGATTCAATCCCGTTTCGCCCAGGTGCATTCAATTACAAAAGTGACCAAGAACAAATGAACATGAATTTAGTCAAAGACAATACAGTGGTACCTCTGGTTGCGAACGGGATCCGTTCCGGAGGCCCGTTCGCAACAGGAAAAGCCCTCAACCTGAAGTGCCGTATCTGTGCAGGTGCACGGCATGATTTGGCACTTGTGCGCATGCGCGAGCAGCGGAACCCGGAAGTAACCCTTTCCAGTACTTCCGGGTTGCCGCGGGATGCAACCTGGAAAAACATAACATGAAGCAAACGTAACATGAGGTATGAGGCTTTCATTAATTTGGTCAGATGGGTATGACTGCATCGTACCAGAGCTGTTCGACAGTGGAATTTGCTGCCAAGGAGTGTGATGGAGTCTCCTTCTTTGGAGGTCTTTAAGCAGAGGCTTGACAACCATATGTCAGGAGTGCTCTGATGGTGTTTCCTGCTTGACAGGGGGTTGGACTCGATGGCCCTTGTGGTCTCTTCCAACTCTATGATTCTATGATTCTATGAAAAGCAAGGTGGCACAGCTCTGCCTGCTGAGCAGAGGTGTGTGGGCGTCTCGAGTGCTCGCTTCTGGCTGCCTTCTGCATAAATGGTAGAAGGAGCTGCTCTTTGATGCTGGGCTCAGCCGTTCTGGTTTGTAAACGTAAGAGAATGAAAAGGATGCTGCCGTCAGCCCACTTCAATTGAGCGAGGCTGTGGCGTCTGAAGCACGGTTCTCCCTCAACTGTAGCCGTCACTCAGAAAGCATGAGGAAGTGGGGTGACAGAGGGAAGGGGCCTTTGATGCTTAGAGAGGGGAGGCAGCATTTAGCTGAGAAATTACCAACTCCAAATTGCTGATTGTATACTGCCGTCCACTTATTCAGGCAAGTATAAGCAAGCGTTCAGTCACAGCACAGATGCCTCCAGGTCCAGCAGATGTGCTGAAAACTCAAAAGGACAATTCTCCTCACAATGTGTGGGAATGCTAAAAACGGGTGGTTTGAGGTTGGGAGAGTAGCCCTGAAGCAATTCTTTATTTCCATACATCTCTGAGACAGTATCAGACATCAGCAACGCCTTTGCAAAACTTCTATCAGGTACCTGGGAGGAACATTTAAGATTAGCAAATGAATTGTTAAAATGCACAGATGCAGTGACGTTGGACCCACAAGAAAATGGTAGCTGTGAGGACTGCTCCCATCCAGGGGCTCAGTCCTCCATAGACCTTCCTAGGATATTCCATTCCATTCTACTTCATATTTCCATCCCCTCTTGCCATAGGCAGTCACCATTCTGTGGTGACTAAGCATGCTCAGTCATTTCTTAGCTGTTGGAGATTGTTCCTCTCTATTTTGTCTTTAAAAACCCCCAAACTATTTCACCTGAGTAATAATCCCCAAACAAACTTTCCATTTTACTTTAGCAGCAGCCAGCCCCACTCAAGTCTGCCAACAATCTCTGGGACACATTGAAGAGGCCTCTTTAACCATCCCGAGGGGGTCAAGTCAAGAAGAAAGACACAAGCCCAGGTGAATTCTCCTCACCTTCTGCTTTCATTATGAAAGTTTTCCACATTCCCTAAATATCCTCTTAATTGTTCTCAAACATCTGCCCTTTCTAAATCACCTTCTTCTGATGGAGCTGCAAAAGGCATTACTATTTTAGGTTCTTTCTGTGCTGAAGCTGAAGCAGTAAGCTGGGGGACTTTCAGAAGAGATTGCACTAAAATGTCAACAGATGGCTTGCTAATCATATTGGAAAAAAACTACTCCTTGCTGTTCTAAAATGGCTTTTTTTTTTCAGTGGCTAGATCAGAAAGGAATGTTTATGATATAAAACATATTACTCACAACGTCTTTTAATTATCATACTTAATCATCAAGGTCAGGATGATAATTGTTTCTAAAAATTAACACCTAATTTTTCCAAGAAACTTACCCAAACGCATGGTCAGATTCACGAAATTTCCTCGTGTGAGTATGAAAAAAATGCACTTGCTCCTCTGCTGAACCAAATGTATATGCAAATGCCATGAAAGATTTTCAGATGCAATACCTATTAAAGGCACAGCCTAATTAGTCCGATTCCTACCTTCTGAATGCAGTCCTTCTAACCATATGCCCCAAGTGGGGTGCCATGTGGGCGCATAGCAACAGTACACATTGAAGATGCACTTTTCATAACACAGTATTACGCAGTGCCACACAAATGCATCCATGGCACATAAAGTTATTGTGACCTATGGGAAAGAACTTTTTTATGGGGGGGGGGATCAACCCTGCTATGTTAGCTTGGTAAATACTTGATGATGAATAAGTAAGCCTGATGGGTCCCTAGTCCACATTATGCACTTACATGAAAAGAAAAGCTACACTTCGTAGATGGCTCAATTGGAATATTGTCTCCCTTTAATTTTTTATTATTCTGATTTTTTTATAGAGAGATGGTGTGTTGAGTATAAGTTGGAGATCTCTGTTAGACTATGGCACACCAGATGAATAGGTTGCAGACAGCAGGACTGTCTGCAACAAGTCCAGAAGCCTGCAGAGAGTTCATGTCAAACACTCCCAAGGGACACAAATTAAATAAAGTGAATGGAAATGAAGTAAAAAAAGATGGGGGTCTCTTTGTGAACAAGGTTACAATCTCTGGTGGGTGGTCATGTTCCTTAAAAGAAATTTGGTGATCTATGAATGATTCAGACAGTCAGGGGCATCTTACCCATAGACGTCAGTGGCGCAGGGCGCCAGGGCACCAGATTTTGGAGGGCGCCACAGGCTGAGTGTCTGGAAAGGAGAGTCAGGGCACGCTCCCTTCCCCGCTCTGGGGCAGCCTGCTCCTCGCCTCTCAGCCGCCCATCGAAGTATGCTGTGTCTGGCTCAGGGAAGCCCCTTTGCATCCCCTCCTGGGCTGCCCAGGCGCTTGGCGGGTGCAATTGGGGGGTGGGGGTGTCTCTCCTGCCCCTCTCTGACTGCGTTGGTGCCTGCGCACCTCTCTGCGGAGTCTGCAAGTGGAGCAGGGAAGCGCCCTGTGCAACCCCGGTGCTGAGTGAGGATGGGGCAGCCGGCGGGCCACCTGATCTGCTTGCTGGCCCTTCTGTTGCGCAGACTTCCCTGGATGGGGGCAGGTAAGGGGCACCGGGTGCTTAGAGGGAGTCTTTGTGGGAGGGCACAGGAGGCTGTCTGGGTTGTGATCCGGGCGCTGCTTACTTATGTGCAGCGGACCATGAGATGTAAACAAGCCAGACTGAAGTGTCCCCCCGCCTTAAAAAAGGTTGACAACTCTGGGAAACGGGGGGGGGGGGCACCAGAGATATTTGCACCATGGCGTTGGATATGCTTAAGACGGTCCTGTAGACAGTTAATATGATATATGACCAAACCATCCTGGAATTATTTGCGTAGAGAGAAGTTGATGATTTATCTTGATTCTGGAATCACATTATCATTTTGGACAAAGAGTGGAACTATCTTTTTGATCACTTCTTGGTGAGATCCAGGTAGGGCAGGATTGTTTAGGCATGGATGGATCTGCTGTGTTTCATTCATTGTTTATTTATGCATCATCATTTATAATCATTTGACAGCAATGGATTATGTTCCTGCACCAGAGGACCAGTTTTCATCATGAACACTGCAAGAAGGGAAAGGGTTAAGCTCTCTCTCCACCTGCTGTGAATCAGATAATTAGCAGAGCCTCCAGCACATGCTATTTGCAGGTTGGTTTGTTAAAGCATGCATGCTAAATATAAAGGGTGGCATTCAACTAAGTTTTACTCAGAGCATTGAACCCATTGAAATGGATGAAGATAACCAAGTTCGGTCCATGTATTCCAAATGCAGATTGCTATAATGGCATTATGATATTAGCACTTTTGTTTTCAATTCTTTTCCTAGCTAGGGATTCCCTAGCATAGAATTTGCCTTTTTTGCTGCCACCACAGACCAGGTTGACATCTTTATCAAGCTACCTACTGCAACCCCGAAGTCTTGTTCTTGGCCATTATGTGTTTCCCCATAACATACACATTTTTGCAAAATAGTTACTTCTAATGAAATTCATTTCTGTACATTATCTTCACTAATGTGTGCATTGTTTTGGCAAACTTTACCTTAGCGCATACATTTGTATACACACCGGCTAGCAAACTGTGTTGCAAAATTCGGAGAAGAGCGAACTTGAAAAGATGGTGGTTTGCATTTTCTCTCCCCCCCCCCCATCTGTAATCCTGCCGATGGCATATTATTGTGCATGGGGTGGGGGCTGCTTTAGTTGCTTGCAATAATGGCAAAACAAAAGCGAAACCACAAAGCAGAAGAACTCATCCCCCCCACACACACTGTCCTTCAGGTAAGCCTCTGTCTCCTAAAAGTTACTTAGAATTATCTCTTCCCCACAGAGAAATCACCAGAACACAGCTCCAAATTTTCTGCCCCTGAGAATGAGGGGGTGAACCTCAGACACTGAACTTGCAACCTGCCTTTACTGTGCGATATTGTTTTATATTATGTTGTAAGCTGAGATTGAAGTGGGGGATATAAATCTTATAAAGAAAGATATAAGCAAATAAATAAATTTGATTTGACTACCTAGTAAAGACGGGGGGCGAGGGCAGCGCAGAGGCAATCTGTATTATGTTGCTTCCTTATTGCCACATGAACTTCTAAGGGTAGGAACTGTCTGGTGTGTAAGGTAGAGACAAAGGCCACATTCACACCACACATGTAGTAGTAGTAGTAGTAATAATAATAATAATAATAATAATAATAATAATAATAATAATAATAATACCCTGCCCATCTGGCTGGGTTTCCTCAGCCACTCTGGGCGGCTTCCAGCAAAATATTAAAATTCAACAATTAATCAAATATTAAAGGCTTCCCTAAACAGGGCTGCCTTCAGATGCCTTCTAAAAGTCAGGTAGTTGTTTATTTCTTTGACATCTGGTGGGAGCGCATTCCACAAGGCGGGAGCCACTACCGAGAAGGCCATCTGCTGGTTCCCTATAACTTTGCTTCTCGCAGTGAGGGAACCGCCAGAAGGCCCTTGGAGCTGGGCCTCAGTGTCTGGGCTGAGCAATGGGGGTGGAGACATTCCTTCAGGTAAACCATTGTGATACCACTTTCAACAGTCATGGCTCCTCCCAAAGAATTCTGGGAGCTGTGGTTTGTTAAGGGTGCTGAGAGTTGTTCAGAAAGACAGTTCTGGGAGGGGAGGGGGGTCACTTAACAAGTCCTCTCCTTTTTGGAGCTTGAGTGCTTGGCAACAACCATTTTATTTCAGCTGGCACAGAAAAGTTTCCTGGTTTCATGGTTAATTTTCACTTTTATCCTTGTTACATCTTTTAAGAACGTAAGAGGTGACTGTTGAATCAGGTCAATGGCCCATCTACTGAAGCTTCTGGTTCTCAACTGACTGCTTAGAGACTACAGTGTTAAGCCAATTGTTGAATTAAATACATAAATAGCATCAGGTTCTGCTTGGGCTTTCTGGCCCCAATGCTTGACCCTGCCTTGTCTTCATAAACTCTTAGCACCATGGAAGGATCTGAATGGTAAAGGCAAAGGACCCCTGGATGGTTAAGTCCAGTCAAATGTGACTATGGGGTTGCGTTGCTCATCTCACTTTCAGGCCGAGGGAGCCAGCGTTTCTCCACAGACAGCTTTCCAGGTCACGTGGCCAGCACGACTAAACCGCTTCTGGAGCAACGGAATACTATGACGGAACCAGAGCACACAGAAATGCCGTTTACCTTCCCGCTGCAGTGGTACCTATTTATCTACTTGTGCTGGCGTGCTTTGGAACTGCTAGGCTGGCAGGAGCTGGGACAGAGCAACAGGAGCTCAGCCCCGTCACAGGGATTCAAACCGCCAACCTTCTGATCAGCAAGCCCAAGAGGCTGAGTGGTTTAGACCACAGCGCCACCTGCATCGGAATGGTCAGCCTGCTTGCCCCAGTGAAAATATTTATACCACATGAGACTCCCAGATAAGACTGCCTTCCTGTTATGTAGGCTTTTTTAAAAGCATAAGTGGGGATCCAATCCTAGAATCAGGAATACTGTTTTAAGAGAAGTTTCTGCAGTAGTGGGTTGTGGGTTTGAGAGAGGGGGAGCACCTTTAGACAGTCAGCGTGGGATTCAGCTTGCTAGTCCTGCTGCTGAAAGCCCACAGAAGGACTTCAGCCAGCACAATGGGGCTTCCCCCTCCTCCACTCACTGCCCCCCAAATTGGTTTGGTGGGTCAGAAGAACCCCAGAATAGTGTCCGGAGGAGTAGGGGGATGATTCTGCCCAGGAAGCTGAAAAACTGATGCTAACGGAACAATTTCCATAGTGCTACATTGAATTCCCCCTTCTGTATTTTGTCGGAGAACTTCTCATGCATACCTGGAAATGTAGGTTTCCACCATAAAAGTGTCACCCTAACACAACAAATGTGCCTTATACAAGAAACTGATTTTTCTAGTTAGAAAAGTGATGGGAAAATGAGAATAATGAATGAATGAATGAATAACAGGAAGGTGTGCAAACACCCCATAAGCAAATCAGGATGAATGTTCATTGTTGTCTAACCTCCCCACACACAACTTGGAACAAATGCTCAACAAAGGCTTGATAGCATCTAACCTCTGTGTAAGCAAATCAGGAGGAATGCTCAGTGAATAAGTCATCTGGAAGAACCGAGAGAGAAAGAGAACAAAATAACCTAAAACTTACAAGGGTGAGAAGATGAAGCTCTCCTTTTCTCCTCTTCCCTGCCTGCCAAATGTGATGGACCTTTATCTAGTAATAATAATGATGATAAATATTTAATAATCATAATTAATTACAATAATTCATCCTAAAGCTGCAGAGAGGCCTATATGTGTCATCTGGCACATAGGCGGGGAGAGGTAGCGCGTACCTTTGTTCTACTTGACACCAAAAGATTCAGCTATATCGCCTGTTCTTCCTCTTTTTTAAAAAAAAATGTTTAAAAATTGATGCAGAAAATTATAACTGGACTTTTAAAAACATTCCACTCTGACAGGAGGAGAGAGATCAGTGTCTTTGTTTTGCACAACTTATTGAAGTTTGATGTCCTTTGAGGAATATTTTTCATAACCCACTGTTTGCTGTCCTGTATATTCAATTATTTAGAACAAGCAATCTGTCATTTTATTGTTTCCCTCCAATTATATAACTTTGGTGACAGTCGTGACAGAGAGAGAGGATTCTTTGCATGGGGAAGAAAACCTTGCCATACGATTTCCGAGACTTAGGTATGTATTTATGTTCATACATGTCTGTGTTCTTGTTTTAAGGGTTTCGGTGGCTGCACCAGAAGGATTTTGATGCCATTTGGGGGCAGAAGAATTTAGAGGTATCTTTTTTTTCCTGAGCAAGAGTTTCAAAAGGAATAAGGATTCTTGAAATGTAAGCAGAATTAAGATTGGAGAGCCTCTATGCAGGCACCTAACAGCAGCTAGCTTTGAGTACCTAGCCTGCTGAATGCAGATTGCAGAAGCTTGGGATCTTTCATTACATTCTGAGATAGAAAAGAACTTCTCGGGGAAATGACATTTGATTTGAATCTGAATTTAGCCAGCCGTTATGAGCTGGGTAAATCGGCACTCGGAATCAACTAATGATTACCTTTGCTAACACTGCGAGCTTGAATGAGATATATCTGGCTCAGTAGTAACTCATCCTCTTCGCCGCCCCATTGCAGCCCCTTTCACTAGCGCACAGGGCCTCCGTGCAATGAAGGAAGGACTGTAAAGGTAAAGATAAAAGAACCCCGGAGGGTTAAGTCCAGTCAAAGGTGACTATGGGGTTGCAGCACTCATCTCGCTTTTCAGGCCGAGGGAGCTGGTGTGTGTCCACAGACAGCTTTCCGGGTCGTGCAGCCAGCATGACTAAACCACTTCTGACACAACGGGACAATGTGATGGAAACCAGAGCACATGGAAATGCCATTTACCTTCCCGCCACATTGGTACCTATTTATCTACTTGCACTGGTGTGCTTTCGAACTGCTAGGTTGGCAGGAGCTGGGACAGAGCAACGGGAGCTCACCCCATCATGGGGATTCAAACCGCCGACCTTCCCATCAGCAAGCCCAAGAGGCTCAGTGGTTTAGACCACAGCGCCACCCGCGTCCCTAGAAAGGACTGTAGGTCAGTGGGGAAGCAGCTGCTTTGCTTGCAGAAGGTGTCAGGTTCAACCCCTGCCATATTCATGGAGGACTGGGACACATGCCCAGTCTGAAACCCTACTGCTGGTCAAGGTAGACAATACCAATCAGATGGACCAGTGGTTTCATTCAGCATAAGGCAGTTTCTTATGTTCCAGTGTTCCAGCCATGGAATGCTTTTAGGGTGAGGAACAGCCTCACAGGGACGAGCTCTGACCGCACTCTGTGTGTTTTGAGCCAATACTCAAGCAAAGAGTCCCTGATCAGAGGGAGAGCTGCCTCCATGTTGGAACATTGCAGATTTTGTTGTGATATATGTATTTAGAGTTGGGCAGGGTCAGAGCCTGGCACTGCAGCCAGAGCACCCTGTGCAGCAAATGTTCTTTGAACAAAAGGAGCCACACCCACACTTCTGAAAGGGCTTAGATCAGCTCTCTTAAGTGGAACAATGGCCATGCTGGTTTTCTGGAAATATTTGTGGTTGACCATTTTGGCAGACTAGTTAAGGTGGATTTTAGCCAATTTAGGGTCATCCATGCAGCCCTGTGGTTAATTTTGACAGCGCATTCATGAATTATGCTAAGAATGCAGTTTCGTCCTTAATAGGTTGCGGATTTAAGAAAAAAAAATTAAAATAGGATTATTGTCAATTCAGTAAACGCTGTGGAAAACATCCATTTTAATTTGGTGGAGAGATTTAAAATTTGGCTTTTCTAAAGGAGGCAGCACTGTCTATTAGGTGAAACTGTCAATTTCAGTTTCTCTCCATTGTTCTCCAGTTCTCCACATTTTCAAATCAGTTTGTGATTATTATTTTTTAATGCAAGCTCTCATTCAAATTCGTCAGGAGTTCAGTGCAAATTCCTTGTAAGATAAAGTATAATTCTTTGTTTGCCATTTCACCCAATATACATATATTTTGGAAAGAAAATTTCCCTTCTGTAGTGCATGTTTTTATGCTATGTTCTGTGCACACTTTACCATGGCATATGTATTTTTGTACACATTGCTTGAACTGCATTGCAAAATTCGGAAAAGTGCAAATTTTGAAGGCTGGCCGCAATCCCCCACCTCCCACCACTGAACATCGTTTGGAAAAGTGAGAGCTAGGTAGAGCCACCTATAAATGTGAACTGAATCCAGTTTCTGTCCCACAACTCCTGTTTATACATGAGCTGAAAGACGGAGCATTTTATTATGGGAAGGGAAGCAGAAAACCGAGATCTGGGTAACCCGAGATATTTGGATATTTCTCTGAGAACTGAAAATCAAAACCTAATGCCTGCCTCCATCCTCTTCCCACTGCCTTAAAGGGAGCTCCTAGTGGAAATTCTCCATGCAGTCCTGATTTGCATGCTGGGTGTAATTTTTCTAGGACGTTTTCCAGAAATCTGCATTTAGATAGAAAGTACTTTAAAAAGTCAAAAACCTGAGATTTTATGTGTGTCCTATTTTTCCTCGTGCCCCCTCCCTCCCCTATGGATAGCTAAAAAGAAAGCGATTTTTACTTATTTTTTACACTATCTCAGATCAGTAAGACTCCAGCACACCTTCCAACATATTATGAAGATTGAAAAATACATTAATCCTTCTCCCACCCCCTGCAAACCAAACATCTGAGTCAACTGAGCTCCTGTGATATATCAACCAGATAGATGGCAAGAGTTACCTGCAGCTCTCTGTTCACTTGAGCTTTAAACAATGTGAAGCAAGCCTTACCTCTCATCTGGAGGCAAACAAATTTTAGGGGCAAACTTGATACACTGGTCTCTCCTTCTGTTTACTGTTCTTTGCTGCTTTCACCTTCCAAGCTTCTAATGCCCCTTTTCACTGATTAACTAGCTGCCATGAGTTTAAAGGCTGGAGGACAAAGGAGAATGGGAGGCTGAGCCCAGAGAACAGAGCCTTCAAAGGTGGAGAGGTGAGGAATCCTAGCTTTACTTGAGCTACCCCTCTTGTCATCTTAAGAGAGATATTACCATCTCATCTCATCTCTTCTGCTTTTCTTTTTCCTTTTCGCTCAATGGGAAAGTTTTCTGCCCTAACGAAAAATGATCCACTTTGATTCATTATATGCATTCCTAATAATAATAATAATAATAATAATAATAATAATAATAATAATAATAATATATTTATACCACGCCCATCTGGCTAGATTTCCCCAGCCACTCTGGGCGGCTCCCAACAGAATATTATTATTATTAATAATAAAGCGATAAAATATGAAACATTAAAAACTTCCCTAAACAGGGCTGACTTCAGATGTCTTCTAAAAGTCAGATAGTTATTTCCTTGACATCTATCTGGTAGGAGGGTGTTCCACAGGGTGGGCGCCACTACCGAGAAGGCCCTCTGCCTGGTTCTCTTTAGCTTCACTTCTCGCAGTGAGGGAACTGCCAGAAGGCGCTCAGAGCTAGACCTCAGTGTCCAGGCTGAACGATGGGGGTGGAGACGTTCCTTCAGGAGATTTCCAGGTTCTTCTCAGGTACTTATTGTGGTGCAACCTGCTGAATACATTGTGAAACAAACTCTCAACCTAGTGTGTGCTTACTAATTGGTTTTACTTTGAGCTATTACCCCTCAAATCAGAAAGTCACCATGGTTCTGTGGCTGCTTTTGCTGAATGCCAGGTTGGCTCAAAGTAAGACCTCATGCATCCATGATCTGACTGTGTATGAGGAGGCAGATCTGTACCACTGAGACCTGGATGGGTGAGCAGGGTGAAGTTGGTCTCATCCAGCTGTGCCCACCTGGGTACTCGTGGTGGCATCAGGGCAGACTGGAGGGTCTGGGAGGGCCTTCTTCTTTTGCAATCCTGTGAGGAATATACCTTCCTGTTTTTAATTTTTGTTTTATAAAGACCAGTGCATTCCCTAAACATGGTAGCAAAAAAAAAAAAAGGAGCTTCTTCTGATAGAAACTTTACACTACAAAAAAAAGTGGACATTGCTAATCTTGTGTCCATTACATTTTGTCTGAAACATTTTGCTTAGAAAGAATAAAAATTGATCACTAACCGCCAAGATACCATCACAGGCGAAAATAATGAAAATATTTCTGTGCATCTGAGTTGGGATCCTAGTGCTATGGTTAGAGCAAAAATAATAATAATCATGAGCAAAAATAATCATGAATACACCATAAGGTAGATATCTGGAGGGACCCTAAGGATGCAATCCTAAAGGTGGTGGTGGGAGATCAGAAGGATGTTTAATCACCTGATCCAACATCTTATGTGAAAAGCTTAATATACATACAGAACACACTCATGCACACAGTCTGCCGATTCTGAACATAGAAGTTTCAAGGACATTCAAACTTCTCAAGGGCATTTATCAATGGGAATTGTTGCATTTGTTTTTTTTTTTTTTGTCCTAACTAACACAATCCATTCCAAAATAAATGTGCAAAGTATATCTAACTGATATTGCCCTCCCCGTTCCAGGGTGGACTGCAGTTTGGCAGAAAACAACGGCATGAATCCCTTTCACATGTGGCCTTTTAGCTGTCCCTTCAAAACACTGATCAGATGTTGGAAGCCGAACTGTTTTGCGGGTGTGTTGGATTGGCAGGGGCCGGACTTGGGTTTCAATTTTCTGTCTCTACCAACACAAATTTTGTCAGTAAGCCTGCCAAAACCATGCGAGCGAGAGTTGGCAACGTTGGTGGAAAGCTAAATTGGGAATTCAGTGGGAATTTTTGTCATCCCAAAAGGTTTGCGCTGATGGACTGCTCATCTAATGAAGTCCATTTGCCCGACAGAAGAGGCTTCAACTACTAGTCAATGGTTGACAAGACTCTCTCTCCTTCTCTCCCTCCCTCCCTCCCTCCCCCCCTCTCTCTCTCTCTCTCTGCTTCAGTTGAAGGTGCTGCAGAAAAGTTATACTCTCTAGTGATATGCTTCTGATGGGGTATCTGGAAAGCTTAAGGGATGTAATTTAATTTGAAGCCCTGAACACAGATTATATTTGAAGGTTCCCCGAATGAAAAAATGAAAAAAAAGAAATGTAAAACAACTACTGCCACTAAATTCGATTGTTCTTGTTCGCCTTATATTCTGTGTTCAGAAAGATGGGGGGGTTTGGGGGATTCAGTAAGGTTGCCTTTAAATAGTTTGGTTCTCCAACTACAGTTGGGTTGCCCTGGGGTCACATCCCAGCTCAGCTATAGCCTCCCTGGGTGGTGTGAGTGAGTCAATTTCTCTCTCCTTCAGCCAGACCTAGGCGGGGAGCAACAGGGGAAATTGTCCTGGGCCTCACACATGGGCCTCAACACACCATCACGGACAAATTGTGTAGTCCATTTGAGAGAAAATGGCACTGACCCAAAATGCAGTGAGAAGGAACGGGGAGGGCTTCAAATGAGCATTCAAACTCCAGCCTTCTTTTCTGACAGTGGTGGACTTTGGGGTCAAAAAATTCAGTGGTGTCCTCTGTGATGCAAATATTTGGCACTTCCCCACCTCATAGTTGTGGTGTCCATTGTGCCACCCCACAAGGCTCTGCACACACAGCCTCTGTTTCTGATCTTAAAATATGAGACCCTTAAAGAATCCCTATTTTCCAGGAACAGTCCCGGATTTACAGAAGCCATCCCAGTTTCTGATTTAATCCTGAAATGTCCCACTTTTAATTTGGACGTTTCTATTTTCATCTGAGAAATTTTGGAGGGTATGGAGTTATGTGATTCAGGAACCAAGGAGATAAGTAACTTTACAACCTTTAGAAGACACCTGAAGGCAGCCATGCATAGGGGAGTTTTTTTTAATGTTTAATGTTTTATCATGTTTTTATATATGTTGGAAGCCACCCAGAGTGGCTGGGGCAATCCAGTCAGATGGACAGGGTATAAATTTTATTATTGCTGCTGAACAGGACATCTCAATTTTCATTGGAGAAATGTTGGAGGGTATGAAATATTCTTGGCATGAGATCTTGCACCCCTCTCCCATGGTTGTGCTGCTCCTTAGTGGGTTTGAACGTGGCAGTTTATCCCATTTCCCCAAGAGTTAATTTTCACTTTATATTTGAGCTTTCGCATTGCGTAAAAAAAAACACTTACAGAAAGGTAATGGGATGTAATGCATGTTTACTGCTGATTTACGTGCTCTTTGATTATAGGGAAAATCTGTTTGCAACCCCCTTAACCCAGACATTTGCAGGAGTAAAACAGCGAAACTTGAGGTGGCATACCAGATTACAGTTCTTTCTTGCTGCTATTATGGGGAAACAGAAGTGCACATGTGCATGTGTTGTGCCACACCATACCCACTGGCACCTCTGGTATGGCATGCCAGCACATTGGTCAAAAAGCAACAGTCCCATAAAACAACAGCCCAGGACGTCCACTGCCACACCTGCAGATGTAAAGGAGCTTCATGGGGCTGAAAAGCACTGCCCAAGCATCACCCTCTGGAAACGATAATCCAAGTGGGACCAGAACCACCACAAAGTGGTGCCACCCACCCCTAGGACAGCCACTCCAGAAGGATACCATGGCTGATGATATCAAAAGCTCCTGAGAGGTCAATGAGAATTAACAAGGACACATTTACCCTGACTCTCTCCTGACATAGGTCATCATACAGAGTCGTAGCCCAAAACACACAATGCTGGCCAAACTTGCCCAGTTTGATCCAATGTTTAGTATACCGAGTCCAGTTACGCTTCTGGTTACATAGAAAGATGAAACTATCTGAGCCAGACTTCCCCAATCTGGTCTCTCCAGATTGTTAGACTACAACTTGCACCAACTTCACTCAGCATGGCCAATGATAAGGGATGATGGGAGTTACGGTCCAAACCGTCTGGAAGAAACCAGTTTGAAGAAGGCTGCTCTGCATTTGCACCAAAAACACTGACTGTGAACAGTTCCCCACCCCTGGTGTAGATGGTTCATCAGGATGACCAAATGACCAGGATGGTAACATGTTGATTCTGGGATAGATTGCACCATCTCTTTACTCTGGTGTTGCTAGACATTGGGTGGGGTGGGGGGAATAAACCAGAGGAAACAAATATTTGATTTAAAATAATTAAAAGGTAAAGGTACCCCTGCCCATGCGGGCCAGTCGTGACCAACTCTAGGGTTGCGCGCTCATCTCGCTCAAGAGGCCGGGAGCTGGCGCCGTCCGAAGACACTTCCGGGTCACGTGGCCAGCGTGATGAAGCTGCAGCTGGCAAGCCAGCACCAGTGCCGCACACGGAAACGCCGTTTACCTTCCTGCTATAAAGCGGTACCTATTTATCTACTTGCACTTAGGGGTGCTTTCGAACTGCTAGGTGGGCAGGAGCTGGGACCGAACGACGGGAGCTCACCCCGCCGTGGGGATTTTAACCGCCGACCTTACGATCAGCGCGTCCTAGGCACTGAGGTTTTACCCACAGCACCACCTGCGTCCCTTAAAAAAAAATACTGTTCCATATAAAAAAAAGTACATCTACCCCTAATTTTAGCTATCAGAAATGGTTCAAACTGAAAGCAGATTTTCTAAGCTGCACTGACGAATTTCCAAATGTGTCTGCCTTAACCAATTTGGTCTGTGATCACTGTATGCAAAGTTCCTTCTTCTCCCCCACCGCTCACCGCACCCTTTCCCTCTGGTAAAGATAGCGATGCTTAGCTGGATGGTCTCTCTTAATGCAAGATGCTGATTAATAAAATGTGTTATAATAGGTGAGACATGCTCTTTAAGGCTTTCAAAGCTTTGTAGTCACCCATTAATTCAAGTGCAAATTGAAATATGGTTACATTCTGTGGAAATAAAGTGACTCAGACTTCAAGGATCCCCATTTTACTTACACTTATGAAGTTTGAGATAATTCACCACAGACAGAGCAACAGCAGCTACAGAGGGGATCAATTTGGCCATTCCCTCACCCCCTCCCTCTCTTAAAGCTTCATATCTTTTTCTAGAAGAGAAACAAAGCCCTGATCTTCTCCCAACTTTTTGGTTTCAGCAATGGTTTTCTAGCTCTTTCCTTTTACAAATCAGTTACACCTGAACAAGTCAAGAAAATCAGGGTACATTTACAGCGGATTGAAAGCCAAATATTTTTCAGTGTTTCTTTGGATAGAAAGCAACCCTACGGATTTCAGATACAAAAGTTTGAAACGTGTTCTCCTTAAAAAAACCCACAAAAAACCAAACACACACACACACACACACACACACACACACACACACAAGCCAGGTCCACATTTTTGAATCAGGTCAAAATTTTAAATTTTGTAACCAGTTGTGCTACCGATGAGGTCATTGAGAATACCATGAGGCCAAAACTATGTTCCAGCAGCAGCAACAAGGTGGACAAAAGAGAAGGCTGCTTCTCTGTTAGACCCCCAAAGCCCTTCTGACAGAACTTGCCATTCTAAAGATCCCAGGAGCTTGACAGGTATTCCAAATCCACACAAATGCCAGTAACTCCCAGGGATTTTTGAAGAGGAAAGTTCCTGCTGGCGAGGCTTAAGAGCCTAAAGAAGACCTGAAGGACAACCTTTCCCTTTCTGCGTGCATTTTCCTGCTTCTGGGAGGTAAATTTTGGGAACAGTAAAGGAGCTGCTGCTTCAGGACAGGCCTGAACTTATTTATAAACTGTGCCAAAATGTAAAGGGCCAGATTCACATAAGTTTTTGCATGAGCAGAAGCAAGTGTAATAAGTTTTGCTAGGGTAACAAGACTTCCCTTTTTCTTTCCCCCGTACCCCTTGCAAACGCTCCTCAAATGTGCTAAGTATGACTATCTTTGGATACCATTCTAAGTTTGTAAAAAAGCGTAGCCTAGTCTCTAAAAACCTCAAATCCTCTCATTGCAGAAAATGAGTTGGTGTCATGCTGTGTGTATACATTTATAGAGTTTATTTGCAAGCTACAATTTAATCAAGGTGGACCGATAAGTAGATCTGGTTCATTGTGTTTACCTGCAAACACAATTCACTTAAAAAAAAAAGAAAAGAAGTGTGCCTGTGTAAGCTAGAGTATATTGGAATCCAGAGAACATATAAGCAAATAAATGCACTGACGATAATAAGAATGGAATAGTCCGTGTTGATGCTTGCAATTTACTTGGAATAGGCACATTTAAAGCATATCAGGTCCTCTGGCTGAATTTTGCATTACACAACTTGTGGTCCACCACAGACATATTAAAATGATATCACTCTTCCCACCCTCCCAAATTTTCTCAGCCTTTCCCAATTCACTGTCTTTCATTCGGATGAACCGCCTGCTCCTCCTATTCAGTCATGAATCTAGATTACTGTGGTGGGATCTGAATCTTCTAGAGATTCTCAGTATCCAGTGAGCCGATTAGATAAATGAAGCAATGCTCTTATTTTTAACTCAGTCCAACAAGAAAGGAAAGGGTTGAAATCCACACAGGCTTTCCCGTTTGTGTGTGGGCATTTAATAATGTCACGTTGCCCATGAGCACAAGACAGCTCAAGCTTCAGTCCAATGCTCACTGACTTAATGACTGACATGCTCTGTGGCAGCAGTGGAGAACCTCCAGGCTCCCCCATTCAGCCCACCCAGCTGCTTTGGCCAAGCCAAGCTCACCATGCCAGATGTTGGCAGGCACCAGGCTTGCAAGAACTGATGGTGGTTGAAAAGCAAAGGACACATTGCAAGGGCCAACAATCAGCTGATTGCTGGCACAAAGTGGGGTCACCTAATGTCACCCTCCCTGGATGTCATCATGACAGCAGGCAACCAACAGGTGAGCAGCCCCTCCCACCTGTCAAAGCTGGCCACAGTATGTGTGCGAATGAGATAAGGATCTGGCCAGCACTCAGGATCCAGTTCCTCACCCCTATGGCTTTGGAATTAGTGGGGGGTTTGTTCCAAATAAACATGGATACATCTGTGCTCCGTGGGCTGGTTCTGATGTTCCACCCACTCACAGGCAGCTGAGAGATGTTTCCATTGATAAGGGGGAGATCCCCTTTTTGTTTTTGTTTTATCAGTAATTGAGAAAACCGAGCTCCTTTAAGCATGCAGCAATGAAAGGGTCAAAGCCATAGTATTAACAGAACCCTCCCGAGGACAAATGTTGTTTACAGTATATGTTTAAAATAATATTCCTGGCTAGTAGGACTTTCCCCTTAGGATAGTGCAATTACAACAGTAACAGAGGATTAATTAAAGCCTTTCCCACAGGTGTTGCTGGAGATCTGAAATCGGCCAAACGGGGATACATTACTAACTTGGCACAGGGGTGAACAGACCAGAAGCCGCTGACAATAATTACTGAGGCAGAAGGGTAGGGTTGAGCCTCTTTGCCTCCTCCGCCTCCTCTGCCTACTCCTCCTCTCTCCTCCTTGCTTTGTTTATCTGATTTTGATTAATACCTTCATTTCATAAGATACAATGCCAAAGAGGCACAATAGATCCCTCCTTTTGTGTGTGTGTGTGTGTGTGTGTGTGTGTGTGTGTGTGTGTGTGTGAGAGAGAGAGAGAGAGAGAGAGAGAGAGAGAGAGAGACCAGTCCTTCCAATGCTGAAACCAATAAGGAAGGAATTTCTTCCTGATCATCTTAAGGAGTGCCTGTTTCCAACACCTGCATTTAAGGAACATTGCCCCACTTTCCCAAAGGCTTTCTCTCAGGGAAGGAAAGCACAGTTTAGGATTCCCCCACCCACAAATCCCTCTGAATACTTGGCACTCCAGGGTTCAGGCGCTGAGCCTCAGGCTAACATTGATCTGCCAATGTGCTTGAATCACCTGGTGAAGTGATCTGTTTTGCTGGCCTCTTTGTTACGGTGCCAGCCCACGCAGAGACGCGATGGTTTTAGCAGGTCAGGGCTGATGCATTGAGGAACCAGCCATAGGGCAGGGAGTTGGTCCTTCCACCCCTTTGATGGCATGGTTTGGATGGCTTTAAAAGGGGATTCGACAAATTCGTTGGGGAGGAGCGATCAGTCCATGGACGCTTGCCATGATGGATTTATGAACCCTCCAAGTCCAGAGGCAGAATGTCTCTGAATATCCACCACAGCAGGAGAATCCTGCTGCCTTCAAGCCATGCTGGTGGGCTTCCTGGAGGCATCTAGCTGGTCCCTGCAGAAAGCAGGATACTGAACAGAGATGGGCCTTCGAAAGAGCTTTTCTTACATTATCATTTGAGTGTAGAGGATTGACAAGCTAGAATTACATTACACTCACATGAACACAAGAGAATTATATGAAATAATTCTGAGGATTTTTTTACATGTGCTGGATCAGGCGAAAAGCCCTTCTAGTCTAGCGTCCTCTTCTCACGGTGCCAAACCACTGTGCCTGGAAGCAGGCCTCTTATTTCTCGTTGGTAGCTCAGGGCCTTTCCAGTGGTGGCACCCCTTCTCTGGAATTCTATCAGTAGACAAGCTCTCCCAGTACTGCTGCTGATCTTTTCAGTGCCAGGTAAGGGCCTTTTTTATTTGCTGAAACTTTTAAAATGCATTGATGCTATTTTATCTTATTGATTTGGGTTCTAAGTATAGCTCTTGGGTTCTAATATAGCTACTGTTGATCATGGTTTGTACTGTTCTACTGATTAGTGGTTTCAGTGAGATGACTGCTATTAAATATATCTTATCAGCAGAGTTGGCCTATGTGAATAATGTTTCAATGTAAATCATTCGGGATTATTAAGAACTTTAAGTGGATTTGTTAGACTGTGCAAACTCCATTCTCCACCCAACCCATTGTTTTTTCACCCTAAACCCACGATGCAAATAACAAGGTGGTGGAAAGTATTTTGTTGGCACTGGGAGTGGACCTATATCTAACTGGGTCTGGAATACCTAAGGGGATGTCTCTGGCTTTCTGTTTCATGGTTATCTTTGAGATCAAATTAGGGTGCATTCATAACAATGTTGTCTGTGAAATGTGTTGCAATGTTGAGGGTGTGTAAAACATAACAGCTTCAGTGGTTGCCCCACACTTGTGGGACTCTGGTTCCTTTGAAGATATGCCAAATTCCACACCTATATAATTCCACCTAAAGTGGCTAGCTGTAGGGTGGTGTAATATTATGTGATATACTTTCCCACTTCTGATGCACAAATGGCCCATTATTTTGGTAAGGATGTGTGGTGCAAAGAGGTAGAAAATTATCTTTGGCTCTGTAGGAAGAAAAGCAGGTAATTGGATGTGCACTGCAATGAAATACAGATGATGGGTTTTGCAGGGTGGGCATTATATGAATGTGGTGTACAACTAGCATTCAGATCTGCATGGTACTGCTGTGAGATATGCCTGGTGGCCATTCAGATAGGGAACATGATGTGCAATTCAGCCAACTGCGCATAACAATACTGCAGATAATTATGCATACATGTATACATAAGTTTATTTGATTGCCGCCTTTTCATAGTTCAAACCATGCTCAAGGCGGCTTACAACATGAAGAAAAAAATAAATACATAATCACAACAAAAGTAGTAATAAACAATAAATAAAACATGGAAAATACTCAACCAAATCAAACAATTTCCACAGAAATCAAAATAATCATAATAAGAGCAATAATCCTCCCAAACAGAACACCCCAAAACAATACCCCCATCCAATTATGCAGCAATTCAGGCCTTGCATCAGATTTTGCAGATAAGTGTACAGTGTGTGTGGCGCCAGAAATAGATGGAAAATCGGAAATATCTTAGGGAAAGAAACATGGACAGCATTCACACATTGTGTTATCTGGATTGGCACAGCATGAGTAAGCAGGAATGAACAGCAGCAAAATTTGGATTCACACGCTCCCCTCTCCTCCAACTCCTGAACAGCTGCTTCCACTTTTACTCAACCGTGGTTTGTTGTGTTGTATGGACAAACTGTGATCAGCTTCATTTGGCCAACCAGACAACTTCAAACAGTGGTTTACAAAGCTGGCTTGTCTAAAGTGCCCCTTATTTAAGATTACCCACAATTCTGGGTTCAGACAGCTCAGCATACTGTGGTTAATCAGATGCCAAAGCTCCCAAACTCCTCCCAACTGTGCAGGAGGAAGAGACAGGAGTAAGGAGTGTGCAAGCTTGAGTCTCACTGCAGTGTGTTTCTTCCCATTCATATCACCCTATGATTTAGTGCAGGTGTGGGGACCTATGGCCCTACAGGTGTTATCGGACTCCAACTCTCATCAGCCACAGCCTGATGGCCACTGGTCAGGGATGATGGGAATTAACAGTCCAACAACACTGGGAGGACGGCAGGTTTTGTTAGAATTCCTGCTCCATGGTTGCAGTCATGGGATTGTTGTCTATCACATGATGGTATATGTTTTGACTCCACAGAGTGGGAAGTGACAGAGATAGGGTGTTTGTGTTACTGTGTTCTGTGTAGTGGGACCATTGTCCTTTGTTCTTTTTCTCTTTGCTGTCTGATGCTAGAGAAAGAGGGAGCCATCTTGCAGTGCTCCGTGTGTGTTTATATGCAAATAAAGTAGATTAGCCAAAATGCTGAGTTGTTGAGGTCTGTTACGCAAACTGCGAAGACTCTGCAGATCCCTTAGTGTGCCGGTGTCTGTGGGCATCAGTCGCTGTGATGTTCGGGCAGAAGGAAGCTGGTGAAGCTCCCAAATGAATGACCAGGAGGGAGAGAACATGCCAGTCGGGCATGTGTCTCTACCAGGGTCCTACTCGAGTGTAGGACGAGCTCCTGACAGGTTTCTCACCCCTGATTTGGCATCATCAGCAACCACTGCCAGGTTTTGCATCATTAGGTAGCTTTGATTTACCTGGTTGGACAGAATAGGTTTTAATATTTGTTGTTTGTTCTGAATGTCCCATAATCACGCCAGAATTTGTATTCTCTCTCTTCCCCCTCCCCCTTCCCTGCACCCACAAACATGCACAATATTTGAAAAATGAGCCCTATTCCAGCATTCGAAATGAACTTGTGGGTCGGGAGACCATTACCTACATTTGCTCACTCTGTCATTCGCTGATTCGACACTAGCTGAACAAGGGAACTCACCACCTCCCCCCAACACAAAGCTTTAAACAAACTTACAGTCTCATGAAAAAGCTAGGCTAGGCTTTGCTTTTTTACTGATACTTTGGAATTTTTCTCAGAGTGTCCTGCTGACTGCAAAAGAAAAAAGAAAAAAGTTCCTAAGTAAAAATATAAATAAAATCAATATGTACTAGTCCAATAATTCTCGAAGGCGTGCATGAATAATAGGACCCAGTACAGAAGGCTGTGTACCATCACATCCCGCAGTTGCCCCCTGATACCTAACTTAGTCTATGTTGTGGACTGGGATTCATATTTGTCCATATAAATCTGCTCTCCAAGGGTCAAATATCTTAAAAAAGATAGTGTTATATACTATTGATTGAGAGTTGTTTTGTGCATATTACAGGCGGTGGGCAGACGACGCAGTTGCTTGGTGGGGTTTCTGCCTCTGATATTCCCCAAGTGATTCTGTTCCTATTCTGCACATACTGGGAGTTTATGCATGCCCGCTGGCGTCACAGGGATTGGTTACAAAGCTTATGATGTGAGCAGTGGGTGCATTGTGTTTCCAACCTACCTGGACATATATTGAAAGCGCATGTCGCCTGGGCACATCTGGGAAAGATTTCATTGATCACACAGGGACTTTGAATGTGGGCCCTGTTATTTTACGATTTTAGGAAGCATGGCCATAAACCCCCTTCCTGCCACAAGAGCTCCTTGGTCTGCACACAGAGGGGGTGGAGAGACAAAGAGAATAGAGGCAGACAAAGAGAACAGAGGCAGGCGAAGGGAGCTAACAAGTCATCAATTCAACCCTCTGCCATAAAGCTACTTACCCAGTATCTTTTAGCATCCCCAGTGAATTCATTCTGCGTATTTCTTGAAAATAATCTCTCGGAAAGTAGCTCCCACAACATCCCTAGGTGGCCTGTTGCTGAGAAGCTTCCTTACCTGTATATGCGGATTTAAATCGACCCTCCTGCACAAACACTGGGCTGAATGCCTGTGCCTGTTTTACAAAGTCCTGGACAGAGAAACAAGGGCTTAACTGAAAACACAGAACCCCCTGATTTGTAAGGAGAGGCGACAAAAATGCAGTGTATATACAAATGCATATATCATGGGCATCTGAGGGCAACTGATAATTCTCTGATTACGAGGTAAATCTGGAAGGTGGAGCTGTTATCGTTGCTGGTAATGTGCACCATTGTGGAGTGGGAAGGAGCATTTCCTGGAAGTCATCTAATACACCATGGCTGCTCTGTTATCACTGTAGCATCAGCACCAGGGTGGGGCTGGCTGCCAACACCCAGAGATCCATGGCCTTGTCGCTGCACTCTCTCCTTGCTGTTGCTAAGGCTAAGCTGCGCAGCCAATGCCATATCGTGTCAGTCTTGCTAGCACTGAAACAACATCGATCCAGCCCATTCCAATGTACATATTTTGCTGACGGTGTCATGGGGCTATGATGTTCACCGGACCTCCGCCCAGTTGAGTTGCTGCACTGTGTCAGAAAGGGGAGGGGGAGATTCAAGGCACTGGTGAAAATACACCAGCAGGCGTGCCAGACTGGCTCCACCAGCAGTGCGCCAACCTCGCCATCACTGTGCCCCGTCCCACCTCTTTATCTTGCCATGAGTCAGTCAGCTGAAGGTCAGGCACATGGTGCAATCTCAGAGCAGTGGAGCAGATTCGGTCTAATGGAACAGACCAAATGAACAGAAAGTTGCAAGAGGGAAAAGGAAGAGGTGGAGTGCTGGTATGGTGTATTTATCCTGGTTTCATTCAGTCTTTTATGATTGCTGGTTTTGTGGGTTTTGGTATAATGCCAGAAACTGCATTATACCAGTCAGAGTGTAAGTACACCTCAAATTGTCTGCTCTGGTGGCTCCCAGGATGGCCACCAGAGATTCTTCCCATCACTTGCTACCTGACCCTACATATCAAGGAGTGAACCTGGGATCTTCTGCATTTATGTGCTGTGCCACTGGGCTAAGGCCCTTCCTCCCTTGGGAAGCTGAATTCTGTGCCACATTTCTGCTCTTTTCTGTTCTCGAACAAGTGCAGAATTCATACAGCCCTGGCTGCAAGCGGTCGCCAGTAGGTGGTGCTGGTTGTTGTTCTAAGAGACGAAGTGCTCTTTGGCTCATTTACTGTCACATACCTGTGGTAAGCAGCCTTGTGAGCAGACAGATGAGAATTGTAAGAAGTAAGCTCAAGGCAAACGAAACATCTCCCAGAGCTCCAAGACGTAGCCTCCTCTACCGTCTCGCCTACCTTGCTTCTCTTTTCTGTCATAGCTTAGCTATTGGGTTTGGGTGGTTTCCATTTCCTTTTTGTCACTGGCAATGGAAGAAACTCAAAACACCAAACAAGGAAGCATTCCATATATTTACAGGGGATCTCACCAGTGGAAGGACATTGAAGATATTTGGAAGGAAGATAAAGCTTATCAATGACTGTGTCTCCACAGTCAGAGGAAGTAATATTTCTCAATACCAGCTTCTGGAAACCAAGGGAGAGGGGAGAGAATACTCTTGTCCTTCTTAAGGGTTTGCCTTGGAGGCATCTGGTTAACCACTGTGAAAACAGGATGATAGAGTTGATGGGCCCTTGACCTGATGACCCAGGAGGCTAGTTTTTTTGTGTTTGTGTAGAGGAATTCCTGAACCAAAGTACTGAATGCTACCTGCTCTTACATAACCACATCCCCACCAACCACTGCCCTGATAGCAACATTGAACACCATTCACCAGCCATACTTCACCCAAAAACACACTTCACTTTATCTGTAGATGGGGCAGGTGCAGGCACACAACTCCCACCTATGGGGCATGCAGGTTTCTCTTTCAACCTTCACACGTCCAATCAGCGTTCCCAGTTATGGTGCCATTTCACTTAGAAACCCTCTTCAGGCCTTTGTGCTAAATACACAAGGGTTTGATGAGAAAGGTAAAGTAAGGGAAGTAATAGTGCCACTGTATTCTGCTCTGGTCAGACCTCACCTGGAGTACTGTGTCCAGTTCTGGGCACCACAATTCAAGAAGGACACTGACAAACTGGAACGTGTCCAGAGGAGGGCAACCAAAATGGTCAAAGGCCTGGAAACGATGCCTTATGAGGAACGGCTAAGGGAGCTGGGCATGTTTAGCCTGGAGAAGAGGAGGTTAAGGGTGATATGATAGCCATGTTCAAATATATAAAAGGATGTCACATAGAGGAGGGAGAAAGGTTGTTTTCTGCTGCTCCGGAGAAGCGGACACGGAGCAATGGATCCAAACTACAAGAAAGAAGATTCCACCTAAACATTAGGAAGAACTTCCTGACAGTAAGAGCTGTTTGACAGTAGAATTTGCTGCCCAGGAGTGTGGTGGAGTCTCCTACTTTGGAGGTCTTTAAGCAGAGGCTTGACAACCATATGTCAGGAGTGCTCTGATGGTGTTTCCTGTTTGGCAGGGGGTTGGACTCGATGGCCCTTGTGGTCTCTTCCAACTCTATGATTCTATGATTCTAGGTCTTTGCACCCAGGGATGTTGCCTTCTACCAGAGCACAAGATATTCACTTCTCACCCTCCAAAACCCATCTATCTGTTTCATACCGCTTTTCAGTTGTGCAACATGCCCAAATTCCTAAAAGCATCAATAAAAAATAATGCATAATAATTAAAGGGGAGCAGTGCAGAAAAGCACTTTTAAAAAAGCCAGATCATAAGTACATAAGCAAAATGCCCCACATTCTTCTTAGGTAATATATGGAAGCTTCAGTCATATGGGGAATCCCCCCCCCAATCATGCTGTTCCTTCCTCTACCAGTGCATTCACCCCACCTAATGACTCGAGAATGATGCAACTGCAGATTTTTCATATCTTACGAAACCAACCTATGAATTGACCACAGGGAGGTGGTGATTTGGTGGCTACCGTGCCGCCACAGAAACTCACTCACCCACTGTGTCTTTCTGCAAGAGCAGCAAGATATCAGGCGTATTTGTGTGAGAAATGAAAAGAGGGGTGTGAAATGAGTGTGTTTGTGTGTGTGGAGAGGGTTGGAGAGACGATGCAGATGTGCTTTGGAGCCACGAGGCATCGTGCCTTGGAAGTGAGGTGGGAAGAAGAATGGGCATGGAAAGATGCCAGGCAACTCCCAAAAAGGACTTCCTTTAACCTTTTGCCAGAATTTGGAAGTGGGTTAACAACATAACCAGGCCATTGGCCCATCTAGTCTAGCATCCTGCGCTCACACTGGCCAACCAGATGTCTCTGGGAAATGTGCAGGCAGGATGCAAGCCCAAGAACACTCTGTCCTCCTGCGGTTTCCAGCAATTGGTATTCAGAAGCATTACTGCATCCAACTGTGGTGGCAGAACCTAGCTATGATGGCTACTGACCTTTGATAGCCTTCTCCTTCATGAATTTATCCCATCCTCTTCTAAAGCCATCTGAGTTGGCGGCCATCACTGCCTCTTGCGGGAGCAACTTCCATCGTTTAACTATGCACTGCACTAAGAAATGCATGGTTAGCTACAGCCATGTAGTTATATCTTCAGAATTAACACACAAAAAGCTTTCTTGTGTGTGAAGAAAATGCCTACAAGAGGTGGCTGTAAAAAACACACAAAAACAAAACAAAACGAAAACCAACCCAGACAATTGATGCAGCTGGTTTCTCGCTGGGGTGTGTGCTTGTGTGTACTGTGGTACCTCGGGTTAAGAACTTAATTCGTTCTGCAGGTCCGTTCTTAACCTGAAACTGTTCTTAACCTGAGGTACCACTTTAGCTAATGGGGCCTCCCGCTGCCACCGCACAATTTCTGTTCTCATCCTGAAGCAAAGTTCTTAACCTGAGGTACTATTTCTGGGTTAGCGGAGTCTGTAACCTGAAGCGTCTGTAACCTGAAGCGTCTCGAACCCCAGATACGACTGCATTTGGAAATCTGGCCCCACTTGCAGATTTCTGGTTCTGGTTCTGATTCAAAATGCACCTCACCGATTCTGTTGCAGCCTTCACCCTAGGAAGGAGGCTGCCCTTGCCTTGCACATCTGCTTCAGGGGAAACAGATTGTTCCTGAGGACTTCACTACTGCAGAAGAACAGGGCAGTGTCGCTGCAGAGGGATACAATGCCTTGGGCATTGTGGTAATTGTAAATGATTTCTCATATCTAGCTGTTTGGCATGGGGACCACACCACTGCACAGAAGACCAGCCTGGTCCCCTGTACTGAGCAAGTGGATCCAAGCTGCGTTTAAATTTCCCAGAATGCATTGCATCACTATTGCACATAAATGAAAATGGTGGCTCAAGCCCAGCGGCCTGGCACTGATCACAGCACTGCTGCTTTGGCCTGTTGCTGCCCCACTGCCACCCAGAAATGCCCCTGGAACACACTGATGTACGAGGAGACCCACCAGTGGAGGGCCGCATGAACTCTGCCAAGAAGCCGCTCAAACCTGGAGTCAGGTTCTCACAGGAACACAAGAAGTTGCCTTGTTTTCTACCATTTGTCCATCTGGTTCAGTACTGCCTGTGGCAGCAGCTCTCTCGGGTTTCCCCACAGCCCTACCTGGAGAGGCCAGATATTGAACCAGCGACCTTCTACGTACATCTAAAGCTCTCTTGCTCAGCTCTGGAGGTGCAGAGAATGAACAGTAGTCCATTCTTCCACCCAATCTAAACATTTATGTCCCGTTCAAAGAGGCCATGTTTGTTGCTCTGAATATCCTGGAGTGGACGGTCTATGTAAAGTAAATGCACTGCGATGTGTCTGCAGAAGCTGGGCGCCATGTGTCACAGTGAGTTTTGCCGCACCTGATCTGCACAATCTGGAGAGAAGGGGGGTAGGGGTGGAGAAGGTATCACTTGGTATCATTCTGTCTTCAGTGGAGCTATAAAATAAATGGCTGCATGGCTGCAAGCTATAATTGGTGCCACATGGCTTAAAGCCAAGCTCGCTTGCTTTCTCAAGGCAAAGTCTTTCGGATGCCTGGCTTTGATGGGATTTGGCCGGAGATGGTAGAGAGAGAGAAAAGCGCCGAAGTGTGAGCTGGGGGGACAAGGACTTCAGGAGTTCTTCCCCCTCCCCTAGCAAAGCCTTCACCTCTTGTGATCACGGGACTCCAGGAAGCAGCACCTTCCATGACGTGCCGGTGTTGAGCAGCGAGGAGCCAAAGTGCAGCGGCTGTTGTTTCCCAGGCAGAAATGGTTCGGCAGGAAGCCAGTTCTTAATCACACAGCCACATCATATCATTACGGAGCGTCACTCGGCGCAACCACTTGCTGCACAACCTGCACCTCTGCAGCATGATGCTGGCTTCCTGCCAGTGGTTTAGAGAAGGGGGGGTGGAGAGAGAGAAAGCTGCTATCGGCTTATATAATTGCTTCCCCTGAAGAAACAACCCACTGAAATGGCAGGGCTAAAGAGGGAGGGAGAGCTACAAGACCACAAAGTTCCCAGACTTCCAAGTCCAGATCTATTAAGCACCAATTAAACTGCTGGCCAGCTTCAGATGTCCACCACAATTGGACTCTATTGTCAGCTTTGCTGGCAGGCTCCGCACAGAGGCCAAGGGGGAAATGTGCAGAAGAACTAAGACTGTCTCTATCTCTCTCTCTCTCTTGCTCTCTCGCTCTCTGAGCAAAGTTTGGCAAAAGTGAGAAAACTGGTACAGCTGCACTCCTTGTGTGTAATACAGCACGATTCAGGGCTGTGTAAATATATCTTTAATATACAGTGGTACCTCGGGTTAAGAACTTAATTCGTTCCGGAGGTCCGTTCTTAACCTGAAATTGTTCTTAACCTGAAGCACCACTTTAGCTAATGGGGCCTCCTTCTGCCACCACACCGCTGGAGCACAATTTCTGTTCTTATCCTGAAGCAAAGTTCATAACCCGAGGTAATATTTCTGGGTTAGCAGAGTCTGTATCCTGAAGTGTATGTATCCTGAAGTGTACGTAACCTGAGGTACCACTGTATATAGTGTTACACAATAGCATTGGTTTGGCTATATGGCAGACATTCCAGACTTCGTACAGAGAAGGAAGAGGGGTCACACTTTCAACAAACTTATGGAATAAACACATCTTAATGTCTTTGTATTTTCAGGGTCAAACATCCTGCTTGTAATGCACTGGGCTAAGGGTACCACTTGCTAAATTTGCAAGGGCATAAATAGAGCTGGACTAAGATGGATAGGGAATGCTTTTTAAATCTGGCTTGGCAGCAGAATTTAATATCTGGGGTTGTTGTTTTTCCTTTTCTAAAATCTGTATATTAATGTTTAAGGGAAAGTCTTTGTAGCATAACAGAGTTCAGGTCAAATAAGAGGGAGCTTCAGTGTCACAATCTCAAATACTTATCAATACATCCAAGATAACTTTTGTTTGACAGGGTAGGAGTAGTGGCGGAGCTTCATGCTCCGGTACCGGGGGGCGGAGAGCAGGCGGGGGCAGGGTGCACGTCATGGGGACGAGGCGGCCAGCATAGGGGGGGCAGCCGCGATGGCACCCTGCCGGGATCGCGCTGCCAGGGGCGGTGCGCTCCCCCCGCACACCTCTTCCTCCAACAGTGGGTGGGAGAACAGAAATGCTCTGCTGCTTCAGACCATCTGGCCCAGGGATAGCTAACCTGTGGTGTTCTTGGAGTCCATCTCCCATCAGCCTTAGGAGTTGTAGTCCAGGCATAGGCAAACCCGGCCCTCCAGATGCTTTGAGACTACAATTCCCATCATCCCTGACCACTGGTCCTGTTAGCTCGGGATGATGGGAGTTGTAGTCCCAAAATGTCTGGAGGGCCGAGTTTGCCTATGCCTGTTGTAGTCCAACAACCTCAGAGAGCCACAGGTTAGTGAGCCCTGATCTAGTCAAATATTTTGTCTTCTAACTGATCTCTGCAGTAAACCGACAGGGGACATAGGGTTCATACAAGTACACTGCATCTGAAACACGGACATTGTATTTTGTTATCGTGACTAAAAGCAACTAACAATTCATTAATCCATGAACCACCTAAGTGATTAGCTTTCACTATATCTTATAAATACTGTATGAATACAGTAGGTTCATAATTTGCTGTACAGTCCTACGCTTATCAGTTTCATTAGGTGACATTGAGTTACTGCGAGAGAGGGAGGGGGGGAAATCCCCATTCATACACAATGAAACAGCTGAAAGCAATTTCTTTCCTACTTAGGTCCAATTTCACACAGGATGTATTTAACCCCAATTTTTTTCAGATAATCTAGGGGAACATATAATGTGAGAACCATATCAGACAAATCAGTGGTCTGTTTCTGAGATTCCTAATGTTAGGAGACACAGGTCATCATTTTAGTCCCCTTTCCTTAAGCAAGCCTCTGTGTTCATGCTACAAATATATATTGGCTTTATCACGGGTATTTCAGTGTGGTGCTGAGATTTTTCAGAGATGCCTAGGCATCTTCTGAAACTACAGTTCCCATGAATCCCTGAGAGGGAATGACCGCTCCCTGCTTAAAATGGGGGGCGCCCTTTGCGTGGACGCGTGCAGCCCCTGGATCTAGAGCGGCCCCAACAGCATAGGCTTGGTTTTGCCTTCCCTCAGGTGGGATACCTGGAGGTCTCCGCCTACCTCAGTCAGTTGTCCAATCCCACCTGGGGGAAGCGTTGCCAAGGAGAACAGGCCAGGTAGGGGAGGGATTACCTGCCCACACAATAGAGGGAGGATCTTACCTAGGAATCCTCACTTGGCTCCAGAGCTTCTCCCACCCTACCCACCCTCAGTTAAGGTCTTATTTTGCAGGTTAACTTTTATTCACAGATTTTGCAGGTTAACTTTTCTTCACAGGTATGCAGGCGCTGCTACGTTAAGGTCGCTGTTAAAGGGCCGGAAAGGAATTTCCCTGCATTGGCAGGTTTCGCCTTTCCCGTAGCAAAACGTCACAACTTTGGCGGTACCAGGCCTTGGGCAGAATCCTTTTGTCCATCTTCCTCTTGCGGCGGCGATACCAGAGTTCCCCGTTAAAGGGGTTTTCTGAAGGGAGGCTTTGGCCATACACCGAAAGGTTGTCATTGCTCTCTCCTGCGGCGGCGGCGTTACGGGGGCAGCCATCTCCGCTTGAACATATATTCTCCAGAGCCGGCCCATCCCCCCCACACACACTGGATAACCCTGATGCTCCCTAGGTCCCCGGCTGGGGACCGGGAGAGGGAGAACACCCAATGCCTGAGCCAAGGTCTACCCACATTTGAAATTTAATAAAGTTGTGGCCAATTTAATCCCATAGCACATTGTATTGAGTCGTTATTCCACATGTCGGGGGGACCGTGCAGGATCTGGGGACTCCGCCTGTCCACGCAATAGAAAGCTAAAACAGTTTTACCCTCAGAGATGTGGCTGTGCTGGTTGTGGGAAGACTGCAGTTGCTAGGTAAACTAATGTAGACACCTCATTTGGTGGGGAAAATGGGCATTTTTGCATTCTTTGATAACTTTGGGCATAGTAAGTACTGGACAAAAGATTCATTTAGGATCCCAATTTGGTGCTTTGGATATTGGGCAGAGTCAGGAGGCTTCATAGTTGAGTCTAAACCAGTTGAGTCTGAACCAGGACACAAGTTCAGGAAAACCAAAGCTTCATGCTTCCCATTCCCAGAATGGTTTAACCAGTGTTTTCTCCCCCGCATACCCCTAAACATTTTGTGAATCTAAGTTTGGCCTCATTGAGGAGTAGTATCTCAATATGAGTTGGAAAATGAGAGCACTCCTAAGCATTCTTTAAGAAAAAAGCACTGGGTTTAACAATCAAACCCTCTTCACAGGGAACTGTGGGAATTGTAGCTCTGTGAGGGGAACAGGGGCCTCAGCACCCTTAATACCTTAATAAACCACAGCTCCCAGAATCCTTAGGGGGAAGCCATGATTGCATAAAAAGTGGTATCATAGTGCTTTAAATGTCGTGAATGTAGCCCAGGGTTCCAGAATGCTGGACCCCAGGACTTTCAAAAAAGATTCTGGAAAAAAAGAGTACTCATCTGTATGTACTGTAGCTGTCAGCAAGGAAAGTACTCTAAAATAAACCTTTTCATTTAAGAACCATAGTCTCGGTCCCTGTTTTGATTTTGAAGAACCCCATCTTCTCAGAGTTCTTCTCTGGGAGCCAACACATTTTCACAGTCCCAGTAAACCATGGTTTGGCTTACCACATCTTGCAAGCCATACCATTCATGGAGAATAAGGCTGGCTATTAGTCATAATGGCTATATAAGAACATAGGAAGAGACTACTAGATCAGGCCAATGACCCATCTAGTCCAGCATCCTGCTATTAATTAATTAATTAATTAATTAATTAATTTTCTCTACCACCCTTCACCCTATTTATATTGGAAACAGGGCAGTTTACAATATAAAAACACAACATGCATGACAAACAAATACAGTAATCCCCAGCCCAAACACACAGTTTAAAAGGCTATAGATGGTTTAATTAACCAAAGACCTGGGAGAAGAGGAATGTGTTGCCTGGCCTGGCACATAAAGATATGCAACGAAGGAGCCAGGTGAGCCTCCTGGGAGTGAGCATTCCGCAAACAGGGGGCCACTGCAGAAAAGGCCCTGTTCTCACAGCGCTGAACCAGATGTCTGCAGGGAATTCTCAAGCAGGACCTGAGCACAAGAGTGTTCTGCCCACCACTCCCATGGTTCCCAGCAGCTGGTATTCGTAAACATTACTGCCTTCGACCGTGGAGCATAGTCATCATGGCTAGTAGCCACCGATAGCTTTATCAATTTGTCTAATCCTTTTTAAAGCCAGCCAAGTTGGAGGCCATCCCTGCCCTCTCTGGGAGTGAGTTCCCAAGTTTAACTGTGCACCGCATGCCCTTGAATGCCAATTACAGGGAGAATAGCAATCGGAGAGGGCTGCTGCCTGCGTGTCCTACTTTTTTGGCCTTTTGAGAGGCATCAGACTGGAAAATGGAAACCCAAGGCTGGACTAGATAGTTCTGTTTCACCAGGATGTTAGTGGGGAGTCTCCCCCACCCTTGTCTTTTCAAAGTTCCTCTGCATCCGCTACCAGCGATGCATCTTTCTAGTTTGTTTGTTGATTTAAAATATTTCTAATCATGCCTTTCCATGAATCATGCCCAAGGCAGCCATCATCAATAATATATACAGAAATGTCAATGAAGCCATTGAACAATTACAAACAGCAGATAAAAACCAGTAAACAAACAAGCAGGGTTAAAGCATTACAGAAGAGCAGGTACATTATTAATAAAACAATGCAAAACTGTAGCAAGAACAGCATGTCAGAATAAAAGCTCATAATCTTTCAGGCCAGAAACCCCTCTATCTAAACTGGAAAGTTTTTTTACATAGAAATAAAGAAGAAATCGATTAGGGGCAGCAATGGGGATGCAAAACTATCTGGGGGGAATCTTCCACTTTTGTGGGGCTGCCACGGAAAAGACAATTTCTCTGGTTCTTGCAAACACAGCTTAGATAACGGTGCAATAGGAAGTCAGGTTATATTTTGCTTAGTTGCCATTTTGCTGAGCTAATCTAGACACACATTGTTTCCCTCGAAATTCTGTAGGGAGCAATAAAAAACCACTAAAACAGCAAATGCCCTGCTGATTGCACAAATCAGGTGCAACATGGAGGGCACCTGGAAACCGTGCATTTTTGCTAACACCACCTCCAGGCTGGTGCACCGCAGAGGCTCAAGTTGGATCCTCCATCTGCAACTAGTCTGGTTGAGAACTATTGGCTGTCCCAGCTCTGCCCCCATTCCCACCCTCTCTCTACTCCCAATATGAGACATAATGGATCCCATCCATTATTCTAATGTGAAAACCAATTGGCACTGTGCCTTAATGAAGGCCTGTGAGATTTGGTATATGCTGGTTATCTCTGGCAGGGAGGCTATCACTGGTAGCTTCTGCCCACTCACAGTTTAGGCAGTTGCAGCCTGGAGTTCCCTGATGGAGTCCTTCCTGGAGGAGAGCAGCACAGGCAAGCAGAGCTGGACAGAGGGACACCTAGCTACACATAGAATCATAGAATCATAAAGTTGGAATAGACCACAAGGGCCATCGAGTCCAACCCCCTACCAAGCAGGAAACACCATCAGAGCACTCCTGACATATGGTTGTCAAGCCTCTGCTTAAAGACCTCCAAAGGAGGAGACGCCACCACACTCCTTGGCAGCAAATTCCACTGTCAAACAGCTCTTACTGTCAGGAAGTTCTTCCTAATGTTTAGGTGAAATCTTCTTTCTTGTAGTTTGGATCCATTGCTCCGTGTCCGCTTCTCTGGAGCAGCAGAAAACAACCTTTCTCCCTCCTCTATGTGACATCCTTTTATATATTTGAACATGGCTATCATATCACCCCTTAACCTCCTCTTCTCCAGGCTAAACATGCCCAGCTCCCTTAGCCGTTCCACATGCCTTCTCCTGTGCGGCAGATCAGGGAGTTGGGCTGCTTTGTCCAACATGCTGTGGTCTAAACCACTGAGCCTCTTGGGCTTGCTGATCAGAAGGTCGGCGGTTCGAATCCCCACGACGGAGTGAGCTGCCGTTGCTCGGTCCCTGCTCCTGCCAACCTAGCAGTTTGAAAGCACGCCAGTGCAAGTAGATAAATAGGTACCACTGAGGCGGGAAGGTAAACAGTCTTTCCGTGCGCTCTGGCACTCATCACAGTCCTCCGTTCGCCAGTAGCAGTTTATTCATGCTGATCACATGACCTGGAAAACTGTCTGTGGACAAAATGCCGGTTTCCTTGGCCTGAAAGCGAGATGAGTCGCCTTTGACTGGACTTAACTGTCCAGGGGTCCTTTACCTTTGCCCTACACCACCAAACCAAAAAGATGTCATAGAATCATATGGTTCCAGAACTGGAATATTAATAGATAATGTGTAAAACGTGCAGGGGTAAGCAAGGAAATAATAAAAGAATCAACTGACTAATTATTAAATTACAACAACACAACAAGATGGAATACATAAAAAAGAAATATTGAGATCACACATGGCTGAAGGGGAATGGGGGTATAGAAGAATTTATAAAAAGTTCTAATATAATATTTCTAATTGTGTTGCATTTATATACAGCAAAGCGAAGTTTATAACAATTAGGTATATTTTAATTTAGTCAACTATGGATTTTGAATTTGATGTTTGTAATTCTTTTTACAAACGCGGGTGGCGCTGTGGGCTAAAGCCTCAACGCCTAGGGCTTGCCGATCGAAAGGTCGGCGGTTCGAATCCCCGCGGCGGGGTGCGCTCCCGCTGTTCGGTCCCAGCGCCTGCCCACCTAGCAGTTCGAAAGCACCTCCGGGTGCAAGTAGATAAATAGGTACCGCTTACCAGCGGGAAGGTAAACGGCGTTCCGTGTGCGGCTCTGGCTCGCCAGAGCAGCGTTGTCACGCTGGCCACGTGACCCGGAAGTGTCCCCGGACAGCGCTGGCCCCCGGCCAATAAATGTGAGATGGGCGCACAAACCCCACAGTCTGGCAAGACTGGCCCGTTCGGGCAGGGGTACCTTTACCTTTACCTTTAATTCTTTTTTGGTTTTGGAATTTTTTAAAAAAGTGAAAGAATAATAGAATTATAGAGTTGGAAAGGACCCCAAGGGTCGTCTAGTCCAAGCCCCTGCAATGCATCCATGACAGATGTCCATCCAACCTCTGCTTGAAACCTCCAAGGAAGGAGAGTCCACCACCTCTTGTCAACATTTGCAAAGCCTCCCCCAAAATTACCTTTGGGTGCATGCAAGTTCTTGTGAGGTGCTCTAAACAGCTCTTTTTTGGATTCCAGCCATCATTTAGCCATGTCCTTAGAAGACATCTGAAGGCAGCCCTGTGTAGGGCTGTTTTAATATTTGATGTTTTATTATGCTTTTATATTTGTTGAAAGCCACCCAGGGTGGCTGGGGCAACCCAGTCAGTTAGTTGGGCAGGGTAAAATAATAATAAAATAATAATAATAATAATAATAATAATAATAATAATAATAATAATAATAATAAATAATTCAGAAACAAAGCAGTGCTATGCTATGTCTTAATGTGGGGCTGTGAGATTTGGTTGCTGTTCTGTCATCTAGGGGAAAGTGCAGGCAACAAAGGAGTGAAGTCTTGATAAAGGAAGACTGAAGAGTGCATATGTCTCGCTGTTATACATGATTAAAATAAAGCCTCCAACCTTATTTTATGATGATGTTTGTATAACATATGGCTTTCTAGAGACAGTCCTAACCATTACCTCTTTATCTGTTTAGAGCAGGATTCTCGGCTATTTATTATAAGCAAGCAGCTCACTAATATACTGGCATTTTTATCGTTAAGGTCAGTGCAATGATAGAATTTGCTTCTGCTTTCCTTGTTGCTTATGGAGAGAGAGAGAGAAAAGTCAGATACTTGCAAAGGTTGGGTTATTTCCTCCTCCCCTTCTTTGCACTTAGCTTCTGACATTAGCAGGGTACATGTTTTAGTGTCTATTTCCCACTGGAGCTAAAACATCAAATTAATAAATGATGGTAGGGCAAGGAAGAAAGTATCAGGGTCTGGCTTCATGCAGATCTCACTGTGTTTTTCCATTTGTAAAGCTAATCAAACACATTTCTTCTCTCTCTCTCTCTCTCTCACACAAAGTCAGCTATGGTATTGCCTGCCTGACAGACAGCTCTCAACTCTAATTAGTGTGGGTGTCTTTTCAGATACTGTACAGCATGGAGATATTGCTTGTAATTTCATGAACATGTGTACTGTTAGTTTTCTTTTCACTAGGCTAGACTCAAGACAATTGCTTGACACATTGGGGATGAAAGCAAATATAACTAGGCAGTTTGTCTTGTACCAGATGGGCGGTTTTGGCCATCCAGGTTAGTGCGGTCCACTCTGAATGGCAGAAGCTCAGTGGTCTCAGGTGGAGGTCTTGCCCCCTCACCTGCAAGCTAGAGAGACAAGGTCTTGACCTGGAGAGGCTAGCATTGAATCTGGGGCCTTCTGTAGGCCAAGCAATGCATTCTAGCACCGAGTGGTGGTTCTCTCCTCTGCCTTTTGCAGGATGTTTAAAGGGATTTCAGCAAAATCTCTCAGGGGTGTTTCTCTAAGTTGCCTGCTGAATTTATTTCAATAAAGAGAAATCCAAGGGAAATTTGGAAGTGCCTACTCAAAGAAATTCATGTAGAAATTCTAAGGAAATCTGAAAGGATTTTGAAAAGACTCACAAAATTATGCTGCTTCCTCTCTCACGCACATCCTTAAGGTAAAGGTTAAAGGGATCCCTGACTGTTAAGTCCAGTCGCGGGCGACTTTGGGATTTCAGCGCTCATCTCGCTTTAATGGCCTAGAGATGGCTTTAATTTGTCTGCAGACAGCTTCCGGGTCGTGTGGCCAGCATGACTAAGCCGCTTCTGGTGAACCAGAGCAGCACACGGAAATGCCGTTTACCTTCCCGCTGGAGCGGTACCTATTTATCTACTTGCACTTTGACATGTTTTCGAACTGCTAGGTGGGCAGGAGCAGGGACCGAGCAACGGGAGTTCATCCCGTCATGGGGATTCGAACTGCCAACCTTCTGATCAGCAAGCCCTAGGCTCTGTGGTTTAAACCACAGTGCCACCTGTGCATCCTTAATCTGATCCAAATAATTTCTCCACATTTGAGAGTCCTTCTAGTTCTCTGCCGTATTTTTTCACCATCCTGGCTCTATTCATTGCATTCTCTGTGGCTCCAGCAGATTTTGAAGAACATAGGAACATAAAGAGGACCCTCTGCGTTAAGGCAGTCGTCCATCTGGTCTAGCATCCTGTTCTCACCATGGCCAACCAGATGGCTGTGGGAAACCCGCAAGCAGGATTTGACCCTTTCCCCTCCTGCAGTTTTCAGCAACTGGTATACAGAAGCATTGCTGCCTGAGACAGTGAGTACAGAGCAGCATTGTCATCATGGCTAGTGGTCATCAATGCCCCTGTCCTGAATTTGTCTACTTCTCCTTTAAACACATCTGACTTTGTTCAGACCCAGAGACCTCCCCCCTAAATAAATTCACACTTGACTCAAATTTTGTTTTTGGTTTTTGGCAGAATTTAGGCCACAACTTTATTGATTGCAGAAAGTAACTGGTTGCATAGGCTCTGGTTCGACTAGCTCCCTGCTATGTAGGTAGCGCTGTCCCAGGGTTCCAGCATAGGTCAGCCAAGAGTGAACACATGGATAAGCGGAAAGCCAGGCACAGGCTAAGTCCACCACCGAAATGTCCCCCTGGACTCAGGCATGGGCACAACCCCCTCTCAGGGGTTGACCAAACCATTGAGTCCCTGGATTCCTTTAATGGAATACCCTTCACAAAAGGGTGGTGAGAGCCTTCTCCCATCCCTATCACCTGAACCAGAGCCAATCCTCAAACTTACAAGTTGTGACGATTTGCTACATGGCAAGCGAAACCCAAATGGCAACAGCCAATCAGCCAAGTGGGGAAAATTCCTGCCGTGCCCCTGTCCCAACGACAGACAACACACAATGGCATAGCAAGGTCAAGCACAAAGCCCTAAAAATAGGGAAAGAAGGGCGGGTGTTCTGAATGCACGTGCCGAAAGAGGAAGCTCTGGGTCACATGCATGGGTATAAATAGGTCCCTCGAACCGTTTGGACTGCATCCCATTAGCCAGATTGCCCCCAGCTACAAGGGACCTACCAATCGGGTGTCGTGGCTGACCAATCGTACCCACCCACAACACAGGGTGTTGGTTTTCCAGGTCTCACCGCAATACATGCCCTCTTTAAGGGAGGACCCAATTTGCCAAGGTTTCCCTGATTTCAGCTCTCTGTGGCTGAACCTGGTTTTGGCCATCCAGGTTAGTCCTCAGTTTTGTCACTTTGAAGGTACTTTGAGGACATCAGTGGCAGCTTTTACTTACCAAGCTCAAAATATAATGTTAAAAACAACAGCAGAGGAGTTGCCACGAAGCAAAAATCGGATCAGATGCTATCTATTGGTAAACATGAGGACAGTCCAACTGTTTGGATTTTGTTTTTTAGCTGCTTGGAAAGGCTGAGTTTCAATGTTGTGCATAAGCCTAAAGATTGTATGTGTGATCCGCGTAGAAATTCCACATGCTTCATCTCTGTCTAAGGAGACCAAATCTGTTCCCGCAAAAAGGCTTATCTGCTTGGGCTTAGTATGTTGCAGAGACCGTCTCCATTATTTTGCCTCATTTGAAACTGACTAAGGATTCACCCAGACTTCCATTTGCACCGTGTTTTCTGGACATTGGTCCAAGAGGTTTTTCTTTTCACCCTTCCATTTTCCTCAGGAAAATCCGTCGTTTACTGCTGAATCGGAACAAATGTCAATTGGGTTTTCTACTGATTGGTGTTCATTCCAATTCAGAGGTAGACAGTGGGTTTTCCTGGGGAAAGTGACAGGACGAAAGAAAAACCACATTGAAAGCAGAATCAAACCACTTGAGTTTGGCTTTCCCCAAAGAATCTTGGGAACTGTAGTTTGTTAAGGGTGCAGATGGTTGTTAGGAGACCCCTAATCCACTGCAGTTTCCATAGTTCCCTGGGAAGGGGAATTGATTGATAAAGTACTGTGGGATTTGTCTTGTTTCCTGCTTCTGAAACTGAAGGTCCCTTGTTGTCATCATTGGAAAGTCTTTTGTAGAACTATCCTCCATGACTTTGTCAGAAGAAGCCTTTCAAAAAGCCAACTCTGATCGTGGTCATAATCCCACATTGAGAACCAGTAGGGTGTAGTGGTTAGAGGTTGCGCTAGGTCCCGGGAGACCCGGGTTCAAATCCTTGCTCAGCCATGAAGCTCACGGATGACCTTGGGCCAGTCACAGTCTCTCAGCCTAACTTACCTCACAGGAATGCTGTGAGGATGAAATGGGGAGGGGAAGAGCAACATACACCACCTTGAGCTACTTGGAGTAAAGGTGGAATATGAATGTAATAGTAAATAAACAGGGAAATGGTAAAATAAATCAATTAAGCTACGCCTTGTGCAAATAACTAACGAGCAGTTCTGTAACATTTGGGTTGGTGGATGCTTGGATTGGTGCAGCGCCAAAATCTGCCCTCCAATTTCTGGAAAGTTTTATTTTCCTGTGAAAGAGGCTTCCATGGGTTGTTTTGGGGGTTTTGCCTCATTCTCAGGGCGCTGTAGGATTTCTTTAGAATTTTGTTGAGTGGTGTGTGTCGCTTTGGGTATCTAAGCTTCTTGATCTATGACAGCCCCATGGAAGGAACTACTTCAAGATAAGTTCCTATAGACTTTGGTTGAAGGATGGGCACCCAGGGAGGCTGCAGAGCCCTGGTGAGATAGTTTAGAGAGTGAGAGAAAGGACACTCACAAAGACCCCTAAGGCACCTGAGAAGCAAAGTTAAATGCAACAAAAAGCCTGCACCTCACCCATGAGAATTTCACTGAATCACCATTTGCTTTTTCTAATTTTTGAATGCATCCCCCGTACTCATTAATTCTTTTTTTTAGAGAGAGAGAATTGGAGAATGTTTTAAAAAAAGGAAAAAGGAAAAGAAATGCAGGATAATTTTTGACACATCACTTGCTCAGATGCTCTCATTGTGATGATGAATGTAAACCTCTCTGAAACAATGGTCAGGGGATCATTACAGAAACATTTCATGAAAAATTGCAAATGAGTAAACTTTGAACAAAGGCTGCCTACACAAGCCCTTCTGTTATATATCAGAGCAGCAGCACGCTGGCACCGGGAAGGAAGAGCAAAACGAAACCCTCCCTTGAATTCTTTACGCCATTTCACACATTCCCCGGCAAATGGAATCAAATTTGCCACTGACAATACACTCAACAGGAGTTGCAATAAATCCTGTATGTCTGATTCATGATAGCTATCTTCAAATATCTGAAGGGCTGTCACATGGAAGATGGAGCAAGCTTGTTTTCTCCTGCTCTGGAGGGTAGGATTCAAACCAATGGATTCAAGTGACAAGAAAGGAGAATCTGAGTCTACATTAGGAAGAACTTTCTGACAGTAAGGGCTGTTCAACAGTGGAGTGGACTACTGTGGAAAGTGATGGTCTCTCCTTCCTTGGAGGTTTTTAAGCAGAGGTTGGATGGCCACCTGTCATGGATGCTTTAGCTGTCATTCCTTCATTGCAGGGGGTCGGACTAGATGACGCTTGGAATCCCTTCTGGCTCTACATTTCTATGATTCTCGTCACGGTCTGGTTCACAGGCAACCGAAGTCCCGGCTGGGGACGTTGGGACCGGGGGCAAGACGGTGGGATGGGAGCAGGAACGGGAGTCCAGAAGCCAGGACTCAGAAAGCCAAGAGTCCGAGGGTCAGAGAGCTGGGAGTCAAGAAGCCAAGGGTCAGGAAGCAAGGAGTCATGAAGTCAAGGGTCCAAGGATCAAGAAGCAAGGAGTCAAGGAGCCAAACGCAGCAAGGCAGGGAATGTGTTGCTGTGGCAAAGAGCTGAAGGGAAATGCTGACCTTATATCCCTTCCCAGCTCTTGCCACCAGGTGCTGTGAGTTACCAATCGGCCTCACCTGTGCGGCCGCGCCTTGCCTGTTCAGAACAAACTTGGGAAGGCCCCAGTCCTGCAAAGTCCTACTGGTCACAGGGCCTGGCTCCTGCACGCACTCCTGACAATTCGTACATCTGTGTACTGCACACTGTTTATGTCCCATCCCCTCATGGCACATTCAGGAGTGCTCTTTAATTAAACTTGGACATACACCTAAAAACGTAACACCTGAAGACGTTTCCTTGCCAGGGAAAATGGTTTCATAATAAGTTTTATTGTTTCTCTTTGTTTCTTTCCCCCTTTTTGTTCTTTTCTAATTGATACTATAAAAACAAGAGGTTTAGTTTAGTTTATGGTTTGTTTTTTTGTTTAAGAAAAGCATTTCACTTCCTTTGCTCACGCACTGCTCCCCTTTGGGGAGCCTCAAGAGAAGGATATAAATCGTTCAAGCAAATATTTGGTGTGTGCTGTGGCTTCCTAAAAATAACTTGCTACGTTTTACTACTGTAAAAATAGCCTTCTCCCAAGTAGATCTGGCTTGTCATCTCCAACAGTGAGATTGCTGGGCATCTGGAATCAATGGAAAGCCCTTTTACTCACAACAGGTAGGGATTCTCTTTTCGAGGGAGGCGGGATATATTACGATCTTTCATAAGGTCAAGAAACTCCCATGGGAGGGAGCAGAATAAAGTGGTGTTGCGCAATATGTGTCATAAGGACTGTCTGCTGAGCTAAATCTCAAGCTCCCACAAAGTTACTAAGGAGTAAGAGGTCCCTCCACAATCCTAGTATGTCATATATGTGTATGTGAGACTGAGTGAGTGAGTGATGTCAGTCTTACAACATGTGTGGGCTTCGAAGCACAGCACACGAGTTTCAAAGCAGGCCCTAAAGATTCATGGGTCTATAATGCATAGTACCAAGGTTGCAGGTTCGATTCCCATATGGGACAGCTGCATATTCCTGCACTGCAGGGGGTTGGACTGGATGATCCTCAGGGTCCCTTCCAAGTCTACAATTCTATGATTCAGTGGCGTAGCATGGGGGGTGCAGGGGGGGCAGCCGCACCAGGCGCAACATCTGGGGGGTCGCTCACACTCGCAGCTCTCTGCCCCTACCTGGCTCACTCACTCTCTCTCACTGCAGTGAGCCAGGCCCTGTGACCAGTAGGACTCTATCTGCTGGCTGTGCGAATCCGATCCGAGCCGCCGGGTCGCCGCCCACTGTGGAGGGGGTGGGTGCCAGGCACGCGGTGCGGAGAGAGAGCGAGGGACTATCTGGGGGAGGGACAGTGCAGAGGCCCCCCAGCGCAGCGCTGAGCGCGGGAGAGAACCACACCAGACCAGACCAGGCAGCAGCAAGAAGAAGCTGGCAGCGGCGGCAGGTTAGGGGTTAGGGGGCGCAAATTACTTGCCTTGCCCCGGGTGCTGACAACCCACGCTACGCCACTGCTATGATTCTATACGCACAAATCAAGGAGGCCGGATGGATGGATGGATGGATGGATCCATTCATTCATTCCTTTTGCAAGATTTATATGCTGCTTGATCGAAATAAAACCTCATAGCAGTTTACAAAAAAAAAAGATAGAAAATTAAACCAAGTTAAAAACAACTACTTATTCAAAACTAATAAAATCTGGCAATAAGATTTTTTTAAAAAACCACCCCAGATTAAAAGACATGTCAACATTCTACATTTCTGAATGGGCTTGCCTAAACAAAAAATGTTTCTAGCAGGCACTGAAAAGAGTACATCCCTGATGGTAATAGCCAGGGAGCTCCAAAATGCAGCTGCTGCCACACTAAAAGATGGAGAGAGTATTATACAACACCTCTAGCAGTGCCAGTTTGGCAGATCAAAGTCGCCCGGTGGGGTAAGGAGACCTCACAAGTAAGCTAGTCCCAAGCTGGTTAGAGCTTTAGAAGCTAATCATGTAAACTTGGCCTGGTAGCAAACTGGCAACCAGTACAGGTCTCTGAGCAGAGGTGTTATGTACAGACAGGGTCTGTCTCCTATCTGCAATTGTGCTGCAGCATTCTGTACTAACTTCAGATTCCTGTTCCAGGCCGCTCTTTATGGATTGCACTTATAACACAGAAGGCAGGTTGCTAGCTGCATGCTACATCATGTGCACGCACGCACGCACACACACATACACCCCTCCCCCTCCCTGCACACAGAAAAGTAGCATGTCAGGGCTAAGTTAGACTCCTTTCCTGTTTACATGCCAGTTTTCTGCGCTCAGGTCATCAATTTTCTTAGGGGAAGTAGTGGGACAATATTCAAATAAAATTCCTGCAGGGTGCAGGCCAACCAGAGCTGTACCACATGATTATATGGTTTAAATCTCAACTTGACGGTGCACAACCGAGGCTACATTTCTACACGCATGGAATGATGTTTCTGCTTATTTGCTAAAGAGTTATGAGTGAAATCATTTGTGGTCGCCCCACCAGGATCATATGCCATTGCAGCACTTGTGCAATTTGCTCACAGGGCAAGAATTAAGAGAAGGGCCAATGCAAAGTGGTGGAGCGCAGGCTTTGAGTGCAAAAAAGATCCCAGGTTTAGTCCTCAGCATCTCTGGGTAAGTCTGAGACCCTAGAGAGCCACTGCCAGCCGATGTAGATAAGAACGATCTAAATGGCCCGATGCTCTGACTCAGTAAACAGGTTTCCGACATATCTCTGCCATTCAGATATGACCAGAACAAGGCAGAGTGGATCCAGCCATGGGGAAGAAGTAGCTGTACCTTTCTGGTAACATATGCATTGGATCTCATTCAACACAATTGGCTCGTTACACATATGAATTGACAAGACTTTATCTTTGCAGCATTTGGCACATGGCAAAGCAATTGCCTGTGCTCGGTACTCAACCGGTTTGAAGAAACAACTGCATTCATGGCAAAAGTGCTAAGCTAGCAGGAGAATTAAACTTGTTTATGTGCATCAAACTTACCACTTTGTACCACTCCAGCTCTGCTCTGAATTGTGTGTGGCACAAACCACTTTTAGTTTGCTTTTTAAAAAAGCAAAAACAAAAATAAATTTTAAAAAACCCTGCAGCCAGGGTGTGGGTGTGCTTGTTTTCTATTTCTAGGGTACATGGCCTGATTGATCAGGATTCCCATCCCCATTTTTAAAACCCTATGAAGGTAAAGGTAAAGGACCCCTGGACGGTTAAGTCCAGTCAAAGGTGACTACAGTGGCACCTCTGTTTGCGAATGGGATCCATTCCAGAGGCCCATTCGCAACATGAAAGGAACACAACCCGCATCTGCGCAGGCGCTTGTTGCAATTCACCACTTCTGTGCATGCGTGTGATGCCATTTTGTGCATCTGTGCATGGGCGAGCCGTGAAACCCAGAAGTAATCCTTTCCGGTATTCCGGGTCGCCGCAAGATGCAGCATGAAAACATGTAACCTGAAGCAAACGTAACAAGAGGTATGACTGTATGGGGTTGCGGCGCTCAACTCGCTTTCAGGCCCAGGGAGCCGGTGTTTGTCACAGACAGCTTTCCAGGCCATGTGGCCACCATGACTAAACCGCTTCTGGCACAATGGGACACCGTGACGGAAACCAGAGCGCATGGAAACACCGTTTACCTTCCCACTGCAGCAGTACCTATTTACAGTATCTACTTGCACTGGTGTGCTTTCGAACTGCTAGGTTGGCAGGAGCTGGGACAGAGCAATAGGAGCTCACCCCGTTGCAGGGATTTGAACCGCCAACCTTCTGATCAGCAAGCCCAAGAGGCTCAGTGGTGTAGACCACAGCGCCACCTGTGTCCTATGAATATAGAAGGCAGCCACCTTCAGCCTGAAGCTGGTCATGCATTGGCTAGGGAGAACACATGGGCAGCTGTAGGTCCTGAATGCCCGAACAGGGATTAACAGCTCATGCCTTCTAGGTACAATTCACATTAATCGTCAAACATACTGATTCCGTTTCTGTCTCTCTGCATCTCTCCTTTAGGTCTTCTTGTCATTTTACCTCGATCCCCAGAGAGAAGCTGAAAACCCAGTATGGGTTGGGGGGTCCTTGAGAACTTTTGTGTTACACTCATGGCTTATTCCAGCTGCTCCTTGTCTCAAAGGAAACATTGATTGATAGACCCAAGGCCCACCCAGTGACAAGAGAGGCCCAGCGTCAAGGCTTCTCTTGCATTCCTTTTTCATTCCTTTTTGGGGGGGAGGAGAGGGGGAGGAGGGAGACATTACAGCAGGGTTGCTGTCGGAGAGATGAGAAATCTTGGAGGCTTGATAGCCTTAATCCCCACCACAGAAGTGTATAAAATTTCACAGCTTAGCTGCCAGAAAAGCCAAGACCACACCAGGAAAGCCGTCTGCATACAAGAAGATACCTGCCAGGTCTTGTCTGCCAGAGCCTGGACTAATGATGAATACACAATGTCCCAATCAATCAAACTGGATTTGTCTTTGCCCCAGGTCTAGGTGAGGTCTGGTATGAGGTGACCATAACTGTCAAGCATGCAGTAGTCGTGGCCAAGAAAATGACTGCATATTTATGCATTTTCTCAAAGTGAGGGTGAATAAATGTCTTTATTTCTGAACCAAACTGCCTCACGGCACACCAAGTACACTACACAGGCCCCCCTGCATACATGTGTATTCAGTTTATACCAAGATATCACCATCTTCATTTCTTGGTACATGCTTTATATGCAGGTACAGTCTGTGCTTAAATATTCATATATACATACATACACATTCCTTTGTCTCTCTTTCCCCAATGTGTTCTTGTTCGGAGCTTTGCATATGATTTTAATACGGCCACTTGGAATATGATCACATTAAGAACTGAGAAACACACCACTCTAGCAGAACCAAACCACAACACTATACACACACGTGTGTATGTGTGAACTGCAGGGAGAATGAGCTTCATTGTATCGGTATTAATTCTCCATCACTATTACACTCTGTCGGATAAATTGGCAATGATCACATTTCGAAAAAGGCTTATTTGCATGGGAAACCACAATGGCTCTCAATGAAGTGGCACAGGGAGCTCAAAAGCAGAGCTCATGTGTTGTGTAGTGTCTGTGTTTCTCTCATAGATTCTACCAGCTACTGTAGTGGTCAAGCATAATAATCCTACACCCCAATCCAGAGTTCAGTGTGCACCATTATGCAACAAGAAGGCTCTTGTTCATAAAACATTCCCCATTCACTTCTGTGGGATGGACAGCTGTGACCTCCCTTTGCCTTCCAGGCAGTATTTCTTGCATGAGAATCAACAGGAAGTTCTTCTGCTTTGCTGTCTATTTTATTTTTGTTCTAGCCAGTGGCAAGTACAGGCCCATGGAAGTTCAACAGAGCTCCAACCCTCCAGCAAACCAGTTGATTCGGACATGTGTCCTCTAATGCAGGGATCAGAAAATCATAGAATCATAGAGTTGGAAGAGACCACAAGGGCCATCGAGTCCAACCCCCTGCCAAGCAGGAAACACCACCAGAGCACTCCTGACATATGGTTGTCAAGCCTCTGCTTAAAGACCTCCAAAGAAGGAGACTCCACCACACTCCTTGGCAGCAAATTCCACTGTCGAACAGCTCTTACTGTCAGGAAGTTCTTCCTAATGTTTAGGTGGATGAGGGACCAGATAGGGATGAGGGACCAGATAGGAGGACACTACCTCCTATCACCCCCAGCCAACATGGTCAGCGGTGAGAGAAGGTGGGAGTTGTCATCCAACATCTGGATGGCCAGAGGTTCCCCACTGCTGCTTTAATAATAATAGAAATAATAATTTTGTTATTTGTACCCCACCCATCTGACTGAGTTGCCCCAGCCACTCTGGTGGCTTCCAGCATATACACTAGAACCTCAAACATTAAAAACTTCCCTGTACAGAGCTGCCTTCAGGTGTCTTTTAAAAGTCAAATACTTGTCTATCTGTTTGACATCTGATGGGAGGGAGTTACACAGGGGTGGGCTTCACTATTAGGAGTAGTGGTAGTAGTAATATACTGCCCTATAACCGCAGGCCTCAGGGCGGTTCACAGGATAAAATCACAATATAAAAACACAAAATACATAATCAAAATAAAAACAAAAGCAACCTAATAACCCTCCTTCCCCCAACACATTTTAAAATTGCATTGGATGTCAATCAACCAAAGGCCTGGTTAAAGAGGAACGTTTTTGCCTGGCACCTAAAGGTGTATAATGAAGGCACCAGGCAAACCTCCCTGGGGAGAGCATTTCACAAACGGGGAGCCACTGCAGAGAAGACCCGTTCTAGTGTGGCCGCCCTGTGGACCTCTCATGGAGGAGGCACACAAAGAAGAGCTTCACTACCTCTGCCTGGTTTCCTATAACCTCACTTCTCACAGTAAGGGAACTGCCAGAAGGCCCTTGGAGCTGCACCTCAGTGTCTGGGATAGACGCTGGGGGTGGAGATGCTTCTTCGGGTATACAAGGCTGAGGCTGTTCAGGGCTTTAAAGGTCAGCACCAACACTTTCCTGCATTGTTTTATCATCCATTTGTGGTGGGGTGGAGATAGGAATGGCTTGTACATACACCTACCATGAGATGTTCATCAAAATGTCTTTTTCGTTCTTCAGACTTCCAGCAATTCACTTGGAAATAATTCAGTGAGGCCTTCCCTCCTCCTCCTCACTCACCCATGTTAATAATTTTGCTGATGGTAGCAACATTTTTTGTGTCTTCAAAATCCATACAGATGTTTTAGCTGAGAAAGAGCCTCCAAATTCCCTTCAAATTTCATATCCAATGAAGGGAGAAGTGAAGTGAAGAGATTTATCCTGATGCCTTGGCAAGGCGGAATGGGGGGTCTCGTATAACACGGGAGACCCACAGAGCTGCACTGTCCTATTTCCAACCATCATTAATTACAGGAAACAGGACAAGGTATGGAGCTGTCCAGTTACATTACCGGTTGTCGGGACCCTCTTTCTCATGGATGAAACCACACATTTCTGGACTGAATTCCCTCCGTCACAGCAGTCCATGGCAACTTGTGTTGCCTCTGTATTTTCACCTAAAGTGAAAACCCAAAGTGAGTTTCAGGGTTGCTCCTCAGGCCAACTATCAGAGGAAATCCAAGAGAACCCAAAGGAGTCAAAATAAGAGTAATGAAATATCTTAGCTTCTGTTTCTAGGTTGGGACAAGCTGCTAGGAGTGCAGAAGTGGAGAACCAACCCTTTGTCTGATGGGGCTTTTAGAGTCAGAGTTCACAATGTAGAAATATTTAAGGACGTAAGAAGAGCCTACTGGAAAGGCCATAGCTCAGTGGTAGGGTAGCTGCTTTGCATACGAAAGGTACCAGGTTCAATCCCCTGCTTCTCCAGGTTGGGCTGGAAGACACCGTCTGTCTGAACCTCTATAGAGCCATAACCAGTCATTGCAAACCGTGCTGATGTCAAGGAGCTGTCAGATGAGCCCAGGTCATCCATAGGGCAGGAAAGCACAGGAGGCACAGAATGCAACCTCGTTTTATTAACAGAAAATAACAACTCAGCAGAGATACTCAGACTCGACTCAATCAGCTCGAGGCATTGCTGAAACTGACCACTGGCCCTTCCCTTCCCCCTCTAGCGTCTCCCTCTGGATCCGTCCCAAGCAGACAAATGTTGCATCAAGTGGTTGGGCGGATTGCTCAGCAACGTGCAGGACTCTCCTCAAGCAGGGTGTCAGAGGAGGAGGAGCCAGCAGGACAGGGACTCTCCTGCTGCTGTGTAGCAAGGGCAATCTCTGACTCCTCCCTGTCTGGGTCTGCTCTCACACTGTGGCTCTCAGTCTCAAACCCTGTCCTGGAAGGGCCTCCTTCGCCTGACCCCTCCCCCCGACCACTCAACCCCTCTGTTTCTACACCCTTGTGCAAATTAATTGAAACAAACAACGTAGTTTGTTGTACAAAACTCACACATACATGTACAAAACTCACATCTACGTACATTAGTAACGGATATGACCTCTGCTATTTTTAAGCAGCATTTGAACACGGTTTGGCATGGAGTCTACTAGTTTTGAACAGTCACTATTGATTTTTGGATCCCTGTACCACACTTGAATCAGCGCCTGAATGAGCTTCTCTGTAGTCAAATAGTCTACAGCATGGAGGCGACTTTTGCATTTAGTCCACAAATTCTCAGTGGGATTTACGTCGGGGGAATTCCGTGGCCAATCAAGTACCTGTATTTGCTGCTCTGTCATAAATTTCTTCACCACTTTCGATGTGTGACAGGGGGCTAGGTCCTGCTGCAATAATCCAGTACCGTCAGGATACCTCTTTCCCAGCTCTGGAATAACTCTCTTTCGTAGAACCTCAATATATTGTGGCGAGTGCATCATTCCTTCTATTGGCTGCAGGCGTCCGACACCATAATGATCAACTGACTTTTCGTGTTTGTTTTGAGTACAGGCTTACGAATAAGATAGAAAACATGCTTTGTTTCAATTAATTTGCACAAGGGTGTAGCATCTCCCAGCTTGTCTCTTCCCCAGATTGCTCCTCAGTGTCTCAAATCCACAATCCGGGGGCTAAGTTGCCGTCTTCTGTGTCCTCCCTGGGGAGGGGGGCTCTTAGGCGAGTGGGTCCACCCACTCTGCCTCATCCAGCCAGTCCCTAGCCCTGTTCTATATGGTCCAATGACCTGAGTGTGGACCCCCAACATGTGTTATTCATACTTTCTCTGAACCTGGAGATTTCATGGAGCCTTCCTGACTAATAGACAAATCCTCCTCCATGGATCTGTCTAATTCTCCTTTAAATCCATCTAAGTTTCTGGCCATCACCACATTTTGAGGTGGTTATGGAATCTGGATCGTGTCCAGTGGGTAAAAAGGTAAAGCTAAAGGGACCCCTGACCATTAGGCCCAGTCGTGGCCGACTCTGGGGTTGTGGCGCTCATCTCGCTCCATTGGCCGAGGGAGCCGGCGTACAGCTTCCGGGTCATGTGGCCAGCATGACTAAGCCGCTTCTGGCGAACCAGAGCAGCACACAGAAACACAGTTTACCTTCCTGCCGGAGTGGTACCTATTTATCTACTTGCACTTTGACATGCTTTTGAACTGCTAGGTTGGCAGGAGCAGGGACCGAGCAACGGGAACTCACCCTATTGCGGGGATTCAAACCACCGACCTTCTGATCGTCAAGTCCTAGGCTCTGTGGATTAACCCACAGCACAAATACTGCTTTATCACGTTTGTTGTTTCTTCTAGCAGCTGGATTATATAAGATAATAATAATTTTAAGAGCTTAGGTTATGAATGTTACTTTATAGCAGGAAGCCGTATGGAGGCTCCTTGGTGCCTCCCACTCTCCAGGAGCTTTGAATTCTGAGTATCATTCCAAAGGGAATTTCCCACAATTAAAATCAAGTCCTGGCCAGCCTAAGGTGGTGCCGGTCAGAGCTAGTAGTGCTGTGTGTGTCTTTTGCAAACGTGTGTCACAATGGTAATTGGAGACTGGAACGGCACAGAGATTGCAGGCAGCCATTTGCGGGGGCTTTTGGCTGAGCGAAACTACCCAGATTAGAGGCAGGGCTGCTCGCCGTTGATTGCAGTCCTATATACTTCCCTTGATTTCATCCATTTGTCTTGGGATTTCTAGTTTTTTGTTTTGTCCCACCACTTTCCCCAGGGGAAAACTGTGGTTTACTGCTGAATCAGGACAAACATCAACCTGCAGAAAACCTGAATGGCGTTTGTTCTGATTCAGTGGTAAACAGCAGGTTTTCCCGGGAAAAGCGGCGTGATGATGGAAGAACTTATTGGATCCATGCCTAGAAATCACAAACAGGAGCATGGATCAGCCCTAAATCTCATTGAACTCAATGGGACTTACTTCTGAGCAGACATGTGTAGCCTTGTGCTGCAGTTGTTGATAGAAAAGAGGCAGATAAATATGAAATAATGGCAAATTGTGAATGCATATGGAGGAGGAAGGCAAACACTCCTAATTTCAGAGTTCAGTGTGTGGAGGAAAATATTTCAGGGTGGCAGGGGGATGACTTGCAAACAGGTTTAAAGCCTGTTGTTCAATATATTAAAGATCAAAATGCAAAAGAACATGTTGTATGCTAAGAGCATCTGTTATGGTTATATTTTTTTAAGCATCTCACAATTAATTAGGCAACATCACTCAAAAGAATCCCTTTTTGGGAGCAAAAGGATTTGTGCCTTTAACATGCATACCTAGTACATAGGCTCCTGTAACTGCTTATAGTCAATAGTTACAAGTGTAAAGAATAAGTAAGTTGGTTCAAAAAACAGGAATAGGATGCAATTTTACATTTTGGTATTGAGTACGGTGGGGGAGAATTTTCACAGTGTGTTTGTGTGTTTCAGAAAATCCCCAGCCATATTAAAAGGCTACTCCTTCATTTAGTAAATATTACATTGCCAAAGTGCAGTACATATTAAGAACATTGGTGGTGGTTATTTTCTGTGTTTCATCATAACCACAGAGGGATACACACGTTATACATTTAATGCATATTCAGTGCACATTTATTTTTCTTATTCTTTTTTTCATAAAATTGATACACTACTTGATTGCTTTAAAAAAAAAACCCAAAAAACCTCAAAGTGGTTTACCAAAAGATAAAGCAAGAAAATTGAGAAAAATTCACAGCCATACTTTAAAACATACCGAAGCTAAAATACTATAAAACATATTAAAATCACCCCAGCTTTCTAAGCATTTGGGAGACTTGTCTAAACAGGAATATTTTTAGCAGGTGCTGAAAAGAGTGCAGTGAAGGCGCCTTGCCTGATATCCATAGGCAGGGAGTTCCAAAGTGCAGGTGCTGCCACACTAAACAACCACGTTCTTACAAATGCAAATGGGTATTATGTGATGCCTGTAGCGGTGTCAGTTCCACCAACTGAAGTGGTCAAGGTGATCATGTAGGTAAACTGGTTCCAAATTCTTAAGGGCTTTACATGCTCTTAGTAACGCCTTGAACTTGGCCCAATAGCAAATCAGCAACCAGTGTGGATCTCTGAGCGCAGGTGTTACATGCAGGCAAGGCCTCGCTCCTGCTGTCAATCGTGCTGTGGCATTCTCCACTAACTGCAGCTTCCAGAACATGTGCAAGGGAACCCACATTGCAAGAGTCCTGTCTTGAAGGAATCAGTGCATGAACTATTTGGCAAGGCTTCCCTGGTCCAGGAAAGGCTGTGCCTGTCAAACTAGCTGCACTTGGTAAAAGGCAGTTCTAGCCACTGAAGCTACTTGAGCCTGCAGTGACAGAGCTGGATGTGGAACTACTTCCACACTGCGAACCTGCTCCTTCAGGGAGAGGGCAACCCCATCCAGGCTAGGCAAGTAGCCCCATAATGCCTCTGTCTTGCCAAGGTTCAAGCTCAGCTTGTTTTCCTCCATCCATTTCACCACTGCATCCAGGCAATGGCACCTCACCCTGAAACTCCTATTGGCTTCTTGTAGGTATTCAATAGCACCAGAGAAAAGATGGTCCCCTGAGACCCCCTATAATGTAGCTGCCAGGGGACCAAAGGGCACTTTCCCAATGCTTGCTCTCAGGAAGGTATGAAATGAACCATTGCCATGCAGTGCCCCCTATTCCTACCTTTTTTCTGCGGGAGGAGAATCACGCAGGATGACAGCAACCCTAATAATAATAATAATAATAATAATAATAATAATAATAATAATGTGTTTATTTATATGCCGCCCATCTGGCTTGGTTTCCCCAGCCACTCTGGGTGGCTCCCAACAGAATGTTAAAAATGCAATAAAACATCAGACATTAAAAACTTCCCTAAACTGGGCTGCCTTCAGATGTCTTCTAAAAGTCAGATAGTTGTTTATCTCCCTGACATCTGATGGGAGGTCGCCACCACCAAGAAGGCCCTCTGCCTGGTTCCCTGTATCCTCACTTCTTGCAGTGAGGGAACTGCCAGAAGGCCCTCGGAGCTGGACCTCAGTCTCCGTGCTGAAAGATAGGGGTGGAGACACTCCTTTAGGTATACTGGGCCCAGGCCATTTAGGGCTTTAAAGGTCAGCACCAACACTTTGAATTGTGCTCAGAAACGTAAATGGCCGCCATGCTTTCGTGATACAAAATGGGAAGGTGGCACCCGGGAAGATGGCATCCTGAATTTTGGCTTTGGTGTGTTGGGGGCTATGCCCATGCCCCTTTCATGGATCGAGTTTAAGAATATCTGAAGTTGTGAGAAAAAAGTCTAAGGAAAGAGCTAAGACTGTTTCTGTGTGCCAAAGGATCCTGTCTCGGCCTAGTCCTCCCTCCACAGAGGAGTCTTAAATTGACTCCTTCTCCTTGCGCATTTCCATGTTTAACAAACGGACTGTTTCGTCGACCTTGTTTGCATGCCGCTTCCGTTCCTCTCAATGAAAGAATAAACTCCGCATGCCTAAGTATTAAGGAGAGGACAGACGCTCAAGGTAAAATCTGTCTGGCTGTATATTGTTCCACGGAGTTCATGGGCGGATGTGCGAGGGATCATGCATGATGGAAGAGCTCGTAATAGGCTGGTTGACTTTGTATGAGGACATTGGCCCTAACACGATGCTAATAGAAGCATCTCATAATAAAATCCTAATTGTGTGAGTGATATGGAGGCACCCGCTCTATCTACCATCTCCCTGCTTCCAAGCCGCTGTGATGCTCTCTCATAGGAACAATATAGGAGTGACCATATCAGATGACCCCTGCTACATGTTACCGGTACTCATAAATCCTAATCTGGCAAATTCAATCTCTCTTGGCACAAGAAGGACATTTTAAATCTAGATGCTTCAATCCTGGTTCTCGGCGAGAAAAGTATTAAAGCAGCGCTGATACAGCTATCAGATCAAACACATTTTCCATGATTCTGCCTGGGATGGATTAAAATGTAGGTCCTTGTGATCAAAGGGCAGGGAATGAAAGCAATACACTTGTCTGTGTCCTCTTCTTCTTCTTGCATTGACTCAACAGACTTGCTGCCTCTCTCTCTCCCCCCCCCACCTCCCCTTTTCGACAGAGTGCAGGAATCTTAACACTCCATTTGGGGCTGCAGGTGATGTTTCCTAAACTACCTGTATTATGTAAATGACCTGCTAAAACAACTGAAGCGTCTGATCATTTTCAGGCTGAAAATGGAACAATCAAAACTATAGAAGCCGAGAAGCAGAGCAGTTCCCTGCAATTATCTGTTTTGAAGCAATGCATTGATTTGACGTTCTTAAGAAGCCACAGATGTCTGATTTCATAATATAATTTGTAGAAGTTAATAAAGAGGCGAGTTAAACAGTTGCCGACACACATCACGTTTACATGTGTTCAAAAGAACTTTCTTTAAAAAAGAAGAAAAAACACTTTCCAAATCTTACCCAACAGATTTGCGGTGTCATTATTCTTATTATCTAAAAGCCTATCCATTTTCACGGAGGGTGGTTGATGCTGAGGGATGGAAAGTTCTTGTCCTTTCACCAACTCTAGTGCCTTGCTTTCTTCCTGCTCCCTGTCAATCTATCACTGAATGAGGCCATCGCCTCCTGAAGAGAAAAGGCCAGGACCAGATTTGTTCTTCCAGACTTGGCGCATCCTTCTTGCACTTGATTTGCAGCCCTTGCACTTTCCTCCAGAGGGAGCCCCTGGCAGCCATCCCAGGGTCTTTCTGCTACACTCTATGCTAGATTTTGTTTCTTACCTGCATGATAGTTTAACAGAAATTTGGGGAATGTTTGTGTTGCTCATCCAAATGTTCAAAGCACTTTACAGGGAAGTGAGAGACAGGTGAAAAATACGAGGAGAGGGGGTCACAGAGATGAATGTGCCAGCCACATCCCATCACTATTCTTGCCACTGTCCCTGGGTTAGAGGACAGTAATCTGAAGTAGGGAGAATTGTTGTTGTTGTTGTTTAGTCATGTTTGACTCTTCGTGACCCCATGGACCAGAGCACACCAGGCACTCCTGTCTTCCACTGCCTCCCGCAGTTTGGTCAGACTCATGTTTGTAGCTTCGAGAACACTGTCCAGTCATCTCGTCCTCTGTCGTCCCCTTCTCCTTGTGCCCTCAATCTTACCCAACATCAGGGTCTTTTCCAGGGAGTCTTCTCTTCTCATGAGGTGGCCAAAGTATTGGAGCCTCGGCTTCAGGATCTGTCCTTCCAGTGAGCACTCAGGACTTCCTTCAGAATGGATAGGTTTGATCTTCTTTCAGTCCATGGGACTCTCAAGAGTCTCCTCCAGCACCATAATTCAAAAGCATCAATTCTTCGGCGATCAGCCTTCTTTACTGTCCAGCTCTCACTTCCATACATCACTACTGGGAAAACCATAGCTTTAACTATATGGGCCTTTGTTGGCAAGGTGATGTCTCTGCTTTTTAGAGGACAGTAATCTGAAGTAGGGGGAATTTAGTACTCATTAATGTTAGAATCTTGATTTGCCACAGTTCTAAAATGCACATGGATTCTCATGGAGAAACTTTGGCCCAGAGGGGGGTCCGATTTGGAGCCAGCTTGCAGGGTGGTCACTGCCATGACCATGGGAGGGATCCATTTTCCCTGGGATCTTGTGGGGCTTCCTTCTGTTGCATGGCCCGGTGAGATTCTGGGGAGGAGTGGGAAGGCAGGCCATACAGGCCCAGACTCGGTCCCTCTTGCCTCATGGCTAGATTTCCCAGCTCTCACTTCATTTTAGAGTCTTCCACTGATGGAGCTGGTGGCCACTGGTTTACAGGGCTGGGAAGGAATTTTACTCTTGACCACACCTGGCCTTTGAGTGGGTAGTTTTTGCCTTTTTCTCAGCGGTTAGCCGGTGACTGTGAGGGGTCTCCTACAGAGCTATTTGTCACAGCTTGGAAACAAATGACATTGGGTGGGATCTAAACATAATGGGGACCCTCTTAAAGGGTCTTGAGGAGGTGCAACAGCTCCTGGCCCAGGTCAGGGTGGACAGGGTCCAGCTCCACTCAACTCAGGTCACTGGTGGGATTCCAGTTGCATGGTGTGTTGGGCCTCGTATGCTTCTCAACTCCCATAACATTCCCCAGTAGGCAGTGGCGTAGCGTGGGTTGTCAGCACCCGGGGCAATGCAAGTAATTTGCGCCTCCTAACCCGTGGATTTGCGCCCCCTAACCCTAACCCCCAGATGTTGCGCCCGGTGCGGCCGGCCCCCCCTGCACCCCCCACGGTATGCCACTGCCAGTAGGTGTGCTGGGATGGTGTATCAGGCTTCAGATCAGAAGTTTTATGGGATAACTAGCCCTGACCCAATGCCATGTGAATGGCCAGGGATGTTGGGAGTTGCAGTTCAGCAACATCTGGTTCCCCACTCCTCCTACACCGTCTCTTTGTTACTATTGTGATGAATTATCATCAGTGCTTTTTTTCTGGGGGTACTTAAAGGTACCCAGTACCAGTACCTCTTTTTTCAAATGTTAAAAACGTGCCATTTACTGTAACAACTTCATAGTGTGTACTGACACCTTTTTTTTCTTTTTTAAAAAAGCACTGATTATCATCATCATCAACATCATTCTAGCATTTCAAAGCTTTGTTTTGTGTGATAAACTTTGTACTTTAGTCAAGAAAGAAAGGTATCCAGTTATCAATTTGCCCTATAAAAACTGAGCAAAAAATGTGTTTCTTTCTCCACCCCCCACCCCACCCCGCTTGCGAAACGTTGGCAAGTCAGAGAGTTTCCATGAATGCATTTGATACTTCAGAATTAGTCATCTCAGACTTTTCATTAGGATATCTTCATCTACATTACTGAGACCAGTCTCTATGGCACCATTTCCTAATTATTTGGCTTTCCCCTGGAGGTGTTTAGCATAAGGAAAGGCTTCTCTTGCTACATCTTCTGTCACATGACTCCCCACAATGATATGAATAAATGGCACTCAGCTGGCCTTTGGACATGGCACTGAGATAAAAACCTCACTTGCTGATCTTCTTTTCAGTTTTTTTGGTTTTTTAAGCATACACACAGAGTGTTCGTGTTTAAAGAACAGGCTTGGCAAAATTGTCACCATTCTTTGACACTACTGCCCATGTTATGTTAACAAGAAAATGGGTGCTCACTCTTATGCAGGAAGGATTCAAGTGTATGCCAGAAATTTAGGTTAGATTGAAGTGTTTTGGTGCCCTGCTGCAACCAGGGTGTTGTTGTTTTTTTGTGGTACCTTGGTTCCCGAACAGCTTAGTTGACAAACAAATCAGCTCCCGAACACCGCAAACCCGAATTCGGAAGCCGAACGTCCATTTCGGCTGTTGGCATTGTTTCCGGGGCCAAGTCAGCCAATCAGAAGCCGCGTCCTGGTTTCGAACGTTTTGGAAGTCGAACGGACTTCCAGAATGGATTGAGTTTGAGAACCAAGGCACCACTGTATAAACACTCCGGAACCAGATCAGGGTGGGGTACATGCCTGCCCACCCTTTGAGCCTTCAAGTGTTCAGGTGAATGAGTGAACACACCCAAAGGTTGAGAGACCCTTGTGAGGATGGTTGGAAGGTGCTGTGTGCAAAAGCTATGTCACCATGTCAGGGCAAAGTGGGTTCTCTGGATCGCAAACCATCAACAGTGTGAATCTTTCTAATTTTCTGCCATGCTGGATGTTCTCCCTAGAGTCAGGCATAAGGAAACTTTGGCCCTTTGGGTGCTGTTTCACTCCAATTATAACAAAGAAATTCCTTCCAGTAGCACCTTAAAGACCAACTAAGTTAGCTCTTGGTATGAGCTTTTGTGTGCATGCACACTTCTTCAGATTCTTAAGGTGCTACTGGAAGGAATTTTTTTTATTTTGACAATGCAGACCAACACGGCTACCTATTTGCAACTGGATCCAATTATAACAATCCCTGTTCTCTGGAAATCATAGCTCTGTGAGGGAAATCTTGAGGTAGCTCCTTCCACGGGGCTTTACCAGATCAGGAAGCTATTATTGATCACGGCTACAAGGAAATTTCAGCTTCAGGGGTGTATTTTTCTCCCCCTCCCCATTTCCTCCACACAACAACCATGTGAGGTACCTTAGGCTGAGAGACTGTGACTGGCCCAAGGTCACCCAGTAGCTTCATGACTGAGCAGGGTTTTGAACCCAGGTCTCCCAGGTCCTAGTCCAACATCTCACCACTACACCCTGCTGGTTCACAGCATGGGATTATTGCCACTATCAAAGAAGGCATTTTAAAAAGCTTCGGACAAATTAATGGGGGACAGGTCTACCAAAGTCTCACCAGTGATTACGTGGAAACTTCAGGTTCAGAGGCAGGAAACATGACAACCATAGAATTCTGGAAATGGAAGGGAACTTGGATGTCATTTATTCCCCACCTTTCTTCATTGTAAGATGTGCAGTGCAGGATTCAGCTATGGCATTCCTGACTAGATACCCCCCATCCAATTCCCAGAATATATTAACAATCAATCCAACCTTCCCAAGGAACTCTGGGAATCATAGCTCTGTGAGGAGAATAGGGGTTTCCTAACAACTCTCAGCATCCTTAACAAACTACAGTTCCCACGATTCTTTGTGCGGCGGGGTAGCCATGATTGCTGAAGCGGTACAAGAGTTCTTTAAATGTGGCCTGAGAGACATTCGTTTACTTCTGGGGACAGTGGACTTATGCCTCTATACACCGAGTACATAATATATCACAAAACAGGGAGTGTACATCACTTGCTTGTTGACAGGAAAACAGCGGCCTCGTGTATTTCCTTAAGGGGCTGCCTTTCCCAAAGGATAAGCTGAGTGTTGGCATCTGGCAAGTTGCAGCTTTGTCCTAGATAAAATAAATACGTTTAGCTTTTTTTCACTGAAGCGGCTGCCCAAAGTGTTGTGAAACCAGTCAGGGAGTGAGTGACGGGTGTGGCTTTTGGAGGCTGGAGAGGGCATCTTAATTCTGAGGTAATCTTCCTCAGGGTTACTTTGCTAACGCAACGTGATTGAAGTTGGTGGTGACGACGATCTGCGGGTACTAAAATGTGCCTCCCACACATGGGAAGCTGGCAGTGGACACAAGTTCAGAACAGTCCGAATTTTTCCGAGCTGATTCAGAAGACACGTCTCCCTCTTCCCCATCCCCACCCTGACTCTCCCTGTTTCACGTAGAGTTGTAGACAATCTGGAAAAGATTTTGGCTGTGTACACACTACCCTTTACTTCGGCTCCTGTATGGTGTTTGGTGTTATGTACAGATGGCCTTAGCCACATGTGGCTGCATACGCCCTACACCTTTGAAGTGCATTTCTCCCCCTCAGTGTGTACATAACCTAAGACAGTGGTTTTCAACCAGTGTGCTGTGGCACCCTGGGGTGCCTTGAATAATGGTCAGGGATGCCGCGGGCAACACTGGCCTGTGCGCCTCTTTCCTTCCCTCCCTCCTCTGATGCCCTCTCACATCTCAGCATCCCAAACGCTTGCACAGCTGTTCATTGAAGCCCTGGCTACAAGCTCTGCAGGTGAATGGTGCCTCTGGGGAAGGCCAGGGGGTGCTTCCTAGGCCCCTGTGGGGCAGTGTGAGAAGTCAATTCTCTTTGGGGCAGAGGGGGCAGCTCAGAGACAAGGGGCGGCACTTGTGGCTGCCCAGAGGAGTCCCAAGGAGAGGGGAGAAGAGAGGAGGCTGAGGGAACACTTCACAAGGGATAGTGTGTTTGAAAAGGGATGAGAGGCTGCCAGCTCTGCAGGCAAGGGGTGACGTAACTGGGCTCCTCAGCCCCACAGAGGTGCCGCAGAAAGAATGTAGTTGCTCAAAGGAGTTGAGGACTCAAAATGGTTGAAAACCTCTGGCCTAAGAGACTGAATGTGGGGTGGGTGGGGAATGTGGGGCAAAGACAGACACACACACAGAGAGAGAGTCTTTAAATATGAAATAATTAGCACACACACCTTACTGAAACTCCTTCGGTTCTTTATTTTTGGCATTGCAATTTTTAAGTGCAAGTTTTAAACTGTTTTGAATATTGTATTTTAAATTGCCGTGTCCCACCCAGTTACCTTAGGGTGAAAGACAGGTAGACAGAACTCACCAGAACTGAGTTCTGGCACCTCTCAGGTGGGCACCATCTCAATTATAAGAGAACAAGGGAGGCATTCATGGTGAGTTCCGGTACCTCTTTTTCTAGAAAAATAGCACCGATCCATCATCACGTGGCAAATTAGTGTTGTATCCAGCACTGCCTTTCTATTTGTGCAATAGACTTCCACTTGTGTACTGGAACTCACCCCTCCTCTCCTCTGCAGCCGCCCCATCCTCACATTGCATCAAAATCTGCTCCTGAGGCTTTGGAGGGTCCATCGCAGCAGATTTTAGAAGCATGTGGGAAAAGGAGAGGAAGGGCAAGTCCTGATGTGCTTTTGAAAGGCTGCTCATGTCGTGTTGAATACAAGCCTTCGTCTTTTTCCCTCCAAACCCTCACAATTAACTGAGAGAGGACTGGCGAAGGGGGTATTCGGATACTGTTTCAGCTTCACAAAAGTACGTTTTATGAAAAAGCAAAGTGAAACCATCTCTCGTGCCCTCAGAAAGAAGTGGCTTGGAAAAGTATCTCTTTTTCTTTTCCCTTTCTTTTCATGTTTCCACCCAGCACCACTGGCAAGTCAGGCCATCTTGGACAGCGGTAATTTTCAGTCAGAGGATTGCCTTGAAAGCCGGAAAAGCCACAGAGTTAATAGGAACCAGGCGGAGAAAGTGAAGGCTAGACCAAGGAATCCATAGGCAGAACCTTCCAGAAAAGAAAAGAAAAAAATTTGCTCGGCTGTGGGAGGTCTGGCTGAGTCACGCATGGCCACAGATTGGCCTGGCACCTTCAGAGAAGAGGATCAGATCAAGGACTTGGCATATGGATCGCAGCCTGAGTTTTCGAACTCCTCACACGCTTTTGTAGATTTTTATCTATGCTGGTACTTTCTGCCAATAGAGTCTGACTCTGCTAAGGATATATATATATATATATCTCAGTCCCTCCATGTGGAAGTCCCTCATAAATATCATGGGAATTAATTTGTGCATGTCCCTGTTCCTTGCCAAGGCACAGCTATGCATGATGCATCTTTATGCTTCCCGAGTCTATATAGTGTGTAAATCAGTCACTGTGGACTGATACGAGCAACCCATTGGGGAGTGCTACTAGAAGGAATAGCGAAGGAAGACATGCTTTGAAATGAGGGGAAGGACCCAGGTACGACTGCATTAACTTAACAAACACAGGCCTGGAGATAATGCTAGCAGCGAGGCAGACCGAGGATGGGAAGAAGCAGGTACAGGGGAGAAGGTTTCCGTATTTGCTGCCTGGCGTGAGGGAGCTGTTGACAGATATCCCGAATTAAGTGCCGCAGATAGAGAACGGGGGAGAGAGTAAAAGAAAGAAAAACATGCCCGGAAAGTTGCTGTAATTTATTAGCGCATTGAAGAAGCCCTTCACATTTAATCAGTCGCAGCTGTGTCACATTTGATCTATTCTTAGAAATGGATCTCATTAGGGATTATATTCCCCCCACCAGACCTCCTTCCTTCACACAGGGCTAAGCAATGAGGGAGTAGCGTACAGGGTTTCTGGACCCCACACGCAATTGCTTTTGGATCACAGCCCATACGGATCGCGCTCCATGCCGCTGAGGGTTAGGGGACACAACTTGTGGGCCTAGAGTCTAGTTTCATGGGGATGGCAAGGAGGGGAGAAGCGGCAGGAATGGGGTTGTGGAAGAGACAAGGGGTAGTGGTGGAAAGAGAGAGGGAAGGGGTAGAACCACTCATCCTTGGCTCTGCTCCTTGCCGATTTCCGACTCTTGCCCTATCCACTGCTAGCAAGTGGACAACCTCCATTTCCTCATTTCCCATGAGGAAATGTGGTCCTCTCTCGAGGAAAGATGGCCCACCTCTAATGTCCCACCTTTGTCCAGGGCTGTGTACACACCATACATTTGAAGCACATTTCCACTTTAAAAAAATAAATCATGGGATTTGTAGTTTACTGCAGCTATAACTAAGGCGGCATTTTTTCATCTGCGCCAAGCTAAGCAGTTGGTCCCTTACCTTTCTCATCCTGACCTAGCCACTGTGATGTATGTGATGATCACCTCCAGGCTTGATTATTGTAACTCACTCCACATGGGGCTGCCCTTGAGACTGGCCCAGAAACTCCAGCGGGTGCAGAATGCTGTGGCAAGACTCCTTACATGCTCCTCGCCGCGGGATCTCATTCACCTGGTACTGTACCAGCTACACTGGCTCCCAGTGGAGTACAGGATCAGGTTTAAGGTGCTAGTTTTAACCTTTAAAGCCCAATATGGCCTAGGACCCTCGTACCTATGGGACTGCCTCTCCTGGTATGTCCCACGGAGGACCTTACGGTCTTCAAATAAAAACATCTTGGAGATCCCGGGCCACAGGGAGGTTAGGCTAGCCTGGACCAGAGCCAGGGCTTTTTTGGATGTGGCCCCAATCTGGTGGAATGCTCTGTCACAAGAGACAAGGGCCCCGCGGGACTTGATATCTTTCCGCAGGGCATGCAAGACGGAGCTGTTCTGCTGGGCCTTTGGCCAAGGCACAGTCTGACTCCCCTCTCTCCTTCTGAAATCCTCATAGAACTCTAACCCAATGGTTGCCATTGATTCGATTCTGAATTGATTTTAGAATGTATTTTAATTAAGTGACTGTGTGATTTTATGTACACTGTGCTATTTTTACTTGTTATTTAGCCGCTCTGAGCTCTGTTAGCTGCTCTGAGGGCGGGATACAAATAAAATTTTACTACTGCTACTACTACTATTATTACTACTACTACCACTGCCAGACCCTATAGTTCCCAGGATTTTCTTGGGTGGAGGGAGAAATGTGTTTTACATGCATAGTGTGTATGCAGTCGAGGTCTGAAATGGATTTGGAAATTTGGGCTGCAAATGAATCCCTTCGGGCCTCTCTTCCTCACATTGTCTCTCAAAAGCAAGTGGGGAAAGCAAAGAGGACTTCATGTACCATCTGAAGTCTCCCATAGGATCTCAGGCCCTGATGCATCCAGGACAGCTGGGTGGTGTACTACTACTACTACTAATAATCATCATAATAATGTGGTCTGCTATGTAGACCAGTGTTTCCCAACCTTGGGCCTCCAGCTGTTTTTGGACTACAACTCCCATCATCCCTAGCTAGCAAGACCAGTGGTCAGGGATGATGGGAATTGTAGTTCAAAAACAGCTGGAGGCCCAAGGTTGGGAAACACTGATGTAGACTACCCAACCCATCCAGGTCTGATTACCCATCCCCACCAGACATGGACATGCATCCAACATAGTCTGAATGATGTACCTTGTGGGTTTTATACATGCCTCAATTAGTGCATCCAAACTCAAATATTCAGTGAGTGGATCTAGTCCTTATTCACAGCCTCATTCTTCTTCAGTGGCCAGCAATGTAGAACAAACATGTCCTATGAGTCCCTCACCTGTTGCCCTTCAATTGAATAGAAGATGACCTCACCAACCTACTCAGAGCTGTCATAAGAAGGAGAAAGTCTCAGAAATGTGGACTCAGCACTAGCTACACCTTTCTTACCATCTCCCTTCCTGTGCTCTGCCCTACTCTGGCTCACCATTTGGCTTTGTTCCTTAGAACCACTTCGCTTAGATCTCTTTGCTTAGCAGCGGCTGGATTAAGTATGCAGTGACATGGAGAATGAGTGCTGTTTTGAGGGTGCGGGGGTGAAGCCAGTGAATGCTAAACTAAACCATTTAATCATGCTTGCCATATGGAATAGAGGGTTTATGCTTACATAGGTTGAGAATAAAACAAACAAAGGGTACCTGCAGATGTTTTCAATTAACACATAATAGATAAGACCAAGCGCAGGAGTCTTTCTTCCCTCCCTCCCTCCCTCCCTCCTTCCTTCCTTTTCTTTTTTTCTTTCTACACAGTTTCACTTCTTGAGAAACGCAACAGGAGCAAGACAGGAAGCCGGAAGGTTGACCATCTCCTCTCTGCCATACTTTAAGAAGAAGACCAGCAATAAAAGGAACATTCTAGGTAATCTTTCGCTTTGGCAACTGATAGATCCCCCCCTGCCCCCCTCCACCAAGTGCATTTGGGAAACCCAAATTTGCAAGTCTGCAGAAACAAAAGTTATTCAATTGTTTGTTTTTGATGCTTGTTTCGTAACCAGAAAGGCTTTCCCCAAAAGAATGCTGTGGTTTCATTTAAGGACAAACTAACAAGGCTTTCTGCCAAACGTCTGAAAAGTGATGTGATCTAGAGGGTAGAAGCAGTGAGCAGGGGAGGTCCAACAGCTGCCTCTCTGTGTGCTTGCCTTCCCCAAATGCTCTTTTTTAGTTTGCGTTCCCAGAGACAACTTTGCTATGGCTGCATAGGGGGCATCCAAGAGGGCAAGTGTCCATACAGGGAGCTTGCCCCCCATTTCTGAACTGCTGTCATTAACATGTGCTCTTATTTGTCTTTCTTGCCCATCTAGAAATATAATTTGCCCCTTCTGTACTCCACCAATTGTTCTTTTTCCTGGTGCTGCCATTGTATGGCTGCAAATTCATCCAAACTGAAGATTAATCTAAAATATCACCCTGAGACATGTTCTGTCTTCCTGCAATCTACAACACAAAACAGAAATTTCTAAAAAAATAAAAAAGTGTTGTCATCACACCAGTCTGACTGTATTACAAGAACCACAAATTTAAGCACCTTATAGCACACTTACTTGGGAACAGGCTCCATTGAATGCAATGAATTCACTTCTGAATGGGATTGTGGCTGCAGCTTTGCAGGGATATTTTGGTAATTCGTTTGATGGAGCTGTATTAATGGGACTTTGAAGATACTGCTTTCTCATTGACAGAAAAGCTTTGAGAACCTCTGGCAAGTAGGGAATAATAGAGTTGAATGAACTTGGCATCTTGGCTTGCCCTGCCTTGCCACAGTGTTTCAAGGAGAAAGCACTGTATATATTGAACATGAGGCTCAGTTTTTCTTTTCTTTTTTTATTTGCGAAAGACAAAGGGCTACAATACTGTTTTGTTTAAGAATTTTGTTGTTGTTTAGTCGTGTCCGACTCTTCATGACCCCATGGACCAGAGCACACCAGGCACTCCTGTCTTCCCCTGCCTCCCGCAGTTTGGTCAAACTCATGTTTGTAGCTTCGAGAACACTGTCCAACCATCAACCAGGGTCTTTTCTAGGGAGTCTTCTCTTCTCATGAGGTGACCAAACCCAGTGCTGGGTTTTTAATCCAAGTGCTTACACCCTTCCTTTGTCTCTAGCCAAGGTGTGAACACCTTTCCATAGAAAATATGTCCCCTCCTCATCAGCACTCCCTGATCAATTGAAGCTTAGCTGGTGGGAACAGCTGGTGGAAGAGGAGAGAGAGAGAGAGAGAGAGAGAGAGAGAGAGAGAGAGAGAGCTGTGAAACACCCCAGAAAAACAACTTCACTATGCCGTAATGTGAACACACCCTGAATTTGGAGCTCCTTTCTCTGGGGTGATGCTGCTGCACTGAGTTGGGGACGGTTTGATTCAGTTTTCAAGGGCAATACCCAAGGTTAGAAGGAGCGAACCCACCTCCTATTGAACCTCTGCCGAGGGGGGCGGTTCTTCCTACCCTCAGATTTTCACTTGCACCTTCTTTCTACACATGCCCATGCATCCTAATGAAGTAATTTAGTTCCATTAAAAATATAGGAACTAGTAAATGCAACAGTCCCTTCACTAGGTGTGGGCTTTTATCTCCCCACCCCAGTTTTAGCCATATAAGCAACATGTTGATCTAACTGCATTTGGGGATGAAGTGTTAGCAATTCTTCTCTGGCTCAGATGTTAATCCAAGGAGGGAAAGAATTTGCGGGTTTACAAAGCTTGCCTCTCCATCCCGCCGCACAAGAGATTTTCAATCCCTCGGACTACTGTGTAAAATAAAGTTTTCCAGAGATACAGTAAGAGTAAGAAAATAAATATTAATCTTGCTGACAATAAGCAATCCAGCATTAAGCCCCAGTTTGCTCAGATTAGCATGCAAAGGGGGAAGGTTCAGGTGCCTTTCACAATAGCAAAATCCTATTAATGGCACCAGAGAGGCAGGGGGACTTCACCAGATAACTAAATCCATTGATCTCTAATCCTCTGGGCCTTTCTGACTCTGGAAGAGTTGCTTGCGTGGCTTCGGTCCAGGACCAACACACTGCCAAAAAACACTTAGTTCTTCGGCAGCCAACAAAAAGCGCCACTCTGCATGTGGGAACAGCATAAAAAGTGGAGGGGCGGGGGGAAGAGAGAGAAAGAAAATGGTGTTTTGAGTTTAGCCTGACGAACATCAGCACGGAGCGCGGGCTGATGCTAAAATGAAATGGCAGACATTTTAACCATACCTTTGAAGCGGGACAGGGGATATGGAGAGGGGACACATGTGTGCGCTAATTAAAAGAGACTTGGGTGGCACGTCAGGCTTCCTCCGCTGTAAGTTTCCTCTCAAGAGTGCCGGTTCAAAACCATCCTGAGGGAAGACATTACTATTCATGTGCATTTCTTGCAGGCTTAAGACATTCAAAAGGATACGCCGTGGAAGGTAGTTGCATTTTACCTTCTGTTTAGACGTAAACGCAGCAGTGATGCATATGGATTAGCAATTACGCCGTGCTCCGGTGGCAAAGGAGTTTTAGAAACTATTAGGGGAAATAGTGAGGTATCTGTAGCTATCCTATTAGTCCATATTCACCATCGTGCTTTAATGCATTGCACTCCTTTCTTCCTGCTTGCCTTTGTAGACATAATGTGGTTTGGAACGGATAGAAAACTTAGGAAGATATTAAACAAGTAAGAGTCCCCAAATATTTGTGAATGTGGGTTGTAGTGCTGTTGTTTTAATGGTTATGTAGTTCTTTTCTGCTTATCCATTCCTCTTTTCCTGTTTTACACACTCCAAATTCACTATTACACATACCACTTTTGAGGTGCATTCAGAAGTGGGTAATATTGGGTTGGTTTTCCAGATTGTAGTGCTGCCACTTCTGTCTCATTTCCTAATGTTCCTTTCACACTGTGGCACCTGCTGCAATATGGGATTGTGGCTTTTTTTCCGGGTATACCAGCATGGCACGCTAAATTTCATTCGCACAAGTGGCCGTGGTTTGACACAACACTGAAGTTGTTGGGAATCATCACTGCTTCAGTTCACTCATGAAAACAGTAAGAAAGCAGTATATCACCCCAAATTCCGTCACTTTTACAGGTATATGGGGCTGTAAACAGATATTTTCTGGAATCACGTAACATGGGAATAAGCACTAAACACGTGCTATATTCCATTAGTTTTCCAGAAATGGCTTTCAAATTGTGCAAAACTCAAATATAAAGTGAAATTAACAGGGAAACGTTGGGGGAATGGGATCATCAGCCATATGAATGCAGACTTAGACATAGAGAACGTCTTCTTCTTCTTACAAATACAAATACAAATATAAATACAAGAACCATTAAACACTTATACAGCAGCACATCTAATGGCAATTGTTTTATCCATTGACTCAAGACAAAAATTTACACATTCAACATTCAAACATATTTCTTAACGTACCGTCTCCATTGAGAATATTGAGTGGTTGGTATAAAAGGGTCTTGATTTTGGTCAATGCCTTCATAGTGTTGCCTTGCACCTTGGTAAGCAGATAGGATCTGAGATGGGCATTAGAGGGCACCGATCCCAAGAACACACGCAAAAAACCCCAATGGCCTCCCTATCATACTGGTGAAAAACAGAAAGGGATTTGTGCCATCATAGCCATGAGCACTTTTGATTTAGTCCCATGACCATGTCTTAGACTCTGAAAATTTTATGTAAAAAAAGGTGGGGTGAAGGATAGAGAGTACCAATGCTGGCGATGCAGGGCAGATTGTTGGCACCAAACCCATTGCTCCTTCCATGGCTGGAGTTGTGCCATTGTCCTTGACCCCACCGCTCTCTCCTGGACATTGGAAGGAGCTGTGTCTGCCTTGTTTTCCTTGGTTCCTAGAGTGGTTTAACCATCAATCCCTCTTCCCAGGGAACTGTGGGAATTTGCAGCTCTGAACAGGGGTCTCCTAACAACTCTCAGCACCCTTTAAGAAAATACAGCCCCCAGGACTCTTTGCGGAAGCCATGACTGTTTAAAGTGGTATTACACTGCTTTAAAGGTACAGTCGTACCTCAGAGGTCGAACAGAATCCATTCTGGAAGTTCAGAAACCAAGGCACGGCTTTCAATTGGCTGCAAGAAGCTCCTGCAGCCAATCAGAAGCCGCTTAAGCCACGTCTGACGTTCGGATTCCAAAGAACGTTCGCAAACACTCACTTTCTGGGTTTGCGGCATTCAGGAGCTGAAACGTTTGACTCGCAAGGTGTTCTACTTCCGAAGTATGACTGTATAGTGAAGATGTCGCCCAAGTGTGTTCAAAACAGATCAGGTTGCTTCCAGATGCTACAGATACGGATAAGAAGGCAAATATTGTTGTCTCTGCACATTGCTAATACGCAGCAGTTTGATCTGGCATCTTAATCCCAGTTAACTAGTAGGAAAAGAGAAGGAGAAAGATTGATTATAATTATAGTCTAGAAAATAATGTTTGCAGCCGAAGAAAGGAGAGCATGTTAGAACTTTTGAAACAAGTTGCAGGGGATGTTTTTCCCCCCTCTGTGCCACATTCCTCCCTTGTCTGTGCTGAGGTTTAAATCGGTCATGAAAGAGAAGCATTCCAAACCTTTCTCAAAACTTGCCTGGCCCTTCGCGAACGCTAAGTGTTTTCTCTCCTTCAGAACACATTGAATGCGACCACAGTTCAGAGAAGAGGGCGTACTTGTAATAGAAAAAGAAGTTAAAAACAACAACAATCAAATATGAATTCTGGAATGATATATACGGATAATGGCCCACCAGCTTTTGCTACCGTCTTCCTCCCACCCCCAACTCCCGCCAGCCTAGGATTTGGCCTGCTGAGCAGACATTGATTTTGCATGGTAGAATAACTCATCAGTTTTTTGGCAGAGGCCCAGAGACGAAGCGGCTGATTAGACTGTGGACGCACCTGAGTGCACAACCGAAGACAGCCCCCTGGATACCTTTCTCATGTTTTCACAGGTGGGCTTCAGCTAAATTAGTAATGGGAACTCACCTCTGATTCCTTTTCCCCTTCTGGCTCAACCAAAGTGTGTGTGTGTGTGTGCACGCGCGCGCGCACACACACACACACGGAGAGGAGAATGAGAGAGTATAGATTCCGAAGGGTCTGGAATTCTAGAAGGCCAGCAAAGAGATGTGGAAATAATTGGGCACAATTACTTAAAGCTAACGACAAGGTGATCTATTTATTTTTTTAAGTGAAATGTGTCCAGTGAGAATGTATTGAATTCCATGCAGATTTTGGCTTAACCCCTCAGTTCTCAGTCCCAATTGAAACAGAAGGCTCAGCTCCTCAAATTTGGTTTTGTTGTTGTTTTTCTGCACCTGAGTGATAAACCTAGTGTCATCCAGAAGCTGTGGAACTATCACTCTCATCATCCCTGGTTGGGGCTGATGAAAATCGGTGTTCATCAACATCTGGCATGTTAGAGGTAGTCCACTTCTGTTAAAAAAAACCACACACCTCCCTTCTTTCTCTCTTTTTTTACCCTTCCTTCTTCTCCCTCCTCTCGTCTGACCACACTGTGGGCACACAGCCTGATGGATCAGGTCAGTGTCCCATCTAGTCCAGCATCCTGTTCTCACAGTGACCCTCCAGAACCCTAAAGGAAGCCTGCAAACAGGACCTGAGGGCAACAACACTCTCCTTTCCTGTGGGTTCTAGCAACTGGTATTCAGAAGCATACTGCCTCCAACTGTGAAGGCAGAGCATAGAGAGCCAGTGTGGTGTAGTGGTTAAGAGCGGTAGTCTCATAATCTGGGGAACCGGGTTCGCGTCCCCACTCCTCCACATGCAGCTGCTGGGTGACCTTGGGCCAGTCACACTTCTCTGAAGTCTCTCAGCCCCACTCACCTCACAGAGTGCTTGTTGTGGGGGAGGAAGGGAAAGGAGAATGTTAGCCACTTTGAGACTTCTTCGAGTAGTGATAGAGCGGAATATCAAATCCAAACTCCTCCTCCATCATAGTTAGCAGCCATTCATAGCCTTTACCACCATGACGTGGGTGGCGCTATGGTCTAAACCACTGAGCCTCTTGGGCTTGCCGATCAGAAGGTCAGCAGTTTGAATCCCCATGAGCTCCCGTTGCTCTGTCCCAACTCCTGCCAACCTAGCAGTTCGAAAGCATGCCAGTGCAAGTAGATAAATAGGTACTGCTGTAGCAGGAAGGTAAATGGTGTTTCCGTGCGCTCTGGTTTCTGTCACAGTGTTCCATTGCACCAGAAGTGGTTTAGTCATGCTGGCCACATGGCCTAGAAATCTGTCTTTGGACAAATGCTAGCTCCATCGACCTGGAAGCGAGATGAAGGCCGCAACCCCATAGTCACCTTTGACTGGACTTAACCATCCAGGGGTCATTTACCTTTACCTCCACGAATTTGTCTAATCCTCTTTTACAGCCATCCACTTTAGTGCCTGTCATCACCTCCTGTAGAAAGGAGCTACAAAATTCATCTCTGTGTTGTGCGAATAGGTACTTTCTTTTCTCTGTCCTGAATCTTTCAGCATTCTGCTTCATTAGATGCCCATGAGTTTTTAGTGTTATGAGAGAAGGAGCAAAACTTTCCCAGGTCTGCTCAATGCATAATTTCCTACACTTATTGTTGTTGTTGTTTAGTCATTTAGTCGTGTCCGACTCTTCGTGACCCCATGGACCAGAGCACGCCAGGCACTCCTGTCTTCCACTGCCTCCCGCAGTTTGGTCAAACTCATGTTCATAGCTTCGAGAACACTATCCAACCATCTCATCCTCTGTCGTCCCCTTCTCCTTGTGCCCTCCATCTTTCCCAACATCAGGGTCTTTTCTAGGGAGTCTTCTCTTCTCATGAGGTGGCCAAAGTATTGGAGCCTCAGCTTCAGGATCTGTCCTTCCAGTGAGCACTCAGGGCTGATTTCCTTCAGAACAGATAGGTTTGATCTTCTTGCAGTCCATGGGACTCTCAAGAGTCTCCTCCAGCACCATAATTCAAAAGCATCAATTCTTCGGCGATCAGCCTTCTTTATGGTACAGCTCTCACTTCCTTATATCACTACTGGGAAAACCATAGCTTTACCTATACGGACCTTTGTCGGCAAGGTGATGTCTCTGCTTTTTAAGATGCTGTCTATCCTACACTTATATTATTGTTTAATATTATTTTTTGTAGAAAACTTCAGAATGTCATAACTTATTGGTGCACAATAAAATCAGTACATAAAATACACAATAGGTAGCCTATTTGAAGCAAGGACTAGTTTTTAATTTTTGGGTTTTTTTGAGGGTATGGTAGGATGGGAAAGTTAAGGGCTGTAAGTGGTGCTCACAAGATGTTGCTGGAATACAAGCCCTGCGGTCCCTGACCATTGTCCAAAACCTCTGGAGGACATGAAGCTGAGAAAGGCTGACTTGGAGTATCCTGGCAAGGCACTTGTGACATCAGACTGGGTCAGGATAGGTTTGCCTCAGAGATGGAAAGAGGACACTGTCCCAACAAAGGAAGAATGACAAGCAAAGTTAATGGACTATGAAGAAATGGCAAAACTTATAGGAAGATTAAGAAATCAAGAAGAAAGAAGGCTTGACAAAGAATGGGGAGATATGTGGACTATCTAAAAATTATTGCACACATTAAATACATCAGCAGGATTAATTTAATATCAAGCAGTTAAAAGGTGATTTTGGAAGAATTGTAGAGAGTAACAAACAAAAGGAGTTAAGGGGGAGATGCAGTTTTTACAAGAAACCTAGGAAGGAGAGGAGGGAAGTCAATACAAGTATGTATGTAAACGTAATTGATTGTTATTGTTGTTAAACTGAAAAATGAAAATGATCAAAAAGAGGAAAGGCTTACCTTGTGCCATCTGTCAAGACTGTCAGGCATCGTAGGAATCAGAGCAAATGTCAATCTGCAGAAAACCTTATTGCTGTTTGATCCGATTCAGAGGTAAAACTTAGGGTTTCTCCAGTGAAAGCCCTGGGACAAAAAAACCCCAACAACAAAACTCTCAGACACAGAGCTTTAAAGCCCGGACCTGTGCCTAGAAACATGGCACAAAAGGAAGGCTGGATGAGCCCCAAACTGATCTCACTGGGATTTCATACAAAAGTCTACTCCTGGTTAGTTTTCTTCATCTCAGCAACCTAATTTAGGAGGATGAGATTGACTTTGTTAGACACCTGGGAATCATAAACCCTTACAGATCTACTCGAGCTCACCCAGGTAATCTGCCAGTAAATCTTGATTCAATATTCAGTGCATTCAGTATTGTGCACCCAATGTTGTGAAACTCCCTTCTGGCTGAGGTCAGATGGGGCCCCGCTCCCTACTGACCTTCCAGCGCTTCATGAATACTTTCTTTTTTAAAAAATGGAAGCAGGTTTTTAACTTGACTCTGATTTTATGGTTTAAATTCATTTTTAATTCACTTAAACTCATTGTTAGTCAACCATATGCCTCTCCCCCCCACCAACACATGTGTGATTAAGCAGTATATAAATTGTGGAAATAAATAGTTTCTTCTCAACCCTAGTAAACATCGTGCATAATTTCACATGCCTTTGTCATGTCCTCCGTTACTTGCCTCACCTCCCTGTACTAAAATGCCTCAAGTTTTGAAATCTTTCCTCTAAAGGGAGTTGTTCCAACCCCTGGAGCACTTTGGTTGAAATTTTGTGCACTTCAAAGCACACTTTTTGCATCTAGAAGGCCCCAGGTCCTCTTTCCATGAAAATGGATCCCAGATATCAGACCTGAGAAAGGCTCGACTCTGACTGTGGCCCTGCAGAGCTGCTGATTAGAGAATCTCAAGCCCAGTGCAATGGCCTAGTAGTAGAGAATATCTCACTAGTTGAGCTGATAAGGCAGTTTCAAACCCACTGAAACATCACTGTCACCCAGTAGCTCCCTTTAGCGCTAAATAATACAGTAAGGTTTATGGACACATGCTGATATATTGTCCACAGTGCAAGATGACAGTGAAATTCCATCCCAGCAAATTATTTCACTCCTCTTCCCTGCTGTAATCACTTTCACATGGATCCCGCCGGGTCCTTACTAGTACATTTGCACAAGTGGGGCCAGTAACATAATGTTGCAGTATGCAGTGTTCTTATTCCATGCCCTTTTCCTGGACACACCATTCCATCCCCTTTCCCCTCATTGTTGTGTTCCAGACCAATAGGAAGCCAGCATTCTGTGCCTACTGGGCATGCTCAGTTCCCACTGATTGGTAGATGTTTTCCCCTTAGGGTTTTCTCCTATCTATCATGTGGGATGCGGGTGGCGCTGTGATCTAAAATACTCAGCCTCTTGGGCTTGCCAATCAGAAAGTCGGTGGTTTGAATCCCCACGACGGAGTGAGCTCCCATTGCTCTGTCTCAGCTCCTGCCACCCTAGCCGTTCGAAAGCACACCAGTGCACGTAGATAAATAGGTCCCGCTGCAGCAGGAAGGTAAACGCCGTTTCCATGTGCTCTGGTTTCCGTCACGGTGTTCTGTTACACCAGAAGTGGTTTAGTCATGCTGACCACATGTCCCAGAAAGCTGTCTGCGGACAAATGCCAGCTCCCTTGGCCTGAAACAAGATGAGCACCGCAACCCCATAGTCGCCTTTGACTGGACATAGCCATCCAGGGGTCCTTTACCTTTTACTTATCATGTATGCAAGCATTAAGGTTCCCCTGAGTCTGCTGATACCTCCGTCTTGGGTGAGGACAGCATCATATTCAAAGAATGGACTCACTACTAGTGCATAAGCCAGCTTTTCCTGGTTCTTCCTAGCCATTCCCAAACTGATCTGATCCTTAGTGATATCTCTCTCTCTCTCTCTCTCTCTCTCTCCTTCCCTTGCCTCCCTTTCCTACACCGCCAAAGTGGGGAGGGGGCGCAATGCCCCATTGCATATTTAATTTCTCTTCATCCCAAAGCAAACACATCTGATTCTATTCCTGTGGCAATTTCTGGAGTAATTACTTTGCTTTGTTTTGTTTGCACATACAGATGAAATTGCTCCCCAATTGGACCAGTTTCTCCCTTCCGCTGCTTCATGCTGGGAATGGTTAATCTGTGCTCTGTAGAACCAAATAACACAGCGCTCAAATAGGGAACCAGTGATGCTGCTTTAATCAAAAAATTGTGTTTGGGTGAAATCAAAGCAGTTTTTAGGAATCCAGCAGCTGTCCATAGAGGACATTTCCAATGCTAGAGATTTATTTATTTATGAAATAGATGTAGATATTGTGGTTAACGTGACTTTCTTTCCTTCATTGTGCGGCAGCAAGAGGACTAAGGCCACATTCACACAATAAATTCAAAGCACTATGATACTACTTTAAGAGGCCATAGTCCCCCCCCAAAGAATTCTGGGAGCTGTAGCTTGTTAAAGGAGCTGAGAAGTGTTAGGAGGCTCCTGTTCCTTTCACAGAGTTCCCTGTGAAGAGGGATTGGTTGTTGAACCATTCTGGGAATTGTATTTCTCTCAGGGGAACAGGGGTCTCCCAAAAACTCTCAGCACCCTTAACAAACTACAGTTCCCAGGATTCTTTGCAGTGGCATCACAGTGCTCTAAATGTACGGTCCAAATGTGGCCTATGCCAGGATGCACTGGATTCTCTGCCAGCCCAGCTCCCCTCTCCCCCCATCCTGAAATGCCTTGTTGCTGAGGTTTACAATGGCAGTCGCCTCCGCCACAGCTGGGCGCAGATCCCTTTTGGCTCTTCCTCACTGGCAGAGGCTAGCAGTGCCAGACATTGCTAGACAGCAGGGACTCCACACACCCAAATCCAAACCTAGCACAGCAGACAGGATTGCTCCATCCGCGGCAGAGTACTAAAGCCACACTGGTGGTGACATTGTAATATTCAAATCTATGTCCCTCAATGCAGCCCGGCTCGCTTTGTGTATAAATATGTTGTTAAGCAGCCAACTAAATCCTAACTCCAGGTTGGTATTCTTAATTTCCACCAGGGACCATAGTAATAAGTTTGTCAGTCCCCCCCCTCCCCTTTAACCAGTGAACTGTGACAGAATTATTTTGCAACTTAACAACTCTACAAATTATTCTCATTTCCATTCCGGCGTTACCCCTGCCACCCACCGCCCCCCTCGCAGGGCTGATTTAACTAGTGTTAAGTATAAAACACTTTAGCGAGGTAAGCTTTGTGTAGTCACAAGAACTAGATTAATGCACATGGGTAATTTCTGGCACTGGTTAAATGCCTATAGTGCTGAACTTCGCAAGAGTAGGATTGATGAGTTCAGCCATTAGGTGCTGAAGTGTAGAGCTGCGAGAGACGGCTTGTTTCTTGTTTAAATTGAAATCATTTCAATTCATTTCCTTCTTGGTTGGACAGAAGCATGTTTTTCAATAGGGAGGAAATCTTGAGGGAATCCATTGACCCAGCCAGTCATATAATGCAAAAAGTTAATGGGCAAAAATGATATTCATCTGCAGTTTATAATAGCATTTTCTTATTCTTCTCCCTGCCGTCCCTTCTCCACCAACCCTCCGAACCTTACAAAAGCAAGCGTATAATAAGAGCAACAGCAAGGCTGTCCGAGGCACAACCTTTTAACAATTATCAGGTCTGTGGCAAAATAAAATTAAATTTAAGCAAAGGGGGGTGGGGTGGGGGGAACGGAACACCAATTTTGATGCTGAGATAACAAATTATAAATTATGGAAGTCAGAGGCACCAAACAACTTGTAAGCAACCGTCCCGTCTCTTAGCAACAAGCCGGGTGAAAGCTGCTTGTTGATACGACGAGAGCAGACAGGGTTGTTTTGCAGTGATTACCACCAAGGAACCAGGAACAACATTTTAACACCTGCCGCAGGGCACTGCTGCACCTAGCTATGCATCTCTCCAGTGGCCCACAAAGCCTGGGCTAGATGCCAGAAGGCTTCTGAGGCCTACCTCTCCACCGCAGCAGGCTGGGGGAAACAAAAAGGACCCCGGAGGAAAGATCAAAGAGGCAAAGTTCAGGTGTGTGATGCACCCGCGCCAGAGCTCTGTTCCTTTCAATACCCTTCCAGAAATTAGAAGTGATAGCAGGTTCCACTGCTTATACTTCCTCTCCTCCCATCAGCCGTTCTTTCTTTTTTCTTTAACCTAGTGGCGGATGGGGCCACTTCAACTCCAGCACAAAGGCTACCGCCGTGTCAGGAATGCAGTTCACTTAGAACACCTTCAGTGCACAGGAGATGTTTGACTATAGTTGATCGGTGTGTTCAGTGTGTAACTGTATTGTCTCAGCTGCTTTGGATCCAGCAGTTTTGCAGAGTCGTACTACGAACAATGGGAAATTCACCCGAGAGATCTAACCTTCCACCGAGTGTCAAGTGGATTCCCCAAGTGGATTTGCCTTATGCCTGACTTGCTAGCAGAAGTGCCGTGCTTATTTCTACAAATACGTGACCGGTTAAAGGACAGTAGCCAACGCTCAAGAAGTATCCCAATCTTGCTAATAAGACTTGGAGCAACAAAGTGAATATTGCTTGGGTGAGGCAAGGGAGCCCAGTGTCCTATTGTATAATTGACAGTTCATGATCACTATGATTTTGTGCTGATAACTAGAAGGTCTAATCCAGCCTTTCTCAACTTTGAGATGGGCTACAGCTCCCATCGTTCCTAGCAAGCATGGCCAATGGTCAAGGGTGATGGGATTTGTAGTTCAAGAACACCTGGGGACCCAAGGTTGAGAAAGACTGGTCTAATCTCTGAATTGTCGGATTAGCGTAAAGCACAAACACACGGCAATGAAGAAGAATCCATGATGCAGAGCAAAAGGCCACCAGGTGAAGAGATTACTATAGAAATTTATTTAATGGGCATTGATGGCTTGAAGCCAATGGACTCCAGTTCAATCTAGCTGCCCAGATTAATTATTCCAGTTTGACTCCTCCTTCCTTCCTGTCCTCTGAGGTTTCTAATTGGGTAACTATGAAGCACTGTTTTTGTTGAAGTTGTGTGAGTGTGTAAAGTTTCACCCAGTTTTTATGTCTGCATCATAGTTGCATATTATTTATGCCTTTGTCGTTCCTGTAGAAATATTTATTCCAAAATGTGTTGGGTCTAAAGTGGGGGGGGGGGTTGCGTGTGGTACATCTAGAGGTTTTCCTCCTTTTCTTCCAGTTTTCACTGGGTTTACTCCCATACCCAGTGATCTACCATTTTATTTTCAACACATTTGCTCCTATGGAGAAAGAAAAAATGGCTGAGGATGGCAAGAAAAAATATTGCTGAGGATGGCAATATTGGCCACAGCAAGCCTTCCTCTTCACCACTGACAGTGGGATTCTGCTTATGCCAGGCTCCTTGCAAATAAATATAAGGACTCTCTCAGGCACAGACCCTATCTTATTTATTTTTTATTTATTTTAATAATGTGTACCTCACCTAATCAGCAAAGAAATTCAGCAAGGGGGCTTTCAATCCAAAGCAGTAGTAATATATATGACAGTTCTCCATTAAAATTTCAAACACTAACATTAAAGCAAGGACCCGCTGCACAACTTTTTAAAAACAGCCCCCCAAGTAGTGTTGAGGACTGACTTGGAATGGATTTTTCTGAAAAAGCACAATGCGGAGCTTATTCATGCAGATTCCCTGCCACCAAGCACCACTTTGCTCCTTGATCTCGACAAGAAGTGTGTTACATTTTACCAGTTATGCTAAAAATACAAACAATTCTCACGTATTATATGCATTATAATGCACATAAAAATTGTCAGATATTATAAGCATATACAGTGGTACCTCTAGTTATGAACTTAGTTCGTTCCAGAGGTCTGTTCCTAACCTGAAACTGCTCTTAACTAGAGGTGTGCTTTCGCTAATGGGGCCTCTTGCTGCCGCCGGCAAACGATTTCCATTCTCATCCTGGGGCAAAGTTCTCAACTCAAGGTAACTCTTCCAGGTTAGTGGAGTTTGTAACCTGAAGCGTTTGTAACTAGAGGCGTTTGTAACTCGAGGTACCACTGTACACTCCAGTTTTCCCAAAGAAACCAGTTCAGAGAATCATACAATCATCGAGTTGCAGGGTTGGAAGGGACCCCGAGGGTCATCTAATCCAACCCCCTGCAATGCAGGAATATCAACTAAAGCATCCATGACAAATGGCCATTCAAACTCTGTGTGATGGCCTGGGATTCGGACTCGGAGGCTGAACCTGAGGAATCCCAGCCTGCACAGGATTCCCCACCTCCGGAACCAGCTGAGTCGGGGCTGGGGCATGAGCCTGAAGGGTCCTCACCTGTGCTGGATCCTCAGGTGCAGGAACCAGCTGAGTCTGCTCTGGCTCCTGAGGTGATGGAGGACCCATTGCCTGCAGGTGCTCCACTCTCAGCCCCGTCAGGGGAGGCTGAGGTTGCCTCTGGGTCTGGTAACCCTCCAGCCTCTCCAGAGCTGCAGAGGCTCAGGGCAGAGAGGTGGAGGGAGCTAAGTTCCCGCAGGAGGAGTGCTCGCCTCCAGGCCAGGAGAGGTGAGTCACCTGTGGACTGGGGCTGCCCTATGCCTCGGGGCAGATAAAAGCCAGCCAGCCCCAGTCCCAAGTTGCAGGAGCAACGTTGTTGTTAGCCAGTTCCTGCCTTCACCCTGTCCTGCCGGATCTCCTGACCTCGCCCGACTCCCTGCCTTGGACCCAGCTTCAGCTTTGACGGACGGCCTCAATACGGCACCCTCGACCTTGGACTGGACTCAGACCATGCCTCACGGAAACCCACGGAACCAGCACACTCTGTTTAAAAGGAAAGAGAATCTCTAGCTCCAAAGGAGTCTGTTCCATCGTCCAGCATCTCTTACTGTCAGAAAGTCCTTCCTGGTGTTTTGTCAGAATCTCCTTTCCTGTAACTTGAAGCCATTGGTATGGATCCTACCTCCCAGAGTAGGAGAAAATAAGCTTGCTCTAACTTCCATGTGACAGCCCTTGAGCCCATGATACCTTACAATGATGAGTCTTTTGTGAGCATCCTATTATCTCTATTTCTGGACAGAGTCTGTCAATCTTGCACAAAATGCATAGCCATTACTTATTTGTTGCATAGATTTCTTTCCTCGGAGAGAGTGCTTCTGTCTCATTCCAGGTTTGTCGCATCCCCACCCCCAACCCCAACCCCACCCCCGGTGGTAAAATACCAAAATTTTGTTGCTGAGAAAATGCATGTTTCCCAATAACATCCACTGCGATCGTGAATGTTTCTGGAATGTGTTCGACATGTGTTACAGGACCCTATTGGATTAAGGGTGCAATAAATATCCACAGTGCCTGGTTTCTGAAATGAAAATGGCACATTCTCAGCTATGGACACACTTCCCAAATAAAGAAATGGCTTTCTGAAAAGTTATTGCAGGCCAGGGTGAGTTGGGGGCGGGATGGAAAGGTGCAGGCGTGCTGCACAGATGTTGCTCAATTAAGCCAATTTCACAGAAAGGAGGAAGGCTCTCTTTTCTTTTCTCTAGCCCTGTTTCTCTTCTTTTCTTTTGCAACACCTCGGCACCACATGCAATAACAAGCCAGTCAGCACTTTGAAGGGGAAATGGCACACGGTTGCTTCTAGCAGCAAATTAACCATTTGAAGAAATAATAAGAATCCCACCCTCGTAACTATTATATATCTGCTTTTGTGAATAAAGGTCCCAAGCACATATGTCACTTTCTGCTTAAGTAGCGGTACCAGCAGAAATAGCACAGGATGTTTGACATGTCTCCTTGTATTAGTTATGTTATGCATGCAGTGGTCTGTGTTCGCCTGAGCTAGAATCTGGACTAGGATTCAGAGCCATGTGTTTTGATTCGATACATGATGTCCAATCACATAGTACTGTCAGGGTTTGGGCTACTAGCATTGGCTCTTAAGCTCTGGGTTACAATTCGTAGCTTGGGGGTTTAAACAGCCAATCACGTTGAGAGTGGGAGTGGCCCAGGCCTTCAGAAATGCATATAAGCAGTTGTTTTGCCCCTGTTTGACAGTCCTGTTCCGTTCACAATCAGGTCAATAAAGTCTCTTGCTTGTTATCACTGTGACCTGCCTCGCAGAAACCTACGTACTCTTCAGGTAATGAACTATGGTGTTCTTAATGATGAGAGACACTCTCCTGCTCCCCTGTACCATTTGGTGGCACTTTGAAGCAGGGATAGAGCACCAGAGGCATTTCAGATGGTTTTGGGCAACAATGCCATGCTAGATGGGGCTGATGGGAATTATAGTCTAGTGCTACCGGTTCCCTACTCCTGCTTTAGAGAGTGGATTTGGAAAACCAAACTACTGGCCAGTGGCTAATCTCCCTTTCCTGAGCAAGGTTCTGGAGTGAGTGGTCACAGACCGGATCCATGTGCTTTTGGAAGAAACTGATTTTCTGGATCCATTTCAATTGGGGTTTAGGCCCAGTTTTAGCACAGAAACTGCTTTGGTCGCCAAGCATGATGACCTCTGTTGAGAGAGAGACAAGGGAAACATGTCCCTGTTAATTCTTCTCGACCTCTCAGCAGCTTTCGATACCACTGACCATGGTATCCTTCTGGAGCGAACTAGGATTGGGTGGCACCACTTTGCTGTAGTTCCAGTCCTACGTGGATGGTTGCTCGCAGAGGGTGTTGCTTGGGGGATGCTTTTCAACCTCATGGAACCTTCAGCTTGGGATTCCGCAGAGCTCAATCCTATCCCCCTATCCCCACCACTGGGTGGGGTTATCTGGAGGTTTGTTGTCAGCAGTATGCTGATGACACTCAACTCTGTTTATCCTTTACAGGTGAGGCAGTGGAAGTGCTGGACCAGTGTCTTGCCTCAGTTATGGACTGGATGAGAGCCAGCAAACTGAAACTCAATTCATTTAAGACTGGGGCACTCTTGGTGATTGTTTCCCTAGACCAGATGGTCTTGATGGTGTTACACTTCCCCTGAAGGAGCAGTCAGCTAGTGCAGAATTCAGCGACCAGGTTGCTCACCAGAGCAAGACGGTTTAAGCCTATTACACCGATCCTGGTCTGACTGCACTGGCTACCAAATAGTTTCCGGGCCCAATTCAAAGTGCTGGTTTTGACCTACAAAGCCTTAAATGGCTCAGGACTGCAACACCTCAAGGACCGCCTCTTTCCATGTGAACCTACCCGGACCCTGAGATCCCCTTCTGAGGCCCTCCTTCGTGTGCCTCCTCCTTGAGAGGTCCAGAGAGTGGCAACACGAGAACAGGCTTTCTCTGCAGTGGCTCCCCGCCTGTGGAATGCTCTCCCCAGGGAAGTTCGCCTGGTGCCTTCATTATACACCTTTAGGCACCAGGCAAAGACTTTCCTTTTTAACCAGGCCTTGTTTTGATTTGATTTCCATCCTGTGCCCTTTTAAAATGTGGGGGTTGGGGGGGTTATTGGGTTGTTGTTTTTATTTTGATTATATATTTTGTGGTTTTATATTATGATTTTGTTCTGTGAACCGCCCTGAGACCTTGAAAGCAGTACATGTGAAAAGGATCTAGGAGTCTTGGTTGACCACAAACTTGACATGAGCCAACAGTGTGACATGGCAGCTAAAAAAGCCAATGCAATTCTGGGCTGCATCAATAGGAGTATAGCATCTAGATCAAGGGAAGTAATAGTGCCACTGTATTCTGCTCTGGTCAGACCTCACCTGGAGTACTGTGTCCAGTTCTGGGCACTACAGTTCAAGAAGGACACTGACAAACTGGAACGTGTCCAGAGGAGGGCAACCAAAATGGTCAAAGGCCTGGAAATGATGCCTTATGAGGAACGGCTAAGGGAGCTGGGCATGTTTAGCCTGGAGAAGAGGAGGTTAAGGGGTGATATGATAGCCATGTTCAAATATATAAAAGAATGTCACATAGAGGAGGGAGAAAGGTTGTTTTCTGCTGCTCCAGAGAAGCGGACACGGAGCAATGGATCCAAACTACAAGAAAGAAGATTCCACCTAAACATTAGGAAGAACTTCCTGACAGTAAGAGCTGTTCGACAGTGGAATTTGCTGCCAAGGAGTGTGGTGGAGTCTCCTACTTTGGAGGTCTTTAAGCAGAGGCTTGACAACCATATGTCAGGAGTGCTCTGATGGTGTTTCCTGCTTGGCAGGGGGTTGGACTCGATGGCCCTTGTGGTCTCTTCCAACTCTATGATTCTATGATTCTCCGGGTATAGGGCAATATATAATTTCAATAGATGATGATGATGATGATGACAACGATGATGAAAGGCTCACCCTGCCATGCTGCTGAGTAAAACCATAAGGAGATCCTGCTGGATCAGGCCAATGGCCACCTAGTCCACCATCCTGTTCTCACTATGACCAGCCAGATACTTGTGCGAAGGCTACGAACACATTCTGAGCACAAGAGCAACTGGTTACAGCTTGCATGGGATTTGGGGGCATGAGGAATAGATGAGGTGGAGGATTGGTATCTGAAGCATTTAAACTGGCGATAAGGACAATCGGGCAGCAAGATTTCTTGGGCCAGTACCAAAGTCATTACTGCTGTTTGTATGCTACAACAGCAGCAAGAATACTCACTGCAAAGTATTGGAAGACACAAGATTTACCCACTCTGGAAGAATGGCAGATGAAGGTGGTTGACTACATGGAATTGGCAGAAATGACTGGCAGAATCCGAGACCAGGGAGAAGAGTCGGTGGAAGAAGACTGGAAGAAATTTAAAGACTATTTACAGAAATATTGTGAAATTAATGAATGTTAGAAGGATGTTGGATAGAAACTAAGGGGTTTCCAGCTGTAATGCTTTAGGAGATACGAAAAAAAGGTTTATAAATGGGTAAAAGCTTAATGGTAAGGATTTGCTGAACTAACAAATTGAAGTGGAATACAAAGAAGGGAGGTATGAGGAGGTCTGGGGAAATAAGCGTAAGGAAGATATGTTATGGGAAATTATTTGTTTTTTAACTGTTTTTATGTTGTATTTTGTTTCTTTTTATTTTTTATTTTTTCATTGTTATATTTTTAAAAAAACTTTAATAAATATCTTTTGAAGGAAAAAAACCAAAGACATTACTGCTGTGAAGGGGCAATATAGAAAGAGCAGCGTGTGCCTACACTGTGACAGCCCTACCCATTTAGCTTCAATTTCTGCAACCCATGGAGGCTCCCTGCACAATTAAGAGTCCTGGAAAAGAAGGGTTCTGAATCGCACAGGGTGCTTCCACGAATAGAAAAAGGATGCCCACTTCTCTAGAACATTTTGGTGAATTTTCATGAGGACTTATAAAAATAATAAAAAAATCATAAGCTGATGTGGAACTGAACCTGAACTTCAGATTGGGGGGGGGGGGACACCCAAGAAACTGTAACTGGCATGTTCACACATACACACACAGCTGAAAAAAATTCATGTTGAACACAATGCCAAATTATACTCTGCCCTAAGCAACAATAATTTGTCATGTATGGACCTTTCAGTTTGTTTTCCTCAATTTAATCCACGGCCCTTCTCTTGCAAAGTGGAGAGCTGCAAGCTGGTTTACAAACAGGAGCAGAACTATTTCCCCATGACACAAACACTACTTCTCTCCATCAGCCGTTAATTGCAGAGGAAGTTTACTGCACTTTTGTCGCTGGTTTAGGCTTGCACCAAGTATTGCACTAAGGCAGAAGTCTGGGGCTTTTCTGTCATTGGCAAGACCCTAAGGCTCACCAGGCAGGAGTGGGTTTCCTCCACTGCTTCCCCCTCCACAACTTACCGGTGGCCAATTTGAATGCGGAGCCCTACTACACACAACACATCCTCCTTCTGTGAGATAGTTTTAACATAGTACCTCCAGGCTCTACCATCCCAGAATGCCGTGCGACACCCTGGCAGTAGTTCAGCTGAAGACTAAACATTTGGCTCGCTGACAGCAGAGCTGCCAAGAGTTGGCAACAGGAGACTCAAAGGGAAGCAGCAGGCTGCTAAACCCTTTCACATTTTTAATTAGATCCACACACCCATGTCTTTGAGCTATCATAAATATACAGATGACACAGAGAACATTATTTAGGGGGTAAAACACACACACACGCACACACGCACACACACACACACACACACACATTGTGCTGTGGTATCTCTTACCTTATTAAAATAATTTACCTACAGCGAGGTGGGGGAGGAGAGGGAGCTGTGTGACATTTCGCACCGATCGCTGCCTGTGACTACAGTACATTTTATCCTGCCTGCCTTGTATGTACGCAGGTCTCTGGAATAACTGACACCTAGACTTAGGAGCTGCAATAGCATCGCCAGGAGAGGGCATTATCAGCACCAACTCTAATATGTAATTTCCCAGCAGAACGATAGATCCAAGCTTTAAGTATTCTTGAGTGTGTGCCTTGCTACAGTGATATTGTTGTTAATCCTCCTTATTCCCTTTCTCGCTCCTGCTATCCGAACTTTCCCGGAGACACTGAAAGGAATGCAGGGGATTGTAATATTTTTTTTAGCTTTCCTCCGGAATCCCTGCTCACACACCTTACCAGATCCTTCCTTTCTTTCTTTTATCTCCTTTCTGCAGAGCTTGCCCTCTCGGAGTTAGTTTCAAGAAGAGAGTGCTTAAAATCAGTAGGGTTTTTGAGTGACCTGTGTGTTAATGTCAATGTGAAACTTCTTAGAACATGACAGTACAGCACAAGCGGCTCCAAATTAAATGTCCTTTGAATTCTAACTGCATTGTCATCTTCTTGTTTTCTCCTTGTTTACTTGGTTTTCAAACCATTCACATTTAATATAGGGCGTGTTAGGATTGTCACTGGAGTTTTTCCTAAATTCAATTTAAAAAATGGGGTTTGTTTCTCATGTGAAACATATTAAGAAGTACTGTGTCCAGTTCTGGGCACCACAGTTCAAGAAGGACACTGACAAACTGGAACGTGTCCAGAGGAGAGCAACCAAAATGGTCAAAGGCCTGGAAACGATGCCTTATGAGGAACGGCTAAGGGAGCTGGGCATGTTTAGCCTGGAGAAGAGGAGATATGATAGCCATGTTCAAATATATAAAAGAATGTCACATAGAGGAGGGAGAAAGGTTGTTTTCTGCTGCTCCAGAGAAGCGGACACGGAGCAATGGATCCAAACTACAAGAAAGAAGATTCCACCTAAACATTAGGAAGAACTTCCTGACAGTAAGAGCTGTTCGACAGTGGAATTTGCTGCCAAGGAGTGTGGTGGAGTCTCCTACTTTGGAGGTCTTTAAGCAGAGGCTTGACAACCATATGTCAGGAGTGCTCTGGTGGTGTTTCCTGCTTGGCAGGGGGTTGGACTCGATGGCCCTTGTGGTCTCTTCCAACTCTATGATTCTATGATTCTAAGAATCTGAAGGGAAAATGTTTGTGTGGAGGGAATGTTCTTGCAAAAGTCTCAGGATATTCATGTGTCTAAGTGCTGCCAAGTGGTCACCCTGCACCCATGAGTGCCTGCAACAGTGTTGGGGAACTTTTGACCTGGAGCTTCCATCAGCCTCGGCCAGCCAACCTCAGGGATGATGGGGGCTGAAGTCTAGCAACATCTAGAGCAGTGTTTCCCACACTTGGGTCTCCAGCTGTTTTTTGGAATACTACTCGCATAATTCCTAGCTAGCAAGACCAGTGGTGAGGAGGGATGGTGGGAATTGTAGTCTGAAAACAGCTAGAGACCCAAGTTTGGGAAACACTGATCTAGATGGGGATAGGTTCCATCTCTCTGGCTTATGTGGCCACCAAGCTTTGCCTGAACTGAATTTCAAAGTTACTACAGCGATTCTTCCACAGGCAAAGCATCTTGGTTATATAGTTTCAATAAGGCCAGCTTGTTTCCTGTATTTCCAGGCAAGTGTGTAAACCAAAATTGCAACAAAATTTGGTAGCCTCTTCATGGAGAAAACATTTGGGAATTTTCAAAGTAGGCCAAATGAGTTTTGATAGGAATCAGAAACAGTGTGGGGGTTTGGGGGAATTTGAGGGGAGGGGGAGGGATACACCCCATCCCTGGTTAGCTGCCAGGTTTGCCTGAAGCAAATTTCAGCACAAACTTGAATGTTCCTCTTAGTGCAAAGCATTCAAATAAACCTGAAAGAAACCAAAATTACAACCACCTGCTTGCCCATCTTTGATGGATACGTTTCAATATTTGCTGCCTGAGTGAGGAAGTAGGCTTAGATCACTCTTGGGGGGAGGGGGATATTCCTTGGACTCAGCTGATTGGAGCAATTGCAAGCCTGTGTCCCAGTGACTAGCTTTGTGATTTTTTTGAGCAGTTATGGGCTACCTTCACTTCTGGAAAATTTGAGAAATAATATGCAAGGCTCCATTCTTTAGCTTCCAAGTTGACTTCAACGTACTAGTTAGCGTGGTTAATTTTGCACTCACTGTCGAAAAAGAAAAAAAAAATGTATCACACCAAAAAGAGGGGAGCAGAGGACACTGATAGGCACAGAATTTACAAATGGTGATTTATATTTATAGATGCCAATGGAGAAATAATTCCTATAATTTAAGGACATAAATAGTGCATGCTACCCTAGAAGAGAATACTGTGAGCAGGTAATCTGTAGGTGAGCAACTTCAAGGTCCCTGCACACCTTTTTTTTTGTAGAGTTCTTTATCTTTTACTCCCTTTAAATAGAGTACACCTTCAGAGCACTGTTATCCTTTCAGAATAGAGGGTTGTCCTCTTTAAAGCATCATGATGTAGCCCCCATAATGCTGGTAGATATTTAAAGCCCTAGTGCTGGTAGATATTGAGAGTTAAGCAGGGCCTTGTCACGCCACCCCAATACTTTCCTGCTTCCTTAGACCAGCAGATTGAGTGTTGATCTGCCTCCCATCCTTTGTGTCAGCAAACAATAGTGCCCTACAGGACAGGTTGCAGATTCGTGGGGCTACAAATAAAATTAAAGAAGCTCATTTTGTTGCTGCTGCTGCTCCTTTTTTGACCTGGAAAGCTGATACACAGTGTAACCTTGCATCTCCCTTGTTATGAAGTCTTCACATCGCTGTTCCGAACAGAAACTGTAGCTGTATCATCAACCTGCAGCAAGAAAGAGACAAGCACAAAGCATGTTTGTTACTGGGACCCCCAAGGGGTTGAGTTTTCCTTCTTGTACTTTTCCTAATTTTAAAGAAAATTTAACAAGGAAATGAAATACTTGAAATGCTGGGAGGAAATGAAGGATCACTTGCAATCCCGCCTCTGAGCACAAATTTTATAAATAGACACTCTGGCAAACATCAAAGAAATTGCTGCAGAGAGAAACTAACTGATCATGTATATTTTACATTGCCCGTTTATTCTGAACAGAGTTAGCCCCATACTGCCAGTTAACTCTGAAAGAGCAAGTAAAACACTGCCCACTTGGGACATTAGAAAATTCTCTTCTCCTTTCCCCCTCAAACCATATGTATTCTTCCTCCAATCCATTAATTGAACACAGATACACTTTACATAACCTGTATACATAATCTGAAAAGCATGGGCAAAATGAATTGACCTAAGCTAATGAAATATTCCTAGAGGCATCTAGAGGCAAGGAAACCAAGGGCACTAATGGGACAAAATAAAGTAGCTGAATGTAAGAAAAGCCTTGGTGGATCAAGCCAAAAGCCACTGTAGCCCAGTATCTTGTTCTCACAATTGCTTTTGTTGAACTCATTCCCAACTTTATGAAACCTTTTTCTTCTGAAAGAACACAGTGAAGTTTGAATGCTCCCTCAGCAAGAGAAATGTGTGTCCCATTCTCCATTTAGTTAATCATGTTCTCTGGAACCAACATGGCAGTCACATTCTAAACCAGGGATGCCCAACTTCTGCATTCTTGAGGGCCACGCCTATTTCCAGATGAAAAGGAACCAAAAGAGTATTTTGTCATCCAACCACGTGTTGTTTGGCTCTATAGCAGGCGTGGGGGAAATTTGGGCATCCAGAATTCTAACTCCCCTCAACCCCAGTAAGTCAGGGATGGTGGGAGTTGTATCTCATTGATAACTGGAGAGCCAAAGGTTCCCCTCTCCTGCTCTGTAGGAAAGCTCGCACCACACGCACACCCCCTAAACACATTATTTCTCTACAGTTTGGAATGGTGACTGAAAGGAAGATGGATTTCAGACCAAGATGGAGAACTGAGGCAGTGGAGAAAGGCCAAAAGTCAGAAGAAATGCTAAGAGCGTAATTAAGTCTTGAAATTGGAGGTAGGGGGACTCTCATAAATCCTCAGAACCATGCTGGCCAGTTGGTTCCCTTCTACCCCTAAAGGATGCTAAGGAAGCAGTCGTTGTTTCAGTCAAGAGATTTCTGAAGTGAAAATTGCATAGGTATTTCCTTAGCCATAAAAAAAATGGAAAGGAAAGGAAACAGGGAAAAGATCTGCCTCTAAATAGTAGATGTCTGTTTCTTATTAATAAAGATGCAAAAACCAGGAGCTAATTTCATTGAGACTAAAACAATTTATCCCTCTGGCTAATCTCTTGCTGGAAGGAAACCGTCTCAGGTGAGTAATGTTACTCAAACGAGTAACATTTCATGCCTTGACCATCATTTGACACAGAGCAAAACAGTAAGCATCTAATTAGTACCACAGAAATCTGGCTCACATATGTGTAAGCGCTGAACTCTTTAAAGAAACCATACTGGTTATGAATCCTTGAAAATAAAACATACGAGACTGAAAGAGGATCAACTCCTTCTCACTTTTTTATTTTTCTTGAGGGAAATAATCTCCTTTTTCACATTTGTAATGAAAGGGGCAGAGTTTAAGGATAGAGAAGAATTTTGTATAGGTCCACATTTTTCAATGACCTAACCTAATTTGTGTTGGAAATGCAACAGCAGAGATCATTCCGTGTGTAAGTAGAGGACTAGCATGTGTGGCTTTGCTTTGTTTCATCTTCATCAGAGATCTCTTCTTGTGTTCCCATGTATAATACGTGTTTTATCTCTCCCCGTGATACTGAGGGAGGAAATCAAACAGTGTCAACATAGGGAGAAGAAAGATGGACAGGTAAGCATTGCCATGTCTCTCTGTCCTTGGTACCTACCCTGGAAAAGTTGAAGAAATAAGCAAAGCAACATAGAAGGCAGCTTTGGCAACTCCACCCAAGCAATCTGGGCAGCTGCCCAGGGCCCTGGCACTGCGAAGGGGCCCACAGGCATCTTTCTGCATGGGCCCTGACACAGCTCCTTCTGTCAGGACGAATGTGAACGACACAGCAGCTCACAAAGCCAAGTGCAAGAACAAAAGTAAATTATCAGCGTGCCCTGAATCTCTGATGCCGTTCCAAAACTTGGACCCCACTGGCAACAGAGGCTGAAATTTTGAAGGTCTTTTCCTCAAGGCCCATGGATTCCTGGAGCTGGGCCTTATAGGAGGGTGGGCAGAGAGGGTAAGGAAATCCAATATGGAATCAATGGAACAGTTACTGCTTCTTCCATCTATGCTAGGACTAAGAGTAACAGATGGACCACACGCTGCATCCAAGACGTCAAGGCCTTTCCTACAGCCACCACAGGGCAACTCACCATGAGCCAGTCATTGTGGATGGAGACTACAGACCATGAGTTGGCCCAGTCTTGCTTTAAGGGGCCTGGATGCCTAAGGAATGGATTGCTGAACCACCTGTTCAATGGAATGGTGAGCCAGTCAATTGCTGTTCCAGCATCAAAAAATGGCAGGGTAACATGAGAAATGATCATACTGTGTGTCATACACTCCATTTAATGCAGGAATGGGGAAGCTGTCTCCAGATGTTTTGTTGGATGACTACAACTCCCATCATCCCTGACTATGGGCTGTGCTGGCCGGGGTCGATGGAAGTTGGAGTCCAGCAAGATCTGCCTGAAATGCTCCTTTGGATGTTACTTATAGTGGCACAGAAATAGTGTCAACATAACTATTTCCAGCTTATTGTAACATGAGGCCGCTTTCGCTAATGGTGCCTCCCATTGCTGCTGCACCGCCGGCGCACGACTTCCGCTCGCATCCCAGGGCAAAGTTCATAAAAAGCGGCATAAACTTAGCGGAGCTCGTAATCTGAAGCATTTGTAAGGAGGGCAGTACGTAACACGAGGTTTCACTGTATTCTTGTCATAGATGTCTGGTATTTTTTGAGCAGTGCGAGAAGTAGTCACATGACAGGCACTCCCATGCCTCTAAAAAAATTGGACCATAGAGTTGGAAGGAACCGTGGGGGCCATCTAGTCCATCCCCTGCAATGCAGGAATCCTTTTTGCCCAGCGTAGGGCTCAAACACACGACCCTGAGATTCAGGTCCTTTCAACTAGAAGAAGTAGGAATTGGACCTGGAACCTCATACAAGCAAAGCATGTGCTCTACAACTGCAGTTACTACTACTACTACTACTACTACTACTAATATTTTATTTATACCCCGCCCATCTGGCTGAGTTTCCCCAGCCACTCTGGGCGGCTCCCAATCAAGTGTTAAAAACAGTACAGCATTACATATTAAAAACTTCCCTGAACAGGGCTGCCTTAAGATGTCTTCTGAATGTCAGGTAGTTATTTATCTCTTTGACATCTGATGGGAGGGCGTTCCACAGGGTGGGCGCCACTACTGAGAAGTCCCTCTGCCTGGTTCCCTGTAGCCTCACTTCTCACAATGAGGGAACCGCCAGAAGGCCCTCGGCGCTGGATCTCAGTGTCCGGGCTGAACGATGGGGATGGAGACGCTCCTTCAGGTTATAAGGAAGACCATAAAAAGATCCAGGTGGACCAGGCCAATAGTCCATCTAACCGAGCATCCTGTTGTTGTTGTGGCCAGCCGAATGCCTCTGTGAAACCTGCAAGCAGGACCTGAGACCAAGAGCACTCTCCCCTTCCGAAGTTTTCAGCAAATGGTGTTCAAAAACATCACTGCCCGTGGAGATGGAACATGTGACACAATGATGCACCACCCAGATCTAGTTTCGTTTGGCTTCTTGCTGCCTTCCAGAAGGCAACCGGGTTGTTGTTGTTGTATTTATTCGAGCTTGTGACGACTTTCTTATTCTTTATGAGCTACCTTGTGCTGAACATCGCCAGCATGTTTTAAATATTGTAGAGGACAGGGCCAGACCTTTACAGGCCTTAAGCACTTAAAAGATTTTGGTGCCCCCATTTATATATCTAATTCAGCCAACATGACTAAGATAAAAATGGTCGGCATGGCGTGGGGGAAAGGGGTGTTGTTACATCTCCTGTGGGTGGGAACCATGAAAGTGTCTTAAAGATTATTTGGAACTTGTATTCCTGCTGTAAAGCACTGAGGAGTTCCTACAGAATGTTTCAGCAGACATTTGCCACTTTCCAGTATTTTTCTTCTGGACTAGGAGGATGAGGAAAAGAAGGTTACTAAAGTCCCTCAGTAAAGGTGACAAAGAGAAAAAGAGAGGAAAAGAGAGGGAGAGAGAGGGAAAAGGCAAATAAATACCATCAGAAGCTGTAGATTACATCCGCTTAAATAAAATAGATAATGTGTGCCCTGAGAGCTGACCTTTACCATACAAAGGAAGGTTATATTTCAGAGCTTATTTCCTTGCTGTGCTTATTTGTATTGAAAGTAATGTCGTTAATGCACAATGAAGGGGGGGGAGGGAGAGACTTGACTACCCTCAGTATTTACGGCATTTCTGTTCTCAGAAAATGCTCCAAAATGCCACCGTGATAGCGAAGGTGGCTGAGGTGACTGTTCCCCCTGGAAAGGGGGAGAGTTTTCCAGGTGAAAACATGCATTTTCTCACCTGAAAAGTTGCTGGTGTTTCAGACTACCTTTTATTCTGTATCAACTTGCCTTTTGCACTGTGTTTTCAGCACAAACGCCCCAGCTCCCAGTTTGGACTGACAGCAAAAAGTTGTTTATCCAGTGCCCTGCTAGCCCTAGACCAGACTTATTTATTCTCATTAATTATTATTTCAAATTGTGTGCCACTTTTCCAACCCGCACCCCACTGAAATAAGCAACTCACAACACAACTGTAATAAATGGATAATTACAATAGCAGTCTAATGCTAATTCCTAATATGACGATCCAGATAAAGAACTCATTTTGATAATATGGACATGAAAGCATTCTAAAAGAATATTAAATTGTTCAGGTCCACGACTGCACCATAAAGAGACTGGTTGAGAATAGACCATCAATCATTAAAACACATCAATTGATATCAGTTCATTAAAATATATAAACCAGAATCAGATATGATAAACATTTCCAGAGGAGTCAGATTTTATAACCAGCAACCAGTTGGTTATGACAATATAACTTGGCTCAGTTGGTAGAGCATGAGACTCAAGATTCCTGAGTTGCAGGGGCTTGGACATCATGGCCCTTTCTAACTCTATGATTTTATACCCTAAGAATATTTAGCATTTGCATAGCACCTATCCTGAACTTTAAATGTGCTTCCCTATCAGCAATCAGTACAACTGTGTATGGTAGACCAGTTTATCTTCCCCATCTTCTAGGTGAGAGAGTAGAGGCAGAGACAAAAATAATTGTGGCTTGCCATGTTGTGATTCCTTCCAGGGTCGTCTTTACCCAGGGGGCAAGGGGTGTGGGGCACCTGGGCGCCAAATTCTAGGGGGTGCCAGGCACTCACCGCTGGAGCCTCCTAAGCCCTTAACTATCTACCTGTTATGAAATAATAAATAATTTTGATCAAGCTAGAAGAACAAAATGCATATATACAGTGATACCTCGGGTTACATACGCTTCAGGTTACATACGCTTCAGGTTACAGACTCCACTAACCCAGAAATAGTACCTCGGGTTAAGAACTTTGCTTCAGGATGAGAACAGAAATCGTGCTCCGGCGGCGCGGAGGCAGCAGGAGGCCCCATTAGCTAAATTGCTGCTTCAGGTTAAGAACAGTTTCAGGTTAAGAACGGACATCCAGAATGAATTAAGTACTTAACCCGAAGTACCACTGTACCTAGGTATTACCGAAATGTATACCTACTGTTTCACTAAAGGAGTTTCGACTTTGTGCGCTCATTTACCAAAGATGTGCTGTGCCAGTGGTGGTGCCTCTCATTGTCAGACTCAACAACGACACTTGTCATTCACAACAGTGCCATTCACGCGAAATTGGGGGCGCATCTTTGCGCCCCGGCGGCACATATGCTAAAGACAGCGCTGATTCCTTCACACTCTTAGCTACTTTTATACAGGTCAAAGTATCCTATCCTAAACGGGTCGGCCCCTGCATATGGATTTCTCTGGCAGGCAGGTATGAGCTGCCCTGCTAAGTGCCCCCCAGTACCCCACCCCTCTGGGAACTGCAGGATGTATAAAATGGCAGCTGGCAGACCCAGCCCAATGGGTAGGGCAGGGATTGCATACACCCCCAAATTGGAAAGCACCCCAATGAAAACACCTCTGTCCCCATGCTCCCCACAACCAGATATTTTGTTTTGAAATCTGCACCCAGTGAATAGCCTTGCTAAACGGAAGACGCTGGGCATTCAGTGGGGAGAGAAAATTCAAGTTGCTCACTTCAGAGGCTGGGTCCCTTTCCTGCTCATTAAGTGGCTGGAGCATGGAATGCGCAGCTCTTTCACCAAGTCCTCCGCTGTGGTGCCCTCTGGACACTGCATATTACCAGGTCTCCTCTGGTGGTTTCAGCACTGTGTATTATTTGAGGGTAAGCTAATCCCACAGCAATTCATCTCCGTCCAGGTATGCGCATACCTCTTTCCCACATAAAGGCATCTGAGTAGCTCTTTGAAGTCATTACTGACCCTCAGGGGGCAGAGGAAGGCCCTGCCGCGCTGTTTGTGCTTTTTCATAATGTATTAAATGTTCCCGATCATTTCCTTTGTGCGGACAAAGACATAATGAAGCTCGAGGCTGGGTTCGTCTGCGGAATTCTGCCTTCCGCCTTTACAAGTGAAGAAGCACAGCTGGCAGGAGGAAAGAGAGAGAGAGGGGTCCAGAAAGGAGGGATGCTAGGCGATAGGACGGGCCAGGAGCTGGAGAAAGGGGGCAACTGGACTCATTATCGGTGCCCCCCTTCTCCACGAGATAGCCTGTGACATGTTACAAAAGCATCCAAGCCAGCGACAGTGGTTGTCAGATTGTTTTAGAGATCAGGAGTGGCATCTGAAATTGGCCTGCATTGCAGGGGAACAAAATGTGACATCAAACTAAGCCTGTGTACGCAGCCCTGCTTGACTGCATAGGGGTCTTGTGTTGGGGAGAGGAGAAACGTGAGCTGTCTTTATAGATTGGAAGTACTTTCCCTGCACCACTTCCAGGTTCCTTGTCACTCATAATATCCGATGAAATGCTTCATGAACCAATCATGCAGCTGCCCTGAAAATCTTCCAGAGGAGCTGTCAAACACCCTATTAACACACTTACTGACACTGGCCACAGATGACTGTCTTTCTAACATGCCAGACTCAAAGTATAAATAGTTTTGTTGTAGGATTTACTCAGCACAATTGAATATTAAAGCCCTAAATAAATAATGCCACATTTTTACTTTAAAACATTAAAAATGAAAATCTGTATGGGCTCAGCTCGGGAGAATTCTTTCATTTAGCCAGAAGATTTAGACATGTCTTGATTGTTCACATCTAGTTGTGGGGTGCAGAATGGATGTTGCACACCCACATAATATAAACTCTGGTTTTTAGATGACTCCAGCACAAACTTTTTTCATTTAGCCAAACTACTAATAGTCACTTCTCCTGAAGCAGCCACACTGATCTTTAATATTCCATGACCAATCCTTCTCCCCCAGAAGTCGTGATATTTATGAACATCCCATGACACCACAGCACCTCAGCCTGTCATTGTTAGTCATTCTGCCATTCTTTAGTTTAAGTTGTAAACACACAGGGGCACTGCTGTTTGATGGGCACCATTTCAGTACAGGACTCCTTTCATTTTAGAGGGAATTAGAATTTTCACACCAAAGCTAATAGGAGTGGCTTTGCAATAACAATTGAGGGGGGAAAGAATATTGAGTTAAAATTTTAATTATGCTGCAATCCTATACTTTCTTGGGGGGAAATTCTGTTGAAATCAGTGTTACACATTTCAGGATGAAGGAATGTGGTTAATAACATAGCATTGATATGAAATATAGAAATGTTTTGATTGGTAAAAGTGTAATATGGGAGACAGAGCTCCCTCCATCCCGCTAAGCAGAATTTAGTTCTCACATCCTTTCTTTTTAAATAATTTTTAATACTTTTGGAAATGTATAATTGAAATTAATTATGATTTGGTATGATTTGATATTGTAATAATGTGGCCCATATTGCAGTGTTATTAATGAAAAATAATAATTCTCACATTCTGTCCCTCCGTCCCACAAATGTATTTCTAGGTGCCCTCGTTGTTTTGAAGGGAGGCTTTTCAATCGCCACCCCCTCCATTTTGTAACTACATTTAAAGTTAATTGTAGCCTTCAGTCCAACAGAACCAGGGCACACAATAATGGTTCAATCCAAGTAAAGAATTGAAGAAAATGTGGGGCTTCCTTGCTAGGTGAAACACCTAAAGATCATGAGGAGAACAAAGAGACTTTCAGTTGATTGTCAGCATTTTCCAGTGACGTTAAAAAATGTGACAAGATGGTTGCCTAAGGTTTCGTGTTAAAGCAGGGCTGAGGAGAAGCTGTGGAATTCCCAATGTTGTTAGACTCCAACTCCCATCAGCCCCAGTCAGCATGGCCAGTGGCCAGGGATTATGAGAGTTGTAGTGAAGGACCACAGTGTTCCCACCCTGAGTAGAATTTTGAGTTACAGATAGGTAGCCGTGTTGGTCTGCCATAGTCAAAATAAAAAAAATCCTTCCAGTAGCACCTTAAAGACCAACTAAGTTAGTTCTTGGTATGAGCTGAAGAAGTGTGCATGCACACGAAAGCTCATACCAAGAACTAACTTAGTTGGTCTTTAAGGTGCTACTGGAAGGAATTTTTTTATTTAGAATTTTGAGGTTCTTCTTCAAGTGAGTCATCTGAGAAAGAATAATAATTTTTAACTCTCTATTAATATTAGGCAGCAGACACCTTCATTGCACTGTTTCTGGCACCCGTTGAAAGCTTTTTTTTGTTTTGTTTAGACAACCCTGCCCAGCTGTATGTGTGTATATAGTTTACTATTTTCAATGTCTGTTTTTAATGAATATTTTATATTAACTTATGTAAACAAGCTTCCTTTTATATTAACTGCAATAAAAATCCTGCAAAATAAATAAAATATAAGTGCCTCCCCTAATTCACCACCAAAGAAGTGTTGGATTTGGGGAGGGGCATGGCCAGCTCAACATTAAATAAAACTGCAGAACTTTCTCATCCCAAAATAAACAGACAAACTGTTGGTCTTTCATATATTTTTTCCTGAGTAAGAGTCTTCAGGCTTACAGGGGCTTTACGCACAGCCACCCATTTAAAACACATTTTGCCCCCAAATAATTTAATCAGTCCCGTGATTCTCTAAGAGCTGGATGAGATGTCCATGTGCCTTAACTGTATTGCGTGGCGATTCCCGCCCCCTCCCACAGATGGAATAAATAAAGACACCGGACACCAGAACTTAAGTTAATGGGCGAAAATGGCCACAACTTTATTGATTACAGGTAAGAGTGGTATTGGCTTTAGGCATTGGCCCTAACAGACTATCCGGTCTAACCGGGAAGGGTTAAGCACCAACAGGGGGAGCCCCCGAGATGCACATCCCTAGGCACTCCCCAAGGGGTTACCACTCGGGAGCGCGCTTTAGGCCCTAGCCTCTGTAGGTTTCCTTTAACGAACTACCCTTCAAGATTTGGGGGAGGTGATGGCGCTCCTCCCCCCAACTTCATTTGCATAGCAATACCCCTGCCAATGCCTACCGCCAAAACCGAGGAGTTGTGACATTTTGCTACGAGGTAGGCGAAAAAACCAAGTGGCTTCAAAATACAGCCAATTAGCCAAATGGAAAAACTCCTACCAGGGCCCTTGCGACGACCAGCCGAAGCCCATAGCAAAGTCCGAATGCAAACCTAGAGGGCGGGTGGGTGGGAAAAACCGCAGCTGCTGTAAGGAAGGAAAAGGGGCGAGCCAGGGCTTCCCCGACCTTAAGTGCCCTATTGTAAGCCCGCCCCTAGCGCCAGCCGATTGGCCAGCGCTGTGGGATAATGAATAATAATCAGAGTGGGGAATCCCTGAGTCCCGCGGGGCTGGCGCCAGCCCCGCGAGAATGTAGTCCAGGGCATGAGCCCGCAACCCCTCCCCCTCCTTAGGTCGGGAGAGGCTTTGTGTGAACGCATCCTGGGACTGAAATGAATCCATGGAGGCAGTTGCAGAGAAAATTGTGAACTCTAGCCAAGTGACTCCAGAATTATATTTCTTCCCCTAAACTCTCCTGTTGTTTATTTTACTAGGGGGCAAATGAAGTACACAAGTGCTTAAGCCCTGAGAAGGCATTCATTTCACATCCCCCCCTCCTCAAGATCCAATTTATTCTATTACTAAATAGTGCCAAAGGTAATGTATTTAAAAGAGATGTTGAAGTGATCAGGTTAAAATTTATGTTCACTAAAGGAAAGAGGTGGCTTAATTGAATTGGCGCACTTAACTCATTAACCCTTTGCCTCTAGGACTAATAAGGATGAACTCCTCGTTGCTAATAATCACAAAGGTACAAAGTTGCGCTTTTCATCCCTGCTTGGGAAAAAAGCGAGAGGGAAGGGAGGAGGCATAAAAGGGAGGGAGGGAGGGAGAGTGAATGAGAATATGCTCAGCCGGATGGACTTTGCTTGCTTGTAAAATCTTGAAATGAATTGCATGAATATGAATTCTTCCCATTTGAAGTGAAAGTATATTGAGGAAGTTGGTACCTTTCCTGGCAGCCTGAATGCATTGCCAGCCACAGAGGTTGTGTGCCCCATGCTGCTTTCTCTGGCTCCACCAGTTGCATGCCCTCCAACATTTCTCCGATGAAAATAGGGATGTCCTATTCCACAATCATCACCATCATCCTTTTATTATTTATATTCCACCCATCTGACTGGGTTGCCCCAGCCACTCAGGGTGGCTTCCAACATATATAATACCATAATAAAACAATAAAATTAAAAAGCTTCCCTATACAGAGCTTCCCTATACAGACAAACCTAGAGAGCATCTTAAAAAGCAGAGACATCACCTTTCCAACAAAGGTCCTTATAGTTAAAGCTATGGTTTTCCCAGTAGTGATGTATGGAAGTGAGAGCTGGACCATAAAGAAGGCTGATCACCAAATAATTGATGCTTTTGAATTATGGTGCTGGAGGAGACTCTTGGGAGCCCCATGGACTGCAAGAAGATCATACCTATCCATTCTGAAGGAAATCAGCCCTGAGTGCTCACAGGAAGGACAGATCGTGAAGCTGAGGCTCCAATACTTTGGCCACCTCATGAGAAGAGAAGACTCCCTGGAAAAGACCCTGATGCTGGGAAAGATGGAGGGCACAAGGAGAAGGGGACGACAGAGGACGACATGGTTGGACAGTGGTCCCGAAGCTACCAGCATGAGTTTGACCAGGCTGCGGGAGGCAGTGGAAGACAGGAGTGCCTGGCGTGCTCTGGTCCATGGGGTCATGAAGAGTCGGACACGACTAAACAACTAAACAACAACAACATACAGAGCTGCCTTCAGGTGTGGGATAGTTTTTTTATTGCCTTGGCTTGGGGGTTGCATAACTCCATACCCTCCAACACTTCTCCTATGAAAATAGGGATGTCCTAAGGTAAAGCAGGACAATCCAGGGTCAAATCAGAAATGGGAATAGCTTCTGTAAATCCGGGACTGTACCTGCAAAATAGAGACCCCTGGAGGGTCAGCAGCTGTGAAGCAGACATGCAGGGACAGCCAAGCACTGACATGGAATGAAATCACTGGTACATAAATAAGTAGGACCTGCCACACCATGCACTTTAAGGGCATTGTTCCCCCTAAAGCATACTGGGAACTGTGGTTAACTCCTAAAAGAGATAAAATTCCAAGTATCGTTAACAAACCACAGTTCCCAGGATTCTCTGGAGAAAGCCGGCTTTTAAGAAGCTCAATCAGGACATTCTTCCCCAGTGTGGTGAGATGTATTGTGTCCCCCCCCTTTAAATTATGATAATTATTTCTAAGTTGGCATCTATTCACATAAATTAGCATTTGCAAATTGGTGTCCTCTTTCAGCCTCCATTTTTAGTGATGCATTTGCTCTCTTTTTTTGGCAGTGTGGAGATTCAACTGTGATATAACTAACATTGCAAAAATAAAAGACGCCAGTACCTCTGCTAAATCTTGCCCTCATCAGATCTTGCTCTGTCAATCTCTGGTTTTTAGCAGAGCACCTAATATTTCCAAAGATGCTTTCTACCTGCAAGTATCTCTCCTGCGCCTGACTTACTTTCTGAAGATTCTCTAATTATATTTCCTTAAATCAACCTTTAGCCTGTCCCAACGCTCAAACGGCTAAGCTGTCACAATTAATGCTCCTTTCAAAGGGCATCAAATAAAAAAACTTTGCTTCCTGACAAAAAGGGGGGAAATCTATAAGATGAAACCAAAATGCATTCCATTAGAGAGCTACAGAGAGAATGAACTCCAATTAAGCTGGACTTAGAGATCAAATTCGCATTTGGTAGGTCAAGTTGAAAATCAGGATATTTTCTCTTCATTCAAAACTGATTTATGAAAAGTCTGGGATTCAGTGTCTCCAAAATGTTGGTCTTTGGGGGGAAGTTATTTAGGGCCAAACTACAGTTGACATTGGCAGGGTAATTCAGTACATGCCTACTCAGAAGTAAATCCTGTTGAGTTCAACAAAGTTTGCTCCTAACCTAAACAATGTGAAGTTGTATCTTCTCTTTTTTAAAAAAGTAAAATAACATCTGCTGCTATCAGCCCCAAATCAGAATTGGGGCTGTAACCCTTTCTTCTACACTATGTTCCCAACAATTTTTATATTTGGCTGTCTGCATGGGGTTGGGGGGGGTGAGGACTTTTGTCAGAACTGCAGCGCAGGAAGGAAGGATTAACAGTTGTCTTCTTCTTTCTTTGGTGATCACTCGTAGCCGAGTAAGATTGTCTTCCATAAACACAGTTTTAACAATGAGTCCGTAAGTGACTGTGGAGGCCAGTTCTTGATCCACACATCCTTCCACAGTGGGGACATTTGTTTCCAGGCAGGAGTTGATCATGGTGTGGATTTGCCAAGCGTGCCTTCCTCTTAGCACATTTCTCCCTTGCGCCCTGAGTTTGAGTGACACCTTTGGTAAAGGCTGTTCTCCAACTGGAGCGCTCACAGGCCAGTGTTTCCCAGTTGTCAGTGTTTATACTACATTTTTTTAGATTTGCCTTGAGACAGTCTTTAAACCTCTTTTGTTGCAGATCAGGAAGGAAGGATTAACAGTACCCCCCCCACACACATTCCTGATTTGGGGACCATGTGTCCAGACATTGAAAGCAGAAACATACAGATACATGCAACAGGCAATAGCCATTCAGGTGATATGCTAGCCATCTTCAAATATCTGAAGATCTGTCACATGTAAGATGGAGAAGGCTTGTTTTCTTCTGCTCCAGAAGGGAGGACCTGAACTAATGGCTTTGAATTAGAAGAAAGGAAATTACGACAAAATGTTGAGAAGAACCTTCTAATGGTAACGGTTGTTTGACAGGGGAACAGACTCCTTCAGAAGGTGGTGGACTTGGAGGTTTTTAAGCAGATGTTTTAAGCTATCTGCCAAGGATTCTTTAGCGGTGCTTCCTGCATTGCAGGGGGTTAGACAAGATGGCCGTCAAGGTCCCTTCCAACCCTAGAATTCGTTGAATTTCCAGGAACACTGTTAGTGTCAAATATAGCTTGGCTCCCAGTGGATCACACTATTTATGAAATTGTCAACTGGGGGCTAGTTCCAGACTGAGGAACATAGCAATCAGTCGTTTGCCAAGTCAGACCATCAGTCCATCAAGCTCAGTACATTGACAGGCAGTGGCAGGGGACATTCCCGGCCCCTCCTGGAGTACCAGAGATTGAAGCTGGATTCTTATGCATGTAAAAGCAGAAGCTCCATCATTGAGCTATGACCCTTCCCAGATGACTGAGTCATGCCTAGTGTCAAACCATTGAAATCAATGGTAATCATAACACACTTAAGTGTTATTGATTTCAGTGGGTTGGCTCTGAGCATGGCTAACTCTGGATCCAATGAAAAGAATAAAATTATAAAGCTTAACTTTAATTAAAAGGATAAGGCGGTCACAATGGGATGGATTCAACTAAGTTGTTGGGCTAGAAGAAGCCGCAGGTCCTGTTAAGGCGCAGATGGATCACCTCAGCACAGCATTAGAATCCCACCCACTGCTTTCATGTGATCATGGGCTCGAAAACATCTGAAACGAGAGCCAGTGTGGTGTAGTGGTTAAGAGCGGTAGACTCGTAATCTGGGGAACCAGGTTCACGTCTCCACTCCTCCACATGCAGCTGCTGGGTGACCTTGGACTAGTCACACTTCTCTGAAGTCTCTCAGCCTCACTCACCTCACAGAGTGTTTGTTGTGGGGGAGGAAGGGAAAGGAGATTGGTAGCTGCTTTGAGACTCCTTAGGGTAGTGATAAAGCGGGATATCAAATCCAAATTCCTCCTCCTCCTCCTCCTCCTCCTCCTCTTCTTCTTCTTCTTCTTCTTCTTCTTCCCCTGCTTCAGAAATTCTGAAGAAGTTTTTATATACCCTGTTGGAAGCCTCCCAGAGTGGCTGGGGCAACCCAGTCAGAAGGGCAGGGTACAAAACAATTATGATGCTGCTGCTATGAGATCGCTGGCCACAGAAGCAAAGAGGAGGAGAAAGTCCACATAGGATGACAACATCCAGCTGGCTGTTTTTGTTACAGGTTTCCTGCCCAACCAACCTGTCACAGGTCCCTAGAAGAGGCATGGGAACTGCATGGGAGTTGCTGAACTACAACTCCCATTATCACCGGCCACTTGCTTTCCAGGGCTGATGGGAGCTGTACTTTGGCCACATCTGGATGGCTACAGGTCCCCACACCTGCCCTAGAGCTTCAGAGGTTATGGGCTAGATGTGCTTGACGCTATTCTCGGTGCTTCATTCAAGCGTATGTTTCCACAAATCTATGAGGCAGCAATATAAACACAAAGGTGTTGCCTGCTTGCTGGGAAAATATGTGGTCTTTCTTTGCAATTGAGAAAGAGGATTTGCACGTTTGCAGTAGGCCCTGTTGAGCCTGAGTCTCTCGCATCAGTTCTACTTCCCCTTGCCAATCTCTGTAATAAACACAGGGGGGACTTCAGCATCATTATTATCATCACCTTGTTATTGCTGCTTCCTCTCCCCACCACCACCACCCCAGAACATTATGATATATTACCCCATTTCAGTGCAGTTTATGTTATTACATAAGTACTTCAAATGACAAACTCAAGCATACCGAGGTATCCCTGCAAAGCGCCATGTAAACCGTAAATCATATTAGGATAATTTGGAGCCTTGAAAAGATTCAAAGGTTTCAGAGTGGCTCAAAAATATAACTTTCCGCTCTGCATACTTTACATGACACCACCTTGGTTCTGCAGCATAGAAAGAGCAAAGATCGTCAACATAGCCAAGAACTGTCGATCACTTCCGTTTCTCATCATGTTTGTTTCATTTTTTTTAATTTCCATGGCTCATAGGGAGCTGCCTTATACCATTGGTCAGACCATTGGTCCACCTGTCTACACTGGCTGGCAGCATCTCTTGAGGGTTTCAGACACAGAACATTCCCAGTTCTCTGTGGAGATGTCTGGGATTGAACCTGACTGGTATTGCTACAGACTGTGTTGGGGGGGGGGTGTCCCCTAAACCCTTGAAATTAATAAATGCTAGGATTTTGATTATTTGGGTTGTGAAGGGGGAAATATAAGCTGCAGAAGAATTCCTGGGCTAGCTTATGCAAAAATGACCTGGCTAAGCTAGGGCCATTAAGGTAAGGTTACCAGACGTCCCCGTTTCCCGGGGACAGTCCCTGGATTTACAAATCAGTCCCCATACAAAATCCATTGAAGTTGAAAAGTGTTCCCGGATTCATTGAAAAAAAAATCTGGTAACCTTACATTAAGGAACAGTAGAAGGCCATTGAGGGCCATTAGCAAAGCAGGAGAACTATGCCTCCCAGGACGCCGCCATCTTCTGTTTCGGCACTGGATAAGGTATTACCCAACTCTTGGGTATGCAGCATGACCTGGTCTGTCTCCCTCATGGCCAACTAATGAGGATCCTCAGGTGAGTGGTTGGCAGGATGGTTAAAGCTGCAACCCTAAACACTTAGCAGGGCAGCCTTTGCTAATTTGGGATCCTCCTGACATTTTGGACCACAACCCCCATGAGTTCCAGCCATGCTGCTCATGGGAGTTCTAGTCCAACAATATCTTGAGGGCACCAGGTTAGCTGTACTAGGGAGTACACCCTGTTGGAGACAGTGTGGCTTCCTTCCAAATAATCATACACAAAACTGCACAATAAATACAACAACTTGTACTGCAAGGTTGCACTTGTGGCCTCAGATTTCCAAAGGAGATTTCTCTGAATGTCACTAAAAGAAATGCATTGTTCTCTTTCTCACTTCCTTTTTCTATATGCATCTCTGTCAAGGGCCACTTAGTTTTTCAGTATTTTGCACCAAGAATCAGGAGGAAATCTCTTTTCCATTGAAATGCTAATGGGAGAGTAAACTGTATAATAAGACTGCATCCCCTTTGGGCTCACGTATAATTTACACATAAAATGAAACAGCACATGCCCTTGTTTCCTAGCAAATTTGTTTAATTATCTTTCTTTAAAAGCTTTCTTTTTTCAATTAATTTTCAATATCTTTTTTTTTAAAAGGAATACAAAATGTCCATATACCTGATAATTAAATAATGTTTGGGGAATAATTAAATTATCTAATAAAGGAAATTTGTCCGGCTATGTAACATAACTAACACTGTGCAATGCTTTTGCTAATACCGCCACATTGCGAAAGAGTGTTAACAAAAAACAAAACAAAAAAAGCACCCTTCCAGTGTTCTGGATTTCAGTCTAGCAGAGACTGTGCTAAAACTATGAAGTTTCTTCTGTCACAGTACTGGAATGAGAGAAGACCCTGTTTGCTGAAAGTCTCCCTTTCGCCACTGATATTAGTTGCCAAAGTAAGGGGACCGTTGGTTTGTATAGCCCTATTCAGTTGCTCTTTCATGCAATTAGAATTCCATCGGGGTAGATTGGGGCTCAGCTTGGGGGGTCACACCTGTGCTGCCATTACACCTCCTCAAGCCCCGCCCACCATTCTTCAGGTGGAAGTTCTGCAGTGGGGACATGAGCTGCTTCCCATGCGATTTAGAATCCTGGGGAACCAGAGTTCCATTGCATGCAGGGAGTCTAACTTTGGCCACATTCACACCATACATTGAAACCACTATGATGCCCCTTTATACGGTCCTGGCCTCCCCACCCCCCCATAGAATTCTGGGAGCTGTAGTTTGTGCTGAGAGTTGCTAGGAGACCCCTATTTCATTCACAGAGCTACAATTGCAGAGTGGTTTAACAATCAACCCCTCTTCCCAGGAAGCTCTGGGAACTAATTCTGGGAGTGGAAGATGCCTTGACAACTCTCAGCATCTTTAACAGACTGCAGCCCCCAGAATTCTTATGGGGGAGGTTGTGACCATACAAAATGGCATCATAGTGCTTTAAATGTTGGCATGAATGTGGTCATTGACTCTTCTCTACAGACCTTCTTATGGAGGAGTGCAGGGTGGGACCAGCAGGGCATCTGCCAACAGAACTTTTTACAGCAAGAGTGGGAAACGGTGGCCTGCCAGATGTTGTCATACATCATCTTCCATCAGCACCATGTAACATGGTCAATGGACCTGGATTATGGAATGTCTTGGGGGGTAGTACCCCTGGTGGGGGACACACAGTGCTCCTTCTAGGGTAGTATGTCCACATTTGGCCCTCACCCTGCACTCAGATCTCACTGTAGCTCCTAGCAGATGTCAGCATGTGACAGCGGCCACACAAATGGATTCAGCTGGCAGGCTAATGCAGATGAGGGTAGTTGATTGGTCTTGAACCCTTGATGAATTAGGTGCTTGTCAACCTGGGAAGATAGCCCATATACGAGAAGGAAAACTCTGATCTGAAAACTCCACTCCTTTGTGCATATCTTCAGAAGAAGAAGAGGCCAAGGAGTAAACCCTGGAGTGTTGTCCCTAAGATGGTTAGATAGGGCCTGCAGCCAAGCTGGTGCCAGATGTATTGGTCTGTTTTCCTTAGGGCCACATCAGCAAGGCCAAGAGGGAGTCTTGTTATCTGGGCAGCCCAGGACCTCCATACACACTGCCCATGGTTATGACTTGGGTGCTGCTAATGCAGTGGTTTAACCTCACCCCCAGAGGCACACTCCATTGCCTTTTGAGACAGAGAGGTGCTAACAGTCCAACAACATCTAGAAGGTCACAGGTTCCCCATTTGGGCAATGAGAGGGTTGAGAAACAATGGTGCCTCAAATGGGCTTGTGAAATGGGCAGAGGGAGAAAGAGAGAGATTTCACTCAGCCCTAGTTTTAACCCTGGGAAGAAATGCTCCATCATTCCAATGAAGAGTCAAGCTACTGGATTTTGTACCAGTAGAAGCTACCAGATAGTCTTCAAAGGCAGCCCCTCATACAGCAGTACTTGAAACTGACTATTGTGGTAGTCAGTTTCATGTGCTTTGCTGCCAGACATACCATACAAGGCACATTGCATTGTAGTGCTGGTGGAAATGGGCAGTGTATGCAGTCCAGTTTCAAAGGAGGCCTTAGATAGTCAGGGGAGCTGCACGCACAATGTCAAGTGTGTTAATAATACTAGCATTTAATGTGGTTGGGAAACCATTGGCGACTAATGTGCTGTGTAGGAAATGACAGGCAATATCTCTAGCAACTTAATTGTACTAGGGAGCCTGGCAAAGGGTAAACACAACAGCAATAATGTCTCAAAAATAAATATAGCTGTTGCGTTTGTAAGGGAAGCTTCATTTAATCGTTAAGAGATTAGATGTTCACAGCAGTGCATGAAATACAATCGGGTAATTAGGGGCTGAACTTCAAAAGTTTATATAGTTCCAGATGACATATACTGCATGTGTTTATGTATGTGTGCACTAGGCTCAGAAGCAGGGTCCTTTGTTTTTTGCCAGGTTTTCAGAGAGTGTGAACAAAGTAAAGAGTCCGTGATTAAATGGGCTTCGGTCAAGCTTGAACAACTTGTGAGCCATCAAGCTGAGTGTCACCCAGAAACCATGCACTGTGGTGTGCTGATCTTTGACAATACTCCGCCATGTTGTTGTTGTTTATAGTTCCAAGCAGCAAAAACAAGATGCTTGTTGAACATTCCGGGCCACTGTAAGCACATGAAATGTCTGCTGGATTAGACTAACGAAGATCAAGCTAAATCCCCCATTCTCTTTCCTGTATTGGCCTCTTTGAATCTTACAAGCAAGTCATGAAGCAAGCCCCTTCCACTGCTTGATTGATTCACCCCGAACAGTAGGTGTGTAAAGGTATACTGCCACTAGATTTGGAGTATACCGTTACACTATTTGGAGTATACCTTTACACTATTTAGCTATTCAGCTTGATGGCTCACCTATGACCCAGGGAATACCCAAAAGCTCACTGATTTTCTGAAGAAGGCTCAATTTATTTAGAATGCAAGTCTCACTCACTTGCCCTATTTATAGAATCATTGAATTGTAGAGTTGAAAGAGACCACGAGAACCATCTGGTCCAACCACCTGCAATATAGGAACCTTTTGCCCAATGTGGGACTCAAACCCACAACCCTGAGATGAAGAGTTTCAAGCTCTATCCTTATGGTTTCCCATGTTTGTTGCCAACCCCTCCATGTGCACCCACCTCCATGCCAGATCAGGTGTTTGATATGACACTGTAAGTGTTGCTTTTTGGATTTCTCCACTCATTCTCTGAAGAAGTGAATTAGCTCCTAACACCTAAGGTGGCCCTGAATTCTCCCTGTCACATCCATTTCCCCATAGCCTGGGGATAAGGCTTTTCCATTTGCAATTACAGCCATGGGGAACCAGTGGCCCTCCAAATGTTGTCAGACTCTAGCTCCCATCATCCCTGCTCACTTGCCATGAAGGCTGGGAGATTGAGTCCACTTGTTCCTCATCTCTGAGCTACCAGATGTACAGCTAGATATTTCTCCAGAGCCTTCTCCATAAGGCAAGAATGGGGAACTTGATCTGATTGGCTGTCCAAATACTTCCTTCCCCTACCCACCCTTTGGGCTAATTTTGACCAGTAGGTGGGGTCACTCAACTGTCAATCACCTGACATCTTTAAGGCATCAGGTGACATATTGAAGCTAAGCCCCTTTGAAGGCCAGTTGTCAGCTGGAAGATACAACTGAATACAAACTGCTTGCAAATAGATTTTTATGTGCAGGAGGAGTACATCTTATCCATACATATGCACATGCACATCTCTCTCTCTCTCTTTCTCTCTCTCTCTCTCTCTCTCTCTCTCTGAATCTTGAGTATTAAAACAGACCACAGAAATGTAATTAAATACACTAGGGTCATCATGGCACAACTTTACCAAGTCAAACAAGTATGTTCACCAATAACATATAAAGAGTCCGAGCTGCACCATCCTTATTATTCTTTCAAATCTATGACTGTTTTTACTATTGCCCATATATCTGGAGACTGTGGATATACTTTTAATTTTTCATTATTAATAAATTCTCTGTTTAAAATGGGTTTTAACCATGGCCTAAAAAAATGAAAATAACATAAAATGCAAGGACAGCTAATCTATTGAAGCTTCCCAAAGGTAGTTTCATGGTGAACTATTCATTAGCAATCCCAACTTGTGTTAAAAATAAAATACTTTAAAGTATTTTGGCTCTGAGAGCAATGTTACATTAAAAGTCCATCTAAATGTAATCATTTTTATTAGCTCCCATAAAAATTAAATTTCCTCCATAGGTGAACTTAACCATCAAAGCACAAATGGCTAATTTAGCTTCCTCTTCAGAAACCAAGGCTTTAATCCTACACTATCTTAGCTGGAGGTAAGCCTCATTGAAACCAGTGGGACTTACTTCTGAGTAGACATTAGTAGGCTTGTATTGTAAAACACTGTGAATTTTGAGAAGTATTGCTTATTTAAGGCTTTTGACTCTGGGTGATGAATAGAAATGAATAGGTTCCTTTTTTTAATCATACACAAAGTGAACCAGCTTTCAAAGCAATAAATATGAAGATACATAACTATAAAGATTTACAGATAGCACGGAAGTCATCTGTGAATTCCGCATCCATCACTGAAAGGCTTCTTTAATTCAAGTTTTCAGAAGATTGTGAAACCATTATTTGAGTTAGGCCGCATTCCTAACTCCACTTATCTGGGAGTAAGCCCCAATGAATTCCATAGGACTTACTTCTGAGTAGTCATGCTTAACATTGTGCTGTTAGCTACCATACAGCAGCTTTGGTGCAGAATGAGAGCAGACAAATGTGTGTCTTAATGATATCTCGACTCTCGGTAAATTGTTCATATTGTTATTGGGGGGTGTCTAGCAGTAAATCCAAGGGATGGGGAACCAATGGTCCTCCAGATGTTGTTGACTCTAGTGGTTGGGGGTCATGGGAGTGGAGTCCAAAGTATAACACTGTAGCAGCACCCACCCCAAATTCTCTGCTCGTTCCACAAGTCAAAGACCACTTTTAAAATAAAAAAACCACTTTCCTCTTCATGTGGTCATTTCATCATAATTTCAAGCCAATTAAATGAGAAGAAGCTGCAGCCATGCACGAACATCAATTTATCTTTAAGCCAGGGGTAGCTAACCTGTGATATTCCAGATGTTGTTGAGTTTCAAGTCTTATCAGCCCCTGACAACATGTCTAATTGTCAGGGAGAATGGGTGTTAGAAGTTAGTCACCGCTTTTGACCAAGGGGTCGGAAGTTTGTCACCGCTTTTGAAAGGGTACCAGTCATTCTGAGTTTAGCAAAGCACCCTAACTATACTCCGGAAAAGAAGAGAAAAGAAAAGAGAGAGAAGTAGTGATGATGTTTGCAACAAATAACAAGCAACTCGAATGTATGCATCTGAGCACAGTTGGTAGTTGGAACGCTCTGATGTATATGTCAGCAGAATACAGGCTCGAAACACAAGGGATGAGCCAATGTAATTGCCTTTTGCTGTGATCTCTTGGTTTTTCAGTTGAAGAGATCATGTTGAGGGGTCTATGCCACTTCTTTTCTCATAAGCTTTAGGCACTTAGAAGTATTTTCTCCCATTCTTAATTTGCCTGGAGCAAGGCTTTTATCTAGACTTTTAGCCAAGAGGCACCTACTGAAATATTCATTGGCAGAAATTGTGCCATGGGTGTTTTTCCCCATTTGTCCAGTTGTGTGTCATTATAATGAGCCTGAGCAGGATGAAAATAGTATTTGACACAGAAGAATGGTGTCCTCCCAAGGCTTTATTAAATAGGCAATTAACCCTTTTTGGTAAGAAACTGTAGAGGCTAATGGGAGTTGAGAATTAGCCCTCTGTTCATGCTCACATCTTTTCTTTTCCTTTTCCTTTCTTTTTTTCTGAGGACACTTTCTAAGGAGTTGCAGGGTGACAGAGCATGATTTCCTGAAGTTTTGAATTCTGCTTTAAAAAGAAATGCTTTAGAAGCCACTGGTGTTTGAAAAAAATAGAGTGAAGCAAGTGAGCAAGGTTCTCCATGTTGAGTTGTGGAAATGAACAGGGAATATCTTCTTGGAGAAATTAAAGAAGAGATCTTGGCACAGCGATATTCCTGGAGTATATGTCTTGGGTGAATGTGGGCAAGGGAGATGGAAACAGGATAGTGCCCACTTCCATACATTCAGATAATGGTCTCAACAGAGCCTACACACATCCGTGTTGTATAACTATAAGGTCCGTTTAGACTGGAGGTGAGAGAGAACTTTGATTTGGTTCACATTTGAAGAGGAACCCATCAAATTCACACCTTCCGAAACTACATGAGAAATGAAACACAGCTATCGTTCAAAATTTGCCCTTATCTGAATTTTGCAATGCTGTTCTCCAGCTAAATAATGTGTACCCCCCCCCCACAAAAAAATCCATATATTCTCTATATGGATTTTTAAAATAGGGAATTCCTTTTGGGAATTAAAGGGACAGAACCACCCAAGCTGTATAGTAATTTATTCATGTATGTGACTACAGCGGCGAGAAAGTTACTAGTCCAAAAATGGGGGGGGGGGAGTCCCAGCAAAGGAAAAATGGATACAAAAACTTAGGGAATTTGCAAAAATGGCAAAACTTACCAGAAATCAAGATAACAAACTTTTTATAAAAGAATGAAAATGGTTTATTGAATATTTACAAATAAACTGTAAACAACTAAGAACATTGGCAGGATTATTGTAATAACCTGCAGTTTTATAAGAGTATATATTTAAAGTAGATGCATAAATGAGCAAATTAAGTTATTTTGGATATGCAGAAAATATTAAAAATAAATATAAGGAACCACAGAAAGAGGGGGAAGGAAGTCAAGTTTTGAAATCTTAAAATGACTGTAAAATCAGTGAAATGTATAAAATTGAAAACCATAAATAAATAAATAAAACAAAAAAACACCACCCATATATTAGTGAGAATAACATACAAAGTGTATTATACTAGGGGGAATTGGTTACTTAGTAATTTTGATGGAGACAGACATAACTCTCCAGGGAGGAACTACTACCAAGAAAGCCCTGTCAGAGATCAGTGCCAGAACTTAGTTGCAGTACCATCAACAGCCCCCTGTCTGGGCTGATCTTAAGTCTCAAGATGGTTAATATCAGGGGAGGCAATCTTTTGGGTCTCAAACCACTTAGAGCTTTGTAAACCAGTACTTATACGTTGAACTGGTGCCCTCCTCCCACTGTCCTTGACATCTGAATCTAAGTAGGTTGCCACTATGGAGAGGACTTCCTTCACTGAAGGAACATGCCTAGAGAATTCTCTCCAGAGATGCTCAACTGGCAGACCCTTGAAAATCCTTTGGGTGACAAGGGAAGTATCCCCGCTTCCCGTCTTTCTAAATTTTCTTTGCTAATTTTTGGGTTCAGGGGTGCCAACTATAGGGGGCTCTGGGTGCCCGAGCACCCCAAAACAATATTGTTGTGTGTGCTCAGCACCCACATCACAGGGCTCTCTGTGGAGATGCTGTCTGAGGCCTTGCGAGACCTCAGAACTTGACTTCTGGTGGCACTGGAAGTCAGATTCTATGACGTCTGTTAGGATATTGTTCCATTCCACCTTTAGAACAGGCATGTGGCGTTGTTGTATGTCACATGTCTGTTTACTTCCAACATAGCCTGCTGGGAACTTCCGTTGTATATAGCTTTTGCCTATGCTGTTTTGCTTGGACACGAAGGGAAGCAGACATGTTTTTCCTCTGTCCTGATGCTGAATAAATGCTTGTAAAAATGCTTACATATGCCTCTGTCCACTACGTCTGTTGCAAAGAGTTCTTATCTCTGCTTTCTTGCGTGGTCAGTCTCTAAAGATTTCTGAGGCTTGAGATGCAGTTTTGATGCTGTTCCGAGAACCGGAGTTCACCCGGCTGCTGGTCAGTCAGCTGGAGCCAGCTGGGGGCCTGCCAGTTGCCCCCGTCTCCCCAGCAGCATCCCAACAACGTCATGACATCACGTCACAACATGACATCGTGCTGTCGCATGGGCTGGGCACCCATAACCTGGGGCCCAAGTCAGCTCCCCTGTTAGGGTTCTTGCTGTTGCTCTATTGGACTTTATTGATTGTTTGCAGACCACTGCTTTGTTCATTTACAGTTTCAATATGTGCACTCTCCCTGGCAGATACCACCCCACCTTCCAGTTTATTTATTCCAGCTGCATATCTTGCACATGCTAGATTCGTATCATATTCTATAATTGGTGATCAGGGAGTTCCATACTAAAGGTAGAGAGGAAAAATAGATACCATCATCACATCAAGCTTTATATTCCGCTTAAGAAAATATTTCATGAGCATTTTATCTGAGGATTCAAAAACTGCATTCTAAGATTGATAGTTTTGCAAATAGATGTAAAGGAATTTCCATATCTCTGTTTGACTTTGTTGGCCAAAAATGTTACTGGATGTCAAAGCAAAATATTAAAATGTCAAAGCAAAATATTGCATGCATAACACTTCTGTGATTGTGATGTCTTTTAAAGGGGGAGGGGAAATGTGTAATGTCAGTGACATTTCGCACCAACTCTAATTGTTGATTGCAGTCATTATTATGATCAATATATAAATAGATGATGAGTGGAAATTATTTTTCTTCTCCAAGCCTGTAGATAATGAGAATATTGGAAGATCCTTCAAGTGATTAGGGTTGGATTATTGTTGCTTCTGGAATGGCAATAGCCAAGCTTGATCTCCAAAGATTTACTGTAGAATGTTTACTATTTGTCCCAAACTAGGAATAGATAATTTCTTTCAGTATGTTTTTAATGTTTGATGTTTTATTATGTTTTTATATGTGCTGGAAGCCACCCAGAGTGGCTGGGGAAACCCAGGGGGTATAAATAATAAAATTGTTGTTGTGCATTTTTAAGCAAATTAATACAGTGCACTGAAATATGTGCATGTGTAAATTGACTTCTAGCAATATGTACATTGGAACTCCTTGACTATTGACATGAAGTTTATACCAGAAATTTAAATTGCTGATATTAAAGTGCATTAAGTACTCAGTTACTTTAGTGCAGGCATGTCCAACTCTCTAGAGACTGAGATTTACTCCCAATAAAATAAAACTGGCAGTGATCTACCCGTTGTCATTGCCAAAGATGTTGAGCTTCTTTTAGGGAGGGAGAAACCAGGGTTGTTGAGCTTTTTGGGGGAAGAAGTGAACAGAGTAATTGAGCTTTTTTTATGGGGGGGACCTACCTGTCGATCACAGCCAACCAGTTGTACATGTCTGCTCTAGTGTGAGAAATCCACTTTAAAAAAACCTTTGTGGTTAGGAAAGTGATGGGTAAACACTCTGAAAAGTGTGGGATCATAGAATTTGAGAGTTGGAAAGAACCTCAAGGGTCATCTAGTCCAGACTAGATTCTAGTCCAACCACCTGCAATGCAGGGATCTTGGCTAAAGCATCCATGACAGATGGCCATCCAACATCTGCTTAGAAACCCCCAAGGAAGGAGAGTCCACAACCTCTCATGGGAGTCTGTTCCACTGCTGAACAGCTCTTGCTATCAGAAAGTTTTTCCAAATGTTTAGTCGCAATCACCTTTCTTGCAACTTGAAGCCATTCATTGGTTTGAATCCTACCATCCAGAGAAGGGGAAAACAAGCATGCTCCCTCCTCCATGTGACAGCCCTTAAGATATTTGAAGATGGCTATCATATCTCCTCTCATTCTCCTCTTTTCCAGGCTAAACATACCCAGCTCCTTCAACTGTTCCTCATACGGCTTAATTTCCAGACCCTTGATCATCTTGGATGCCCTCCTCTGCACACGTTCCAGCTTCTCAACATCCTTCTTAAATTGATGAATCGGTGATTCATCGGACAACATTTATCAACCACAGAATCAAATCAGGACGATTTCAGGATGAATGGTTCTGGTTGTATAACCTCCCCACAAACAAATCAGGACAAATGCTCAATGAAGACCATTGTCTAATCTCTGAGCAAGCTTTGTGCGATCAAATTGGGATGAATGCTCAATGAACAGGTCGTCTGGAAGGGCTCTCTGTAGAACAATAGTAAGACTTCAGTTGCAAATAGAGTAGGCAGAAATGTCACAAGCTGATCTTGACAGTCAGCTTGAGTGAAGAAGTCTATAGCTGCCAGCAGAAGAATTCAGCAGCTGGTGACCACCTGATCTCGGGGGGGGGGGGGGCATTCCACATAGTAGGCACCATCAGAGATATATGAATGTGAGGTTGGCATGGAATGGTAAGAGACTGATCAGACCATCCCTACCCCAGGCCAGTGCTGGATTTACATATAAGCTAAACAAGCTAAACAAGGTTAAAGCCTCAGCGCCTAGGGCTTGCCGATCGAAAGGTCGGCGGTTCGAATCCCCGCGGCGGGGTGCGCTCCCGTTGCTCGGTCCCAGCGCCTGCCAACCTAGCAGTTCGAAAGCACCCCCGGGGGCAAGTAGATAAATAGGTACCGCTTACCAGCGGGAAGGTAAACGGCGTTCCGTGTGCGGCTCTGGCTCGCCAGAGCAGCGTTGTCACGCTGGCCACGTGACCCGGAAGTGTCTCCGGACAGCGCTGGCCCCCGGCCAATAGATGTGAGATGGGCGCACAAACCCCAGAGTCTGTCAAGACTGGCCCGTTCGGGCAGGGGTACCTTTACCTTTACCTTTAAACAAGCTATAGCTTAGGGCTCCACTCTCTTGGGAGCCCCCCCAAAAAATAAAGGGGGGGAAACCTGTATGTACATTTCCAAAATATTAGATAAAAAAACAAATAAAAAAACCTACATGCAGCAACAGTGTTTTGCGTTGTGTAGGCTCCTATGATGTAAGTAATGGGCCCCACCTGCTAGCCTGCTCCCTAAAGTATCACATATAAGGGGCCCCATTACCTTCAGTAGCTTAGGGCCTCATCAAACCTAAATCCAGCCCTGACCTAGGCTATCAAGAGAGAGTAATGAAGAAGGACATACTTCTTCAGATGGAATAGTCTTCTCTATGATACTGACATGAGGAACAGACTTTGAGCAGAGAACTAATCACTGCTCTATGGTGGTGGCCGTGGGCATTTCCGGGTGTGTCAAAGTTCTCCATCTTTCAAAATTTTGCCTATTCAAGAGGTCCCCCCCCCTTCAGACCTTCTGTCCATTTGTGAAGGGTCTGGGGCAAAGACAATGGAGATAAGGGCATGGGGCGGAGCCCCTCACCTCCCACTCCATGCATCCTTGGAGGGTAATTTCTGACAGGGGCTTGGTTGTTTTCAGAAACCTTTAGAAGACTTTGTGTTCAGTAATAACAGGTTACGCTGGACATGTGCCAGGTGGCAAGCTTTCTGGCAACAGCTCATTTGTATGTTTATGTTGAAATCCCAGGTACCAGCTGCCTTTTCATTAGACAGTTATTAGCATTTTCTGCATTGAGTTCAGTGGGGCTAAATGGTTATCAAGTTTTCTTTTGCTATGGAAAATAAACTCTTTTGATGCTTTCCCATTAAAATCATGCTTGCCATTTACTGCCATTTCTCACCCTTCATGGGCCTATTTTTCATCTTTAAACACAGCCAAGGTTGGCATTACATTCGTCTTAAAGAACCGTCTTGAAAGCGCCAATGTTATTTCCATCAGTGTCTTTCAGATCCCACAGCTGCATTAACTCAATGAAGCAGTCAGTCTTGTCTTAGGCAATTTTGATGTAATCAAAAAGTGCTCTAACACCCTTGGCTGCACTCAGGCTTCTAAGAGGGTAGCATTATGATTTTATTTTCTTGGAAAACACTGTTTATGCTACAGAGCAGCAGAAAGAAAGAGGGAAGAAATTGAAAACAAGGGATGGTTGGAGGTTGTTAATGCCAGCAATAGCTGTGGTAAGAACATAGGAAGGGCCAGTTGGCCCCCCAAACAGGACATGGGAACAGCCATTTCCTAGCAACTGGTATTCAGAGGCACGATGGAGGTGGGCTTGTTTGTTTGTTTGTTTAATGTTGGGGTCAGAAAACAGGCTGGATTCCCACTCTCATCAGCTCTTCAGTCAAAAAAGATACCAGAGAACTTAAAGACGAAGATGAAGACAGGTTTACAACCTAAGACACAACACAAAAGGGAAAAGAGATGGCGAGGAGGAGAAAAGCAATCTCATGCACCAGTTCTTAAAAGTTAGAGATTGCACAGTTCAGAAAGAGAAGCCAGCCTGTCAGCAGCACTTTCCTGTGTCTCCCCCTTCCACAGTCTGATGGAATTACTGCAATTCAGCAGTGAATCTGTGGTTCCAGTCTTGGTGGATTTTTCATTGGAACCAACTGGAGACTCATTGGAATCTGCCTTCAACGATGCAGTCAATCAGCCTTCCCCAAAATGGTTCCCCTCAAAGGTTTTGCACTCAAGTGTCCATCAGCCCCAACCAGCATGGCCAATGGTCAGGAATAATGAGGGTTGTAGTCCAACGACATATGTGGAAGAGCCTTTGTAGGTACTCGTGTCTTGCTTTGGGTTGGACCCCAAGCTATGCTAGTATTGAGATGTCCACCAGACATGCAGAGCCAAGCTGGATTCATACCTACATTTCTAACCAAAAGAAGATGCTCAAAGTGGTTTACAGGCAACATTGAAAGTTAATATTCAATTCCAATTAGCTGGGTCAATGGAGAAACACATCTGAAGGTATTATGGTGGCTTTTAGAAGGTAGGTAGAATATGATGAGTTGGGTGTTTCCTCTAATGTTAGAAAATACTCAAAATTAGCCTTCCTCAATTGTGCTTTGCCCTTTCTGTTTTAAGAAGCCAGTTGTAATGTGATGCTGGATTTCCCTTTTGTCCTCTCAAATGTGAATAGTAAAAACAGTTGCTTGCATTCTTCCTACACATCTGCAGCATAATTTCCAGTAAGGCCATGCATGCAGACAATTGGTATGAGGCTCTTTCCTAAGAAAAAAATGGTGGGTTGCATGCATTGTGCATTGGCCATGGCTACACCTGTCATTCAAGAGCTTTCCAAAGTCCTGGGACGCTCTCAGTGGGCTCCGTTTACTGAGTTTTGGAATATGTTGTCTCAGCAGATGTTTAGCCCACTGAACCCTTAAAAAGACTGGCAGGGCTTGACCTTCCCACGATTCCATCTATCTGGAACTTCTGTTTTCAGTATTTAGAGGACCTATCACCTGTTCTGTAGTCACATGGTACTCCGTGCTGCTGGGTCAGGGGAACGTCTTCAGACTCCCAAGGATAGTTCAAATGGAAGCAGTGCAGAAAGGGTGATGAAGGCTCCCTAACAAGTGGAGTGCCTGGTTTATCATCTGAACCTCTCCTCCTCATGCCAGCACTGGGACATGACAGCACTGGGACATGCTAATTTGTGCATGTGGCAGAAGTGCATGAATGTTCAAGCTTCTGTTGGTCCTCTGCGATTCTACTGTTCTATGGTTGCGTACTGACTCTACTTTTAAAGCCCATTCAAAGCCTATTCCCCCCCCCCAAAAAAAAAGTGCTGGGCAACCCTCGTGGAGTTATACGGTAATTCTAGCAATCCTTACTTTCTAGCAATTCCTTGATGGGACAGGGAGGGGCTTATAGAGGGGCTTAATATGCATAGAGATCACTCTTAGATGCGATGCCTGCTGCCATGGGCTCTCTTTTTAGCTGTTGGGTCAAATCAAGGAATATATACTGGCTCAAATATTTCATCCCACCGTGTGTTATCCTGGATGCTATATGGCTAGGCTTGATCAAGTTCATTGTGTAAAGTATCCCATTCTAAATCTCTGCATTTCAGAGCCTTCCCAGAGTGGGAGCAAACCTAGCCAAACAAATCTATAAAATCTACAGAAATTGTATGGCGTTTGCTCACTCTTTTTTCCTATGAATCCCTTCTCATTTTGCATGAGTCTGAGTTGCATGAGATTGTACTTTTCTAAAGTAGGAAAGATTTATCAATTTTGTATTTAAATCTGAAGCTCACAGCTCTAATCGTAATTTAATATGACTAAATACGTGCATACTTTATGGTCAATCATCCAGATCTTTTACAAGGTCCCTTGGCTTTGGAATTACTAAATCTTAAATGGTACTATATATGAGCCTTGTCTGACATGACATATATTGAAACAGACTGCAGAACGATCACTTAGTGATGAGAACCTTGCTACAGTTTTAGTGAACCAAAGCTAAGAGGCAAATTATTCAATTATAGTAAATTTACAGTAGCTTAATATTTGATAGAAGTGGTTCTTCTATCATCAGAGCGTTGCATTGGAAACCCTTGAGCAGCAAAATAGCTCCGGAAATTCCGAGGCTGTTTTAGCCACTTATTAAGAAAATTCATCTATCTTGATCTTTTATGAACACTTTGTGCCTCTTATAGCTTGTGTGCAGTAATTATTATAACATATTTTCCATACGCACTTTTGACTCTTCAGATTAGTCTTAAATTGTGAACTAATCCAGAAGGGGGAGCAAGAATGCAGACCCGGGGGGGGGGGGGAGTCAACCAGAGATAGAAATAGATAGGCCACATGATTTATCTGCACAGAGCAGGAGCTCTTCCAGGTGGCTCTAATCCGGGGAGCCAGTGTGATGACCCTCCAGAACTTCTGCACTGCAATGCCTATCAGTCAGTAGGGTCAATCATCAGGGGTGGTGGGGAATGTAAAAACATCTGGAGGATCCCATGTTGACCATACATGCTCCAGATGTTGTAGGACTCCAACTCCCTTCATCATTGGCCATACTGGATTGGTCAGGTGTTGTTTTTTTTGGAGGGGGGGTTAAAAAAAGATTTTCCAACTGTGCATCCCACCAGACACCCACACTCACAAACCGAATAAGCTTTGCTCCCTTGCTTACAACTTGTTTTGGTGTTGGTTCCTCCATAGGAGTCAATAGCTGTTCTGTGCCATACAATAACTAACAAGGCAACCCAATGGCCCAGGCACTGTTGTAAATCTTAACTCAGTGGCCTGTACCAGGGCCATTGGACGATCCTGAAAATTATATCTTTTCCAGCTGCCTCATCAGACTTTGGCCTGTGCTTGTCCTAGCCAGCAAGGAACTCCAAAAACGATCTCCAGCTCCTACAGTTCTCCTCTGTCCCCGAGTGCCTTCTTGCTCAGCCCTTCAGCCCTGATTCTGCTAAGTTCACTGGTGATCATAGAATCCAACTCCTAGTCCCTTTGTTCCCACCCCAATAAAATATTTGAGGGGACGGGGCGCCCAAAGTTGATGGACATTGCCATTCAAATGGTGTGCTTGCAGTGCATCTTGTGATCAATTATGTGGGGCAGGACTTACCTGTCCTCTCCCACACAATAGTCTATTCAAGTTGGCATCTCTTACGGTAATTTGCTGCTAGTTCTCTCTCAGTTGAGGAAAAAACAAAATCACAGCACAGGCTACGACACTTTTTTCATGACCTGGCAGGTTCCTCCTCCATCCTTTTCTAACCCTTCCAGTGAAAGTGAATATTGGAAGATTTGGTACAGACCAAAGAAAGTACTTCTTTACATAAAGGTAAAGGGACCCCTGACCATTAGGTCTAGTCGTGGCCGACTCTGGGGTTGCGGCGCTCATCTCGCTTTATTGGCCGAGGGAGCCGGCATACAGCTTCCGGGTCATGTGGCCAGCATGACTGAGCCGCTTCTGGCAAACCAGAGTAGTGCACCGAAATGCTGTTTACCTTCCCGCTGGAGTGGTACCTATTTATCTACTTGCACTTTGACGTGCTTTCGAACTGCTAGGTTGGCAGGAGCAGGGACTGAGCAACGGGAACTCACCCCGTTACAGGGATTTGAACTGCCGACCTTCTGATCAGCAAGTCCTAGGCTCTGTGGTTTAACCCACAGCGCCACCCACGTCCCTACTTCTTTACATAGCAGGTAGTTAAATTGTGAATTTGATGCCACAGGATGAAGTGGCAGCTTTACTAGTGGGTTAGACGCATTTGTGGAGGATAAAGCTAGAAATGACGGTTAGTAAGGATGGTTTGGTTTAAAATTAAATAAAAGGGGGAAGGGGAGGAAAATAAATTTTGTGGACATTTATGCTGTGCTGTTGTTGTTACCCAAGTGCTATGTTGTTATTATGTTATGTATTTTTGTGTTTTTATACTGTAAACCACCCTGTGATCCTCGGATGGTATATAAATTTAATAAATATTATACAGATATATAGCTATAGATGCATTGCACTCATATGCATAGGCTCAGAGTAGCCCACAATATCTGAATCAACCATTCATTGTTCCTTTTCATATATTTTACAGCAGCTGGCACGATTGTTTTGAATAAGCAGCCCTTCCTCTTTTCCCCTTTAAAATGCATTTGAAAAGACACTCGCCCAGTACAAGTTGTATGTATGTCTGAAAGCCACTAATCCCCATTTTAGCCTCAGTGTAGGGACTAGGCTGCAGAGCAAAGTGTGTGTGATTAATAGAGAAGAATCCGCCTGCCTTTCTCATTTCTTTTATTAAGACGCAAACCTTAGGCTGGTCCGAGCGGAAAGAAAACAGTGTTGTGAAAAAGAAAGGGGAGAGATCATCTTTTACCTTTTAACCCGGGGATTGTCAATTTCTATCAGGGGAGGCAAGGCCTGACACGCTCAGGGTAGCTGCAGCCTGATTTGCATACGGCGAATTCTTTCATCAGCAGCAGGAATTGTGACAGGGGCTAATTAGCATTTCCACCCCGTATTCAATTCTTTTATTTTATTTTATTTTTTGAGGACAAGTGCCAGAAGCAGTGGAGGAAGTTTAACTAAACCCAGATTTTGATTTTCTCCCCCCCCCACCAAAATGGGTTCTGATTTTGGAAGAAGAAAATGATGATGATGAAATAATCACCATAATAACAACAGCATAGTTTGGGCATGGTGGTGGAGGGACCCATAGGAAAGGGAGAGCGAATTCAGTTAGGAAATTAAGGACAGGAATAACATGCGTGGATTCTTTTCAGCTTCTGAAGGCATTAAGGCATGGCCTTTTGGCAAAAAGAATTACTCTTTGTATTCACCCCAATGTGGGAGGCTATATGTTGCATGGCCAGCTCATCACCCATGAGTCAAGGTAAGGTGGTTTCTGATCTACAGGGGCAGAAGATCCCAGTGTAGATCTTTGGTCTCCCCTTGTTTCTGGTGTAGATCTTCACACCTCACTTCTTCACTGGCAGGTAGAGGGCACTATTTTGAGGTTCGCCTCAGGTGCTGGGTTAGAATTCTTCCTTTATAGTCTTATACTTGGAATGTTCAGTCATGGAAGCCTATGCATAGAGCTGCAAGTTTAGATGTCTTCTAAAGGTTGTATAGTTACTTATCTCCTTGGCTCAGGGGTCACATAACTCCATACCCTCCAACATTTGTCTGATGAAAATAGGGACGTCCTAAGGAAAAGTCGGACATTCCAGGATCAGATCAGAAACTGGGACAAATTCTGTAAATTCGGGACTGTCCCCGGAAAAGAGGGACACTTGGAAAGTGTACACTATTGCACATGGATGGTTATTCTGCGCTTACTGCAATCTGCACTCATTTGGTCTATTCTGCCTTCTAAAGCAAAAAAAAAAAAAAAAAAAAGTGTTAGTAAACCCATCTAACAATCTCCTTATCTCCTTTATTAAAAGAAACTTTTTTAAAAACAAAAATTAAGTATACAGTGGTATCTTTAGTTGCGTTCCGCTCTTGTTACGGACTTTCAGCTTATGAACGCAGCAAACCCAGAAATGTTTACTCCTGGGTTTCCCACGTGCATATGCGCAGAAGTGATCTGCATGCTTCATGAATGCGCAAAAGCGATCTGTGCGCTTCACGCATGCGCAGAAGCGCTCGATCGCGCCGTGCACATGCATGGAAGAGGCGCTCTAGTTGTGGACTTTTCAGGGTGTGAATGGCACCCTGAAATGGATGAAGTCCGCAACTAGAGGTACCACTGTATTTATATCCCACTTTCCCCCAAGTTGGGACTCAAGGTAGCTTACATTTTTAAAACATCATTATAAAACATAGGAATGTTGAATAGGTGGTTTTAATGCTCACAGCGCAACTGACTTCACTTATCATTGAACAGTTATAATTAGGTGTTGAAGAGCCTCATCTATACCTCCCAGCACCCTCTACACCACCCCAAAAATATTTTCCAAAAATACAAAAAAAGAGAGCATGATTTACCAGGGACAGGACCCAGAATAATGAGACTGCTTCTGATGGATAGAGACATTTGAAGCATGGGAAATGAGTGACTCATTACAGATGAAATAAAAGAGACCATATTAAGAAGTTATTAGTCCAGCTCCTAGGTGCAACGCAGACATAAAGTTTAAGTCCTTGAGCATTACTCCAAGGAAGTACAATCTTAAGTTGGGGAGCAAACTGCTAAAAGTAGTAGCCTGTGATGACATCCATCACCACATCAACTTGTGAGGGACCCATCAAAAGAAGACAATTGCCATTTTATGGATTTCATACCACTCAATCAGGACAATGAAGACTCCCTTTGGAATCGTACTTGTAATTGGGGTGCTATTGGAAGAGGGATGATGTGGAGATGATTTGACTGTGGAATCATCTGGGAGGCATTTTGGGGAGTTTGGGGGGTCACTTAAGGACTTGCAAGCCTCTTCCCTTTTACAGCTCATTTTTGCATGTCTAATTTATGGCCTCGGTCAGCAGATTCTAACTAGGAATGAGGGAGACATTTGACTCAGGTTGTTGGAGGGAAATCCAAGCATACACTGCAACTCGGAGAAGCTCACCCCCCAAATGCCCCATCAATCATTGTGCGGGGAGACACTGTCATTTGTTTGAACTTGGACGACTATCAGCATAGCACCAGGAAGATTTCAGGACATTGCTTTCTCTTGTTCCTCACACAGAGCAGTTGCTAAGAAGAGCATAAGTTACAAACTAAGATGCCTCCGGTTCAAATCCCATTAATTAAAATTAAAAACCTGAATGAATGGAATAGAGATCACTCGAAAGGTAACAAAACAGGTGATAGGCAAGCATATTAATGGGAAGAGTGAGCAGACATGGAAGTTGCTTTGTATTTCAATGTTCCATCTAGCTCCACTGAGCAACAATAGCTGGATCTCAGACAGGAGTTTTTCCTGGCCCTGCCGGGAGGTGCCTAGAATTGAACCTAGTATCTTCTGCATGCAAATCGCTGCATGTTAACCCTGAGCTATGAGCCTTCCCTTAGGTGCCACCATAGAAAAGATTCCTGTGTTCTCCATGAGTCACCCACCTAAGTTCAGAAGAAGGCAGCACATGGAGAAGAACTTCAGCCACAGGCAGAGGCCACTTAGACGCTCAGGGTCTCTGTCCAGTTTTGTTGCAGCTCTGTTGTCTGTTTCTCCCCTATAATGTCCAAGCAGTAAAATGACAAAGGGCAAGACTCAACTAATTAGTCCTACTAGTGGAAGTCTGTGCAAGGATTCCGGCTAGAGCATCAGAGCTTCCACTCCTTTCCTCCCCTTGCATGCTTCCCACGATTGGATAGGGGAGGGTAGGAGGACTCCCAAAACAGCATGCGGGGAGAGGAGAGGGGGGAATTGTTCTGTCTGGTGAGCTGAAAAGCTGGTGGTGTTGGAATGATTGCCATAATGCTATGCTGAATTCCTCCCCAAAGCCTCCCATCCATGTGTTCAGGGAATGCAATAGAACCTTGGAGAGCCAGTGTGGTGTAGTGGTTAAGAGCTGTAGACTTGTAATCTGGTGAACCAGGTTCGATTCCCTGCTCCTCCACATGCAGCTTCTGGGTGACCTTGGGCTAGTCACACTTCTCTGAAGTCTCTCAGCCCCACTCACCTCACAGAGTGTTTGTTGTGGGGGAGGAAGGGAATGGAGAATGTTAGCTGCTTTGAGACTCCTTTGGGTAGTGATAAAGCAGGATATCACATCCAAACTCTTCTTCTTCTTCTTCTACCTCCATCGTTCTGCCCGGACACTGAGGTCCAGCGCTGAGGGCCTTCTTGTGGTTCCCTCGTTGCGAGAAGCCAATTTACAGGGAACCAGGCAGAGGGCCTTCTTGGTAGTGGCGCCCGCCCTGTGGAACACCCTGCCACCAGTTGTTTAAGGGAAAAATAAATACCAAACTTTTAGAAGACATCTAAAGGCAGCCCTGTTTAATGTTTAATAGGTTATTGTATTTTAGTGCTTTGTTGGAAGCCGCCCAGAGTGGCTGATATAGATAATAAGATAATATATATAGATAATAAATTATTATTGTTGTTGTTATTGTTATTATTATACTGTATATTCAGGGAATGGGATAGTATCTGCCTGCCCAACCCTCCCTCCAAACCTCCATGCACTTTGCAGAAGTTTTTAAAGAGGCCTCTCTATGCATGCCTACCGCTGAGCACCCATGACTCTTTGCGCAGTCAGGAATCCTGGTTAGAGAGAGTTATTTTGTGAATAACCTGTGTGTTGTAGTTGGGGCAGATGAAGGTGTCCGGTTCTGCTGCTGCAGATTCAACATGGTGGTTTTATGCCCCTCTGTGCACCTCCCAGTAGTTGTTCCACCTCTGGTCACTGCTGTGGATATTGACATGGGGCTGCCTGGCTTAAGGCAGGCAGTAGCTGACCAGTGGGACATGGTGATCTCTCTTACCAATGAAGGCAACCCGTAGCACTGGTACTGTCCGCCAATCCTGTTGAACTTATAGCTCGTAACTGCTGCCTCCCACGTTGGCCTTTTCTTTTTGAACTCGCAATTTTTATGCCTTACAATGAGAGGAGCGGAAGGCAGATCCCTTTGATACCTAGAGAACAGCATTGCACAAACACAGCTTACGCTCCTACCTGGATTGTTCTTTAATTACAGAAAATTAACGAGGAGAGTTCTCCCTGACAGCCCCATGCCTCTAACTGTGTTTGTGAAAATATTCTGCGCTTTCAGAAGTGCAGAACTTCCATGCCTTTAGGATATAGCAGTTCTTTACTTGGATTCAAATGATTAAAGAGCTAATTTTCTTAGTGGGAGGTTGGTACATTTCTACCAGATAACTGCATTATAGGGATATGGGTACTTTTCAGTTTCACGACAGCCTAGGGAATTTCGAGTCACCCAACTTTCCGTGAGCTGCAGTTCAGAATACGTGCCACCATGAAAGCAAACGGGAAACCACACACTAGGTACAAACAGCTTCTGAAGCCCCTATTTATTACATAGCTGGGGACTCTCTTTTTTCTCTTGGGGACTGACTTGTGCAGATCTGTTCTATTTGATCAAGATCTGCTCTGTTTAAATGAGTACATTCATTTACATCACAGAGTTAATTTACTCTGCATTATTCCACTAGTGTTTCTACTGATTTTCAATGTTGCTGCAATTGTTCATTTTAATCTGCTTTAAATAAAACACACACACGTTCAATAATTTATATCATAAATTATCAGGGCACTTTAGGCCAAGTTGGGCATCTCTGACGGACCCCAGCACTTAATTTATAAGTGCTGGGGTCCGTCAGTTGCAGTCCTTTTGGTTACCAATCTCTTCTGGCTTAGGAATTCTACCTTCCAATTATGGATATGGGGGACACACCTAAATTTTTATCAGTAATGAGGAAATGCCCTCTGCACATGCACCGGGGAACTCTTTTCTTTGCTGTCACTTTGCCATTTACAGGGGGAGGGGCTGATAGCTGGAAGAACACTTGAAGGGGAATGATCCTGCACACCACCATCCAACAGGCCTCCATAAAACCTAATGGGGGGAAAGTTTATCTTCAAGGGCCAGAATGCAATAGCAGTTAGTGGTGGCTTCTGCATCCAAGATGAGAAGACCAGTGGTCATCTCCTCCTTTCTCCCAACATTCTTGAAACTTGAGGAAGACAATACAGGATCTTTTTTTCTACTTGAGACCAGGGACATCCACTGAAGCTGGATAATTTAGGACAGACAGAATAAATTTAGTGACCCTATGGAACTTGCTCCCACAAGAGACAGGGGTGCCCATGAACTTGGATGGCTTTAAAAGAGGGTTGGACAAATTCATGGAGGGCAAGAATATCAATGGTTATGTTCCTCCTCTGTTGCTGGAGGCAGCATGCCTGGGAATACTGGGAATCACAAATGGGGAGAGTGCTGCTGCCCCCCATGTTTCACTTGTGGGCTTCCTATAAGCATCTGGTTGGCCACTGTGGGAAGAGGATGCAGGAATGGATGATCTAGCACAGGGGCCAGCAAACTTTTTCAGCAGGGGGCCAGTCCACTGTCCCTCAGACCTTGTGGGGGGGCTGGACTATATTTTATTTTTTTGGGGGGGGGATGAATGAATTCCTATGCCCCACAAATAACCCAGAGATGCATTTTAAATAAAAGCACACATTCTACTCATGTAAAAACATGCTGATTCCCAGACCGTCTGCTGGCTGGATTTAGAAGGCGATTGGACTGGATCCGGCCCCCAGGCCTTACTTTGCCTAGGAGGCTCTTTTCATGCTCTTATGGAGGTTATACTGCAACTCCCATCATCCCTTGTGGAAAATGCCAATGTCTCCACTGTGACCTGAAGCAACTTGATTTGTACGATTTGGGCTCTTATTTGTAAGTGTCCAGACAGAACAAATACTTTCCCCCATAAGGTGGCTAATGTGTTTGCCTATAGTCCGCAAAGGCTTATCCATCCAAAAAGACAGTGTTTTCAAAGATCCTTTCTCGACGTTCGAGCAAGTCCATCACAGCTTCAGCTCAGGAATTTTTTTTTGGGGGGGGGGGTTTGGAGGAAAATAATAACCACAGACCAGCCTTAACTTCTGTGGAGGAACCTTCCTCCACCCCCCACCCCCACTTTATAATATTTTATAATGTCGCTTGAAAGCAGATGGAGATTGATGTCAATTCTTTCTTTTTTCAGTAGTTATACACAGTACAGTAATCTGGGTTCAGACAAGTTAGCTTATTGAATGAAAACCCTCACTCCACCCCACTGGTCTGCATTCCAGAATTCAAAAGGAGTTTTTTTTGGGGGGGGGTGGAATCGAGGCTGGGATTAGAGCCAGACTGAAGAGTACTGATGCAGTCTGTCAGCAAGCCCTGAGGTAACAATATCATAATTTATAAATTCTACCAACAATAGGCTAGCAATTAAAGAGGTAAGTTTCCTTTTCCCTGTCCCCATTTCCAGCCAAAAAGATCTCAAAAGCTCTAGCAAATGCGTTTGCATATCAAGAGGGGGGGGAGAGTAAAATAAAGCACAAAGTTAAAAGTGGAGAGAGGAGAAGAGGAAGAAAGGAAAGGGACTTCGTTTTTGCTTCTGTTGTAACTTGCAACTCTTCACTTCTCCTGCTCACGTGGCTGACAGTAAGCCGGACGCGACGACATGCCTCTTCAAGTGACCCAGAGTAACATTCATGCCCAAGCAGTTTTGAACATTTAATTGGTGTTATTTTAATAGAGCACAGAGGACCAGCGATTCTGTTGGGATAAACGGGTGGAAATGTCATGCCTATGCTAGCTGAGCTCTGCAGACTTCCTACCCCAAAGGAAGGTGGGAGAAAGGGACGCCAAATGCAGGCCACAAGAAACTGAAAAGAAGGACTATATCCCCCACAACTGTCAGAAGTAGAATAACAAACAGTGCTGAGCCAGAGCACATCCAGGACACACATTTAAAACATGAGGATACCATAGCCTAAGGTTACCAGACGTCCCTGTTTCCCGGGGACAGTCCCCAGATTTACAAATCAGTCCCCTGACAAAATCCATCTATTTAGTAGGAAGTTGAAAATCGTCCCCGGATTTATTGAAAAAATTTTTTGGTAACCTTACCATTGCCTCCCCCAAAGAATCATGGGAGATGTAGTTTGTTAAAGGTGCTGAGGGTTGTTAGGAGACCCCTAGTCCCTTCACAGAGTTACAATTCCCAGAGTTCCCTTGGAAGAGGAATGGACTCTGGGAGGGGAATAGGGGGTCTCCTGAAAACTCTCAGCACCCTTAACAAACTACAGCTCCCACAATTCTCGGACTTTTAAAAGTGGTATCTGAGTACTGCACCGGTATGGTCTGAATGTGGCCCTAGATGGACCAATGGTCCGACTCAGCTTCGTATGTTCCAAGCTCAAATCAGTTTCTCTCTGTGAGTGTTATCCAATCACTCTTGGAGGAACCTGATTTTCTAGATCCATTTCAGCTGGGGTTTAGGCCTAGTTTTGGCACAGAAACTGCTTTGGTCGCCCTGTATGATGACTTCTGTCAGGAGAAAGACAAGGGAAATGTGTCCCTGTCAATTCATCTCGACCTCAGTCTCAGCAGCTCTTGATACCAGCAACCATGTTATCCTTCTGGTGGTTTGTGGTTGTTCCTCCTTGGACGGTTGTTTCCAGAGGGCACCTATTGAGTTTTCAAAGTGGGGTTCCTCAGGGTCTGATTTTATCCCCCAAGCTGTTTAACATCTACCTGAAACCACTGCACAGGGTCATCCAGAGTTCTGGATTACTTTGTCAGCAATGTGCTAATGACCCACAACTCTATTTCTCCTTTACATCTGCAGGTGAGGCAGTAGATGTGCTGTTATGATCACCAGTTGCTGGAAATGGCAGCAGGAGAAAGTGCCCTTGGACTCAGGTCTTGCTTGAAGGTTTTCCACAGGCATCTGTGGTTGGTCAAAGTGAGAACAGGATGCTAGACTAGATCTGCCATAGGCCTGATCCAGCTTGTTCTTATTGTGTCCTTATGCGCGCTCTCTCTCTCTCTCTCTCTCTCTCTCTCTCTCTCTCTGTGTGTGTTTAGCCATTCTTACATGAAAACATTTCAACCCCCCCCAACTAAGAATTACTGTTTTATCCTTTTTGTAAACTTTTAATCTTGTTTCTTAAAACTTTTGTGGTATCTTTTCATATGCCTCCAGTGTCCAAGTGTCAAGTTCTGTGTTGTATTCAGTGGCGGAGGAAGGGGGGTGGGTGGGAGAGGGTTGCCCCGGGTGTCACCACGGGGGTGTGTGTGACAAAATGCCAGGCGGCACTCAGCAGCGTGCCTGAGCCACGCGTCTCTCCGCTCTCCCCAAACAGTCCACCCACTGCCTCCTGCACAGCTGTAGGGCAGCTAAGTGGGATGAGGCAGGCAGACTCTGCCGCTGGCTGTATTGCAGGTTCTCAATGAGACACAAAGTAAGTGTTAGGCTTGTTAGTGGAAAGCAGTTGGAAGTAAACAACTCATTCCCCTGGCGGTGGCAAGAGTCTAATGAGAAGCATGGGCAAACAGAGGGGGACACTCCTGTTTTGGCTAGATCTCCCTTCCCATCACCACATGGCACTACATGGCGCAAGCTGGAGCGCTGAGACAGTCCCACACAATTATCTTGTTGACAAGGTGGTAAACTTGTGGGCAAGACAATGCACCTGATATTTGGATCTGCAGTTGGTTAATGAGCCATACCTAAAGAGTGTTCATTAATGGCTCCACATCAGCATGGAGAGCAGTGACAAGTGGAGAGCTGCAGGGGTCTCTCCTGGGTCCATTGTTGTTCCACATCTTTGTAAATGACTTGGACAAAAGGAGCAGAGGGGATGCTCATCACATTTGCCGATGACACCAAACTGGGTGGGGTACTTTAGAAGACAAGGAACAGGATTCAAGGTGATCTTGACAGAATGCAGAACTGGGTCAAAACTAACTGAACAAATTTCAGAAGAGATTTTGGCAAAGTTTTCCATTTAGTAGGCAAAGTCAGATGCAGAAATATACCATGGGGTGACACCTAACTTGAAACCTGTGCTGTATGAAAAGGATCTAAGGGTCTTTGTAGACCACAAGCTAAGTATGAGACAGCAGTGCAAAGCAATGTCTGAACAGGCTAATGCAATTATTATTATTAGTTAATATTATAATTCGTTAAATTTCTATGCCACCCTTCATCCAAGAATCACAGGGCAATTTACAAAATGAAAACTCAAAAACAGAGCAATTCTAGGCTGCATCAACAGAAGTAATGTCCAGATCATGAGAAGGAATGGTACCACTCTATTTTGGAAGATGCTGAGGGACTTAGATAACAAGAGAGCCAGTGTGGTGTAGTGGTTAAGAGCGGTAGTCTCGTAATCTGGGGAACCGGGTTCGCGTCTCCGCTCCTCCACATGCAGCTGCTGGGTGACCTTGGGCCAGTCACACTTCTCTGAAGTCTCTCAGCCCCACTCACCTCACAGAGTGTTTGTTGTGGGGGAGGAAGGGAAAGGAGAATGTTAGCCGCTTTGAGACTCCTGAAGGGGAGTGAAAGGCAGGATATCAAATCCAAACTCTTCTTCTTCTAACAAGTCCCATGAAGAAGTTGGATATGCTGGCGAAGGGATTATCAAAAGGTGATATGATATTCATCTTCAAATACTTGATCAGCTGCAATGTAGATGACAGAGAAACTGTCTCTTCTGATGTTCCAGAGAGTAGGGCCTGACCCAATGGTCAAATTGCAAGAAAGGGGGTTTTAGCTAAACATCAGGAACATAGTATGAGTTGTTTGATATTGACAATGGCAGAAGGGTAGAGTCTCTTTTGTTAGAGATGGGATGCTGGGATGTCCATGTTATCTGTGATGCTTTAGCATTTTCTACATTGCTTAGGGGGCTAAACTATAGCATCTTTAAGCTCCCAACTCTGTGAGTCTAAAGACAGGAGAGTGCAGCTTTTAATTTCTGCATAGCTTGCATAAGGTTTGAAGGGGATTTTGTATGGGGAATAAGCTTTCTCCACCATGTGATTTCCTTGTCTAATGTTACACTGGCCTGGCAAAAGCACGAAGCATCATTTAATTGTGTTTCATCCTATCCCACCCTCCACACACAATGTGTGAAATTGCTCTGCGATTCTGACACTAACAAGAGTGCAACATTGAGCATTTGGCCTCGTTTCCTTCCTCTCAGGTAGGTATAATGATCTAATTTTCATAACTGTGGAAACAGCCAAAGCCAAAAGAAACACAGTACTTTCTTGGTGTGGCACACAAACCTGGAATCCAAGCCAAAATACAGAATCTAGGGCCTCTGAAACACTCATTTGGACTTGTAGAAACAGCCATGGATTTGCACCGATGGTCTCACAAAAGGTGAGACATTTCCTTGAGCGAAGAGGGCGACTTTTGTCTTGGAATCAAGTGTGGCTACCTCCAGAAAACAAGTTTTTTCCTGAACGGCTTCCAGTTCTGCCTAGTTCATTCCAGTTGCACGCCCTTTCCTCAAAATGTGTTCCCTCATGTATGAGTGCCAGCATAGCTGTCCTGATAAACTGAGGTTATGAAAGGAGTTGCTTCAGGCACTGTTGTTTTGATCGAGGCAAGTGCTCTGGAGAGGCAGGATGGGAAATAAGTCTCTCTTTCAGTGGAGAGAGAGAGAGAGAGAGAGAGAGAGAGAGAGAGAGAGAGAAATTGTGGGGAGGGGGGAAGAAGACATGATATTGAAGTTAACATGGTTGTGAAATGTGACAATGCTGTCCTCCACACAACTTGTGCTTTGTGAGGAATTCGAGTGTTGAGTCCAATCAGACACTCAAGCCATGTTTGATCCCTGCTCCGAGTGAATTAATGGAAGGGAAATATTTGTGGCAGGTGGGGCGTGAGGGAAGGGGGGAAAAACATATTTTAAGGACAGAAGGAGAAGATATAAGGGAAACTTGGGGTTCTCAAGCCCAGGCTTCCTTTGTGACACAGTAATGCAGGAAGTGGGGTGGGATGCGGGTCACATGCAGGTAATAATTGGCAGTGATAAGGAATACTTAATTCTCCCCAAGAAATATTATTGATTTTTCAGCATCTGGTCTTTCCTTTTTTTAAAAAAAAATAATTTTTATTAACCGACCAATCAAATCAAATCACATCACATAAATTCCGAATTACAAAGCCGAATCTTAAATTTTTGTTGAGGGGGCCCATATTTCAAGTTTTGAAGGGGGATTCTGATCATCTTCTTGCTACTGCGTTCATATCCAAATCAGTCCAAATAAAGTTCATAATTCTATCCAGTCTTATCTTGCTGTTTCCACATCTCATCTTATTTGTACATTTTTCTTTTTCTTTATGATCTCTTCTGATAATCTCCTTAAGCAGATAAACACCAATTATATCCTGTGTGGATTTTTCCGTTCAACCAATCCTCATATCGTGATGGTTTCCATATATCATCACTTTCATAAATAACATCGCTCTTTCCATCATTAATCTCAGGATCTGTCGTTTTTGAGTCCCACTGAGGAGTCTCACCCACAGTATAAAAACAGCTCTTTTCCTCCTCCCAGACTCAAGTCCTCCGACAGAGCTTACCAATATGGCAACGGTATTTTTAACTGTGTCATTCCAGAGCTCTTAAACTTTCCACGCTCTTCTTAAAACATGCTTTGGTTATGATTGTCTCCACACAGACGTAAATCCACAGCTTAAGTCATTAAAGCGGCATTTCTGACTTGTGAGGGGGGGGGGGTTTCTTGTTTTATCACATAGAGGAAAGAAAGAAAGGTGTTTTTCCCCTCCCCCATCAGTCCCTTTGCCATACCGAGTCTTAGCTGTCTTCTCATGATTGATTCTTATTCTTCCGACTTGTCTTCCATATCAGAGAACTCTTCAGTTAGCAGTCTTTACTCCCCCTCCTTCCTTGAAATATGTGCATTCGCTTCTTCCTAATTGTTCCTTTTGAAGTTCTTGCAGCTAGCGGCGCAGATCAGGGACGGCGTCCAGGAGCACCGAGATCCACAGGGGGGGCATTCTGCCTAGTGCCCCCATCCCCTCAAATTCGGGGGTGGTATAGGGCACAGCAGGCACGGGCAGCCCCCCTATAATCCTAGGGGGGGTAGGGAGGCTATTTACTCCCATCACAGCCTCCTAATTACCCCATGTGGTTCGGAGAGATGTTATTGTCAGCCATCTTCTGATGCGCCCCTAGTGGCCCCTAGCATCTGGTCTTTCCAACTCTCAGTGAACCCAGCTAAGACTGTGGGTGGGTGTAAAAAAAATCTCTTCTGGAATACAAGCACATAATCCTATGCAAGTTTACGTAGAAGTAAGGTCCATTGTATTCAATGGGGGTTAATCCCTAGAAAGTGTTTTGGGATTGCAGCATTGGAGGACAATTCAAAACCCAGGCACTGACCAGAGGGTTTTAAGAAGTGGTAGTGCCAAGGACTCATTCACACCTCAGTCACACATAGTAGGGGCAGGACAATCTCTGCACCAGTCTAGCAATGATGCAGGGACTGGGACCATCTCAGGATCCCATAGATCCCGGGAAGCTCCTCCCTGTCAGAGGCGTACCTAGGATCATCATCATCATCATCATTTTTTATTTGTATGCCACCTTTCCACAGTTAAAAAAACAATACTCAAGGTGGCTTACAGCATAGGATTCCCTGTGCCCATGACAAGGAGTGGTCCTCTCTGTGAAAAAAATTACTTAAGCACAATAGCCATATTAGACATCATCATCATTATTACAGTGGTACCTCGGGTTACATACGCTTCAGGTTACAGACTCTGCTAACCCAGAAATAGTGCTTCAGGTTAAGAACTTTGCTTCAGGATGAGAACAGAAATTGTGCTCTGGCGGCGTGGCAGCAGCAGGAGGCCCCACTAGCTAAAGTGGTCTTCAGGTTAAGAACAGTTTCAGGTTAAGTACAGACCTCCAGAACGAATTAAGTACTTAACCCGAGGTACCACTGTATTATTTACCCCACCAATCTGGCCCCAGCCGATCTGGGAGGCTCCCAACAGAATATTAAAAACACGATAAAACATCAAACATTAAAAGCTTCCCTAAACAGGGCTGCCTTCAGATGCCTTCTAAAAGTCAGATAGTTGTTTATTTCCTTGACATCTGGTGGGAGGGCATTCCACAGGGCGGGCACCACTACCAAGAAGGCCCGTTGCCTGGTTCCCTGTAACTTGGTTTCTCACAGGAGGCAATTGCCATAAGGCCCTCAGAGCTGGACCTCAGTGTCCAGGCAGAACGATGGGGGTGGAGACGCTCCTTTAGGTATACTGAAGGTCCAGAGTGAGGAGGGCAAGAGTGAAAAATTTGCACTCCTTTGTGCTGCAGTGCAAGAAGGATGGGATGCTTCTCCTGTGTCACAACACACCTCCATGTCATGCACTCCGTACACACACACACACAGTGGGCCTGCACCCCCAGTGGGGGCCAGTTTTGCCAATCCCTAGGGTACACCTCTGCCTGGGACATCCTGTTTCAGGGCCTGCACTTGTGGGGATGCTCCCAGCATCACACATTTGGTGAGCAGAAGGCAAAGCTCTGCATAGGCATGGTTATGAGAAGCTGGCTTAGCCAGCAGAACTGGACAGAGAGGCACATATGCTCAGTCCAGTCTGGGAAAGGGGGTTGGATTCCTCTGCTAGCCAGTCCTCCGCCCCCCTCAAAAAAACCCCAACCTCCTTCTTTCTATAGCCACACACAAAAAGTTCATTCTCAGAGGAACTCTGATTGGAAGCCTGCCTCTGCTCATACAGAGACACTCTCCTCAGAAGGAACCTGATCCAACCACATCTCTGCATGGGTTCTTTAATGCATCAACTATATAGAGTGGGTACACAACAGAATTGTCTACCTTGATGGAGGCTCAGGTGCAATGGGGCATAATTCATAAAGGCAAAATTCAAAGTATGGGTTATGCCCTCTAAACCCCTACATGGCTTAGGTCCTAGCTGTCTCAAAGACCGTATGAACCTGCCCGGGTTTTGAGATCTCCAGGAGATCTCTTGGTCCCACCACCCTCACAGGCAAACTTGGTGGGGATGTGGGAAAGGGCCTTCTCGGTGGCTGCTCTCAAACTCTGGAACTCCCTCCCTGGAGAAGCTAGACTGGCCTCCTCCTTCCCTCCTTCTTGCCTCCTTCTTTCTACCAGTAAGTGAAAAACTTCTTCCAACATGCTTTTCAAAACTGACTGCTTTTAATGAAAGGGCTGGCGCCGAACTATTTTTATTGTGATTATCTCTATGTTTCCAAACAGATTTTATATATGTATATAGTTTCAATCTTATCGATGTTCAGTTGTTGTTTTTAATGATTGATTTTTCTATGTTTTGCTCTATAAACTTGCCTCGAGTCCTGTCAGGGGGAAATGCAGGGTATAAATAAATGGAGGAGGAGGAGGAGGAGGAGGAGGAGGAGGAGGATTAGAAGAATCCAGCTGAATAAGACCATTAGTCCTTCTGCTACAGTGTGGCCATCTAGGCACTTCCAGGAAGCCCACAAGAAGTTGATAGACCTTCTCCAGCAACCAGTATTTGCCTAGGAGCTATTGACAGACCTTTCCTTCCATTACAGTGGTACCTCGGGTTAAGTACTTAACTCGTTCCGGAGGTCCGTTCTTAACCTGAAACTGTTCTTAACCTGAAGCACCACTTTAACTAATGGGGCCTCCTACTGCCGCCGCGTCACCGCTGCACGATTTCTGTTCTCATCCTGAAGCAAAGTTCTTAACCTGAAGCACTATTTCTGGGTTAGCGGAGTCTGTAACCTGAAGGGTATGTAACCCGAGGTACCACTGTAATTTGTTTACCACAGGCTTCCCCAACCTGCTGTCCTCCATTCATTTTGGAGTACAACTCTCACTGTCCCCAAACAATGGCCATGCTGGATGGGGCTGATGGCAGCGGTAGTATAACAACATCTGAAGGGAAGCAGTCTTTAATTGTCTGAGTGAATCCTTTCCTAGTGTGCCCACTCAATGCAGAGGCAGAGAACAACTGGTTTAAGGAGTACATGCGAAATATATAAAAAATGTAAAAGGTCCAAGAGTTTTGTATCCCAGATCATCAGATGCTCATATTCCCCTTAGAATAGATGCAAAATAAACAATAGATGAAAAGGGGAAAAGGAAGAAACCTGTCTCTGTGAGCCGAATAATATGATTTTGAATTTCACACATCCTCAGAGGGGAGGACAATGCAAGGTCAATGCATTTTTGTCTCACTTTTATGCAAGCTAACTGAACAGACAATTTTCCATGGTTTTCTTTCTTTTTTAAAAAACCTTTATTTTCATTCAGTGTTAATCTAATGTGCAGATAGAAATAGCCCCAAAAAGAATGTATTAAAACACAAAATTCCCCCTTAGGAGCTTGGCCTCCCACCCTGAAGCAGAGTGAGCTCGTCTTCTGGCCAGCAATGCCAATCTATAGTTATTATATCTCTTTGTCTCTTTTCATATCTCCTAATAGAAACATTGTTGTAGCTTCTGGCTAGAAAATTAGCCAAGTGAACTCTCACTGTCTGTCTCTCCCTCTTCTCATCAGATTAGTGGGGGAATTTAACAGGGCCTCGTTCAACTCACTTGCTCTTTTCTTTGCGAGGCTGGTACCACAATGCAAAAGGGAGCTGCGAGCATATTAATTTACCTCCGTTCATCAAAGGCTCTTCCTTCCTCCTTCCTTGTCAAAATATATTTGCCGTTATAGTTTATCGCAAGATCCTGAAAGTGTCCAGTTGGATATTGTCAGGGGTTCAGGAGCAGAGGCGAGGGCAAGGGAGGAAACAGAGAGCGAGGGGGAGGAGGCAGAAGAAAGGATGAGTGACGACGACGACCCGAGATCTCCGAGTCTGTCCAGTGAATCAGAAGATTCACAAAGAGGAGCACCAGTGGCAAGGGCAAGGGGGGAGACTAGGGGGACACCCCAGGAAGAAAGAGCCAGAGGGGACTCAGAGGGGAGCAGTTGGAGATCGGGACCAGCGTCACCGCCAGAGAGTAGGGAAGAGGAAGAGCGCCTGGGAACTAGCGCTGGCAGCTCACAACAGGAGGGAGGGCACGAGTCAGGAGTGGCCACACCTTCATCGGGGAGCGAAGTGACGGTTAGACGGAAAGTGGAAGGTTGGGCGCGCGCGCCAAGTTCAAATGCACAGGAAGGTGGCGCAGTAGGCAGCCCGGAAAGAGAGCCAGGTCCTAAAGCCCGGCGCAAGGAGACAGGGGAGTCAGGGGGGTCAGCGTCAGAAGAATCCCGGAAGGGAGAGACCCAGGGGGGCAGAGGGACCCAGAGGAGAACTGTCAGGCGGAAAAGGTGGAGCAGGGCTAGGATATTAAGTTGGTGCGCAAGGGGCGGAGACTCAGAAGGAGCTTCGCCGACCTAAGCATAAGGCGTAGGGTTGCACGCAGCAGCTCAAGAATGGAGACTGTAACTCAATAAAGACTTTTAATCAACAACCGCTGGCTAGCGTGATCCTCTGTGAGCTAGGATCTGGAAGTAACCCTGACAGTAAGCTCCTTCTCTTCAAATTGTGGACATCCACGACCTCGCGGAGAGGAGGGAAAGCGGGTGCCTACAAGAAAGCTCACGAACGGTAGACAATATGACGGCCGAACAGCAAATAACGGAACTCAGAGACGCGGTTTCACGACTGACTGCCGAGGCGGTGGCGTCCAGGAAGAGAGAGGAGGACGCAGCGGCCGCCTACAGGGATCTCCAGGTCAGGTTGGACGTGCTTACGAAGCAGGGGCAACAGACACCCAAATCAGAGGGGATTGGGTTGGGGAGACGCACAGGCAGTCTGGTCTCGCACTTCGATGGGAATTTGCAACAGTACCCCAATTTTAGAGCAGACGTAATGTGTGCACTACAACTACTGCACAAAGACTTTAGAGATGAACAAGAGAAAGTGGGGTTCATCATGTCCCATTTGCATGGAGACGCTAAAGCATGGCTGCGCAATTTGTGGAGGGATAAGGATCCTGCGCTCCAAAATGCGGACGCCTTTATTAAAGCGATGGATGGCTGTTTTTTATCAAGCATTGACGTGGATCTTGCCCGAAGGGAGGTGCACGGACTAAGACAAGGGAGGGCCAGCGTACGGCAATATCATGCCCGCTTTTTCGCTTTGGTCAGTGCCCTGGAATGGGACAGAGATTCGGCTCCCGTCAGAGACCTTTTTTGGGAGGGCTTGAACAGCTCGGTGAAAGATGAGATTGCGAGGGGGGAGAGACCCCGGACCACGCAGGAGATCGTTCAGAGGGCGCTGGCGGTGGGAGTGCGGCTGGAAGAACGTCCGTGGAGCAGGGACGAAGGGCGCAGCGGGCGCGAACCAGCCAGGGACTCCTCCTTCCTTCCCAGAGAAGCAGCGCGTGCGCAATCCACGCCCCCAACAGGGGGAGGGGTGGAACCGATGGAGGTTGGGAGTGCAAGGGCTCAGTCAGCAGCCAGAGCCCTAGCACCGGCAGCAGTGAAAGCGAAGCCTCCTAGAGGGAACAGGAAGTGTTACATCTGCGAGGATCCAGGCCATTTGGCGAAAGAGTGTCCCCGGAGGCTCCACAAGCACACTGCAGCCTCAGCAATGGTGACTGCAGCAACGCAGCAAGGAGAACCACAGCAGGGAAACGACGATGTCTGGCTGGAAGAGGAGGCACTGGGGCCCAGCCAGACGTGTCAGTGAAGCAGTCCCCAGAGATTTTACCGCCCATGGACCCCCTCCCGCCCAAGCCAGTAGTGAGGCTCACCGCATCGCTCCAGCTACCCAATGGAATCACCATGGACGTGCCAATCACCGTCGACTCGGGAAGCAATGCAGACTTCATAGGGCAGGACTTTGTCGACCGGCACGCTATACAGTTGCTGCCTGCCACGCTGCCCCTGCAGGTTGTCACGGTGGATGGCAGGGAGCTGTTAGGGGGGCAAGTGGTGAAGCAGACGCCACCTATGGTGCTGCGGCTTGGAAATCACAAGGAGATTATCAGCTTCAACGTCACTCAACTCTCAGACACGCCTATCGTATTGGGCATGAGTTGGCTGGACAAGCACAGCCCGACGCTGGCTTGGTACCAGAGGCAGCTGACCTTCGGTTCTTCCTTTTGTGCTGAACACTGCATCATGCCCCAGCAAGAAGGGGAGCAAGAGGAGTCACAGCTGCTGCTCGGCACGCTGCAAGCGATTCCCCACAAGTACGCAGAATTTTTGGAGGTTTTCTGCGAGAAGGAGGCAGACAAGCTACCCCCCCACAGACCATATGACTGCAAGATTGACCTGCTGCCGGGGGCGGCGCTGCCCAAAGGGAAGCTGTATTCCATGTCTGAAGACGAACTGCAGGAACTCAAGGAGTTCATTGATCATAATTTGAAACGCGGTTTCATCCGAGAGTCCCAGGCAGCGGGGGGCAGTCCTGTATTCTTTGTGAAGAAGCGAGACACGCCCCAGAAAAGGCTCGTGGTGGACTACCGCATTTTGAACAGTGTCACCAAGCCGTCGGACTTCCCCATGCCCCGAATCGACGACCTCCTCGCGAAAGTACGCAAGGGCAGCGTGTTCACCAAGTTGGACCTGCGAGGGGCGTACAACCTGATTCGCATGCGGGAAGGAGATGAGTGGAAGACAGCCATGTTCACACCCCTGGGCACCTACGAATATAGAGTTATGCCTTTTGGATTGCAAAATGGCTCCCACGTTTTTCAAGCTTTCATGCATCACGTGTTGGCGGGGCTCCTCTACAAGACGTGCGTCTGTTTCTTGGATGACATCCTGATCTTTTCGGAATCGCAGCAGGAGCATGACAGACACGTCAGGGAAGTGCTGAGCAGGCTCCAGCAACATAGGCTTTACGCCAAGCTGGAGAAGTGCCAATTCGACGTGACGGAGGTGGATTTCCTGGGATACAGGTTGTCTGACAAGGGGCTCGCCATGGACAGCGCCAAGGTTCGAGCGGTGTTGGATTGGAAAAGCCCACGCAACCGGAAGGAGGTCCAACGATTTGTCGGCTTCGCGAACTTCTATCGCAAGTTCATCAAAGGCTTCGCTATGCAGACTGCAGCCATTACAGACACGCTCAGTTCCAAGAAAAAGAAGTTCATCTGGACAGCGCAGGCGGAGCAGTCCTTTCAGGCACTCAAGCGTCTTTTCGCCTCGGAGGAACAGCTGCTTCATGTCGATCCTAGCAGGCCGATGAGAGTTGAAACAGACGCCTCGGACAGGGCCGTCGGAGCAGTCCTGCTGCAGAAGGACCCGCAGGGGGTTTGGAGGCCCGGAGCGTTTTACTCCAGGAAGCTCAGCAAGTCCGAACAGAATTACACCATCTGGGACAGGGAGTTGCTGGCTATTCATGCAGCGTTCAAAGCATGGAGGCACTTCCTGATTGGAGCCAAGCACACGGTGCAGGTCTGCACGGACCACAAGAATCTGGAGCACTGGCGCACGGCACAGTTCCTGAACCAGAGGCAGATACGTTGGGCTGAGTTCTTTGCGAATTTCGACTTCCGAATAGAGTATGTCCCGGGGGACACCAACATCATGGCGGACGCGCTATCCCGTAAGCCACAGTATCTGGAGGACGCCACGCCAGCGGCCGCCATGCGCATCTTCGCGCCAACAGTGTGGGCGTGCGCTGCGGCGACAGTGGACCTGGAGGCGGTGCGACAAGCGTTGCAGAATGACTCTTTCGCGCAAGCAAAGATGGCTGAGATGCGAAGGGGCACGGCAGCGACCAACGGGTTCCAGCTGAGAGATGGATTGCTCATCCGCAAAGGGGCCATCTACGTGCCGGGAGACGAACTTCGCGCCAAGGTACTGCATCAGCTGCACGACGCGCCCACTGCCGGGCACTTTGGCAAGGAGAAGACGGTGGAATTAGTCGCCAGGGATTTCTGGTGGCCCGGAATGAGAGGGGAGGTCGCGGACTACGTGGCGAGGTGCGACACCTGCCAGAGGGCCAAACCAGTGCACAGACCGCCGGCCGGACTGTTGGAACCGCTGCAAACTCCGGTCGAGCCATGGGAGAGAGTCGCCCTGGACTTCGTCACGGATCTGCCCAGCTCGAGGGGCAAGACGGCCGTGCTGGTGGTGGTGGACTTGTTCTCCAAGATGGCGCATTTCATCCCGTGTGCGAAGGTGGCCACGGCGGAACAAACCGCCAAACTGTTCATAGACCACGTGTTCAAGGTTCACGGTCTGCCACGGTCTATTCTGTCCGACCGCGGGCGGCAGTTCATCTCGAACTTCTGGCAGAAGCTGATGGGCTTCCTAAACGTCAAGATCAACCTGGCGTCGGCGAGACACCCGCAGACCAACGGGCAAGCGGAGCGGGTCAATGCCATCATGCAGCAGTACCTGAGATGCTATGCGAATCAACAGCCTGCGACGTGGGTGGATTACCTGCCGCTCGCCGAGTTCGCCTACAACAACACGAAGCACGTGTCCACGGGGGTCACGCCGTTCTTCGCCAACAACGGGAGGCACCCCAGAACCTTCCTGGGACTGGAAAGACTGGTGGAGGGGGAGCTGCAGACAGCAGATGCGTTCGCGTCGGAGTTGCAAGAGGTTCACGATCAGCTGCGGCGGCACCTGGAGCTGGCCAAACACGCATACAAGGTGCAGGCAGACAAACACAGAAGGGTTGGCGAAGAGATCCAGGTGGGAGACTGGGTCTGGTTAGCAGCCCACGCAGTGCCGGCCAGGTCGTTGGCCAAGAAGAAACTAGGGCATAAGCAACTGGGGCCCTACCAAGTCGAAGAGCAGGTCAACCCGGTGGCTTTCAGGCTGGCGCTTCCGGAGGGTTCCAGAATGCATCCGGTGTTCCACAGATCGGTGCTCACTCCCTACAAGGCACCGCACAGGTTTCAGGAACCCGGCACGGCGCCGAGTCCGCTCCGAGAGGGAACCAGGCAACGGGGAGTGGCACAGGAGGTGCGCCTCAACGAAGTCACGGAGATTTTGGACTCCAGATGGGGGGAAGAGGGGGTAGAATACCTTCTCGCTAAGGAGGGCACCCCGGCCAATGCCAACAGCTGGGTGCCGGGCTACGCTCTAGATGAACCTCTGCTCAAGGAAGAGTTTCATGCCCTCTTTCCCCATAGGCCAATGCCGGCGGACTTTTTCGACGACTGGCTTTTCACGCCCACGCTTTCAGCCAGCACGTTCCGGGGGTTCGACTCGGATGAGGAACCGACACGAGACGCCCGTTCCCCGGAGGGGTCACCCTCGGGATCTGCCTCAGAACCCTCGTATTGGTGGGATGATCGACCAGAGGAGCAGTGGCGCAGGAAGTGGCTGGAGGGTCCAGGACGAGCTACGCCTACAGAAGGAAGCGAGGGAGAGACCGACATGGACTTTTTCGGGGACAACCAGGGTCTCGAGCACGGCGGCACAGAGATGGAAGCAGAGGTGACCGTCGTTGACGAGAGCAGGGAGGAAGAACCGGGAGTCTGCGGATGGAGGCCGGCCACGGGAAGCGAACTGTACCCGACATTCGTCCCTTTGACACTGCAGCACCCAGTTCCCGCACCGGAGGGAGGGGAGGGGGGAAGGGGGGCTTTGAGGGGGGATGTATGTCAGGGGTTCAGGAGCAGAGGCGAGGGCAAGGGAGGAAACAGAGAGCGAGGGGGAGGAGGCAGAAGAAAGGATGAGTGACGACGACGACCCGAGATCTCCGAGTCTGTCCAGTGAATCAGAAGATTCACAAAGAGGAGCACCAGTGGCAAGGGCAAGGGGGGAGACTAGGGGGACACCCCAGGAAGAAAGAGCCAGAGGGGACTCAGAGGGGAGCAGTTGGAGATCGGGACCTACGTCACCGCCAGAGAGTAGGGAAGAGGAAGAGCGCCTGGGAACTAGCACTGGCAGCTCACAACAGGAGGGAGGGCACGAGTCAGGAGTGGCCACACCTTCATCGGGGAGCGAAGTGACGGTTAGACGGAAAGTGGAAGGTTGGGCGCGCGCGCCAAGTTCAAATGCACAGGAAGGTGGCGCAGTAGGCAGCCCGGAAAGAGAGCCAGGTCCTAAAGCCCGGCGCAAGGAGACAGGGGAGTCAGGGGGGTCAGCGTCAGAAGAATCCCGGAAGGGAGAGACCCAGGGGGGCAGAGGGACCCAGAGGAGAACTGTCAGGCGGAAAAGGTGGAGCAGGGCTAGGATATTAAGTTGGTGCGCAAGGGGCGGAGACTCAGAAGGAGCTTCGCCGACCTAAGCATAAGGCGTAGGGTTGCACGCAGCAGCTCAAGAATGGAGACTGTAACTCAATAAAGACTTTTAATCAACAACCGCTGGCTAGCGTGATCCTCTGTGAGCTAGGATCTGGAAGTAACCCTGACAGATATGAACATCTTCCACATTCTGCTCTCAGGCCACAAACCTTGAATCACTTTGTTGACATGCTGTGCTTCTACTTAGGGACCCTTAACCTAAGAATTCCATTCTTAAGGAAATCAGCCCTGAGTGCTCACTGGAAGGACAGATCCTGAAGCTGAGGCTCCAATGCTTTGGCTACCTCATGAGAAGAGAAGACTCCCTGGAAAAGACCCTGATGTTGGGAAAGATGGAGGTCACAAGGAGAAGGGGACGACAGAGGACAAGATGGTTGGACAGTGTTCTCGAAGCTACAAACATGAGTCTGACCAAACTGTGGGAGGCAGTGGAAGACAGGAGTGCCTGGCGTGCTCTGGTCCATGGGGTCACGAAGAGTCGGACACGACTAAACGACTAAACAACAACAACCTAAGAAGACCCAAAAATCTCCAGCCAGATGCCCATCGGAAGCCGCCAAGCAGGCCAAAAATACATTAGCTCCTTCCTCATGTTGTTCCCCATTGACTGATATTCAGAGGCACACTGACTCTGATCCCGGAAGTAGTATTGCAGTCGTCACAACTAGTTGATTGCCTTATCTCCGTGAATTTTTCTCAACCCATTTTAAAGCAGCCCTCGTTGGTGGCCATCAACACAAATTCTAGCAGTGAATTTCTTAGTTTGTTCTCTGTGAAAAAGTACTTCTTGTCTGTCTTGAATCTACCTTAGGATTCCTGCAGTTGTTTCCTTGTTACCCTAGTCATGCTGGGAGAATATTGCACTTTTCTTCACAACAAAACCATATCTATTCATTCCCTGTCAGGTGATAACATACTTTCCAATATTTCTCCGCTGAAAATAGGGACATCCTATTCCATGAAGATGATGATGATTTTATATCCCTCCCATAGGATTGGGTTGCCCCAGCCACTCTGGGCAACTTCCAAAATATATAAAAACATAATAAAACGTTGAACTTTTTTTTTTAAAAAAAAAAAACATCCATACACAGGGCTGCCTTCAGTTGTCTTGTAAAGGTTGCATCATTACTTATCTCCTTGGCTCAGGGGTTGCATAACTCCATACTCTCCAACATTTCTCCGGTGAAAATAGGGACGTCGTGAGGAAAAGTGGGACATTCTGTGATCAAATCAGAAACTGGTGTGGCTTCTGCAAAGCCAGGGCTGTCCCTGGAAAATAAGGACATATGTGATTCCAATCACTTGAGGGGAGGGCATAATCATTGGCCCCTCTGCCTCCACTGCATTCCTGACACAACCTGTCTTTACAGTGCTCTCTGTGGGATGCTTGAAAATATTCAGTGGAAGCCAACAGTGCTCATCTTGGCTTCCTGTGCTATCTAGCACGGCTGCACATTATGCAGCAAGCCTAGATGAGTAAAGCTGTCTCCCTGTTGCAGAAATGCCTCTTGAACACATAGGAGGCTGCAAGATGGGTTATGAGGAAAGTCACAGAGGGGCAGAGCCAGTAGTCACTTCTTTAGTGCCCCCCCTCAATGACTGGAGACATGTGAGTGATAATGGCTAAAGAGAATCTTCATTCCTCAAGGAACATCACCAGTGCTCACACAACACACACACACACAGAGAGAGAGACGCCACTCTGTTTTTGGTTCACGGGCCAAAAAGAACACACGCTACCTTCTCATGATGTGCTTTTGTGGTGCACATGTGCAAAAATTCAAAGACACTTTGAAACCTTGCAACAATAGAAAACTTTCCTCTGAGTTTATATTGTTGAATTTTCAATTCATCGAGCGACTTGCGAATTACGATGGGTTCAGTTCACCCAGCACAGCACCTTCCCAGCAGCAGCAGCCATTTGCTGTTCCCAGTGTCTGTTTCCAAACATTTGCATATATGTGTCCCACACCCATTGCACTGTTGTAAACCTGCAATATATTCACTGTCTGGAAAAGTTAGTTTGCAGAAAGACACAATTTGCAGCAGCACAGTAGAGTACAGTACAATAGCTCCAGAGGACTTTGTTTTCCATTTGCTTTTTGAGCTCATAACACTGTCCACAGCTTGTATCCTTAAAATCCAAGCGCTCCATTCTAATAATTGTTCACTCAAACTCTTGCACATTCACATGTTATTAACCCACCTGGGATTCAGCAGTCCCTGTGGTATGTTGCAGAGAAGATTTATTTTAAAACACTTGATATATTTTGCATAATGCAGGTTTGGGGTGTTCCCCCACCACTTCAAATTACCATTGGGCTGATAATAGTGTAGTCCTAATATAGCATTTAGAAATCATTAACACTATTTTAGTGCTTAAGAGAGAGGAAAGACCACTGCCTGCATAATTGCATATAAATGGTGAAAATAATTTTCATTCTTTCCATGCATAAAGGAAAGCACAAGAGACAGATTCTTCTAATATAAACAAATCATCCCCAGCTTCTCTCTCCCTCTACTTTCTTCTCCCTTTGTTACAAATTGTTCGTACATTCGGCTTAATAATGAATGAAAACAGTTGATATTTCTAATGACATAGGGTAATCTTGAAGTGATGAGTTTCCTTGTTTACAAAATCCTTTTTTAAAAAAATACATTCTTCACTGAACTTGATCAGGAGAAAGATTTATATTATTCACCCGGGGATATAATTGAAAGCTTATGAACTCGCTCAAATGCAGACTAGAAGGGTCTTATATCATACATAAGATAATCGTTTAGCCAAAATCAGCTTCATCTGGTAAGTGACTAGGCCTTATCCAGAATTAGATTTCCTCCAAGAAAATCTTGGGGATTGATTTTTTTGAAGAAAAAAATAAAGTTAAGACCAGGTAAGTAGCTCCTTGCAAAATATGTGTTGATGAGTCCTTGAAGGCCGCTCTTGTCCTTTTACCAAAAGCTTCAATTTTTAAACACACGTGCAACAGTTTAGTTGGAAGGAGGTAGACTGAAATCAACAGGAGTCGGTCAATTAGGGCAAATGGGACACTGTCCCAAAAGATTCAGTCTGCTATCAGCCAGGCTCCGCCTGTCTACCTTCTTACTTACAACCAGCCCAGGGGGCGATGTGACACATGTTCCTCAACTGTCCCGGGAAAACTGTGACATCCTGTTTCTTCACATGAGAGCATGGCAGCCATTTTGGGCGCCATGATCTCACCCCCAAAACAACGACTTTTTCAGGGGTTACAATGGCACACGGGTCAAGCGACTCGCCCAGGAGCTCAGCCCGAAACACACACATCCTGGTTCGGGCCCTGGACATGTTGGAGGGCATGCATGATGTGCTGATATATTAGATCAACAACACAACAGATACTGGAGTGTGAGAGGAACATTAGAAAATGGGTCAGAAGCACTAGCATTATAATCAGGAAGGATAGCACAATATTCTCCATGTTGGAATGCACCCCAAGAGGCATTATGACAGTTCAGTGACACATTCTAGGCAGGTAAGGGAAGTCAGAGACAGCCTGGAGCAGTGCTGTTAAGGGGTGTGATCTGCAGATGCAGAGACCCAATGCTTAGATAGAGAATTCTGGAGGACCACAGTCAATGCCCAACCATGAGGCTTCTGATCCCTGGCCTCTGGGACCACTTGGGTCCATGCCAACGACGATGACAATTACCATGTGGCATTTTTGTGTGTGCGTATGGCAAAGTTTTCATTTCTCAGTGTGATGAATGCCCAACAATGTGTTCCCCATGATCACTGTTCATCACATCCTGGAAAATGTTTTGAAATCTGGATTGAAGAAGAATGTGTTGAGCCGTGATGGCAGGCTGCTATGCTTGGCAATGTCAGTTTGTGGTGGCCTCGGTACGTCACCGCCATGTCAAAAAATGATTTTGCAAATTTCTCCCTTTCCCCCAGCCTCTGGCCTTTTGAACCAAGTCTGTTAATTGATATAATGTCTTTCCTTCTCTTGCTCCTCTTTCCTTTATGAAACATTTTTTAAAAAAATAAATGAATATCTGAACTCAAAACCATTTTAATAATGTTTTGCACATTCAACAAATTGCAACAAATTAAAGAAGCCTCAAAGTACACTCCGTACTTATATTAGGCTAACTGTATGCACAGCCTATTGCTGTGGTTCCCTGTGGTAAGTTCAGTTCAGTAATACTCAAGTCAAAGGTGTGATGAGCATGTAATATGAAAGCAAAACCCTCCTGCTGGATTCCTTTTGTCTTTTCTCACCTGGCACAAGCTCCCTTTGCTCTTTGACTCCATTTCTTTCCCTTTCATTCCCTTTTGCTTCTCGTTGTGGAGCAAAAGGTTTTGCAAACATTGCATTGGGATAAATGATATGTTCTTCTGAAAACATTGGTAGGGAACCTCCAGTTCACAGGACAAAGTAGGTCTGCAATATCTCCCCAACTGGCCATTTGGGCGAAACTTCCACAATCAGAGATAATACATTCTTCTGAATACCAGTTGCTGGAAACCACAGCAGGGGAGAGTACTGTTGTGATGTTTGCTGGTTTCCCACAGGCTTCTGGCTGGCCACTGTGAGATCAGGATGCTGGACTAGATGATAAAAAGACTTCTGAAGATTTCTGATGGAGCAACAGAACAAGCTGCCATTAGTCTATCTTGCTCAGCCGTGTCCATTGATCTGTAGCAGCCCTTCGGGGCTTCGGACAGGAGTCTTCTCATGTGGGAAGATGCCAGTAATTGAATGTGGGACCTTTGCACGCATTCGTACCTACGGGACCGCCTCTCCTGGTATGTCCCACAGAGGAACTTACGGTCTTCAAATAAGAACATCCTGAAGGTCCCAGGCCACAGAGAGGTTAGGCTGGCCTCAACTAGAGCCAGGGCTTTTTCGGCTCCAATCTGGTGGAACGCTCTGTCACAAGAGACTAGGGCCCTGCAGGACTTGACATCTTTCCGCAGGGCCTGCAAGACGGAGCTGTTCTGCCAGGCCTTTGGTTCAGTCTGACTCCCTCTCCCCTTTCATAAGAACTTGCATGAAAGTAGCCTCCCAATTTTTCTCACAGGCTCATATAAGTTCAACAAAAACAGTTGGGCCTGATGAGCATTTAAGGTCCCCAACCCTAATCTGCGGGTTGCTATCTGACTGGATTTTATTCTGATCCTGATCTGATTTGAGGATGTATTTTAATTGATTGTCTGATTTTATGTTAATGTGTTATACATTTGATGTTAGCCGCTCTGAGCCTGGCTTCGGCTGGGGAGGGCGGGGTATAAATAAATTACTGTTGTTGTTGTTGTTGTTGTTATTGTTATTGTTGCATGCAAAATGTACTGTACCCAGGTGGCTGGTGCCTCCTGGGTCTGGTGGTGCAGCAGGGAATGAGGCCAACAGTAGGTGGAGGCAGATGGTTTTAGGTTTGTCACACATACACCCTCCTCCCTGTTGAGTTCTGCAAGGACAAAACTGAGCCTGAGGAGAAAGGACTGACAGCCAAGAGAGGCATCTCTGGTCTGGTTGTAATAAGGCAGGAAGGTGGGAGCTGGCTGAGGTTGGTGGGTCCAATCCCTGTTCATTAGAGTGGACCAGCCTTCACTGTACCCCTAAGCCCATTCCCGGTAAGAGGATGATATAAACACAGGAGGCCTTAGAGAGCAGTGGTCTTGGGGGCCCAGTTTCATATGCCCCTCTGCATGCTTTGGGGCCCCTCTTGCGCTCTCCCTCTGGAAATCGCTCCCAAGTCTGCAGCCGCATTTACAGGCAGCAGTAGCATTTATTTTTCAGAGCGGTAGCAATAGTTGGGGCTGCTGATCACTCAGCAGAATTTCCTCTCCCTTTTACTCTTTTCTTTTTCCCTAACTGGACCCTCCCCACTTTTTTTGGCATTCACTATTTCCCTCCCCTTGCAGAGAATGTGTGGGTCTGAGCAGTTTTCTGCTTGCCCCCATGCTTTCTATGCGTGGGTCCAAGTGGTTTTCCATTTGTGCCACCACTTTCCCCGGGAAAACCTTCTATTTAGCACTGAATCAGAGCAAACATCAACCCATGGGAAATCTGATTGACGTTTGCTCCGATTCGTTGGTAAAGAGCAAGTTTCCCCAGGAGAAAACAGGGGGACAAACAGAAGTATGGATGAACCCTAAGTCTAGTTTTATCCCCATCTTCCACCCTGCTGAGTTCTTTAGGAATAAAACAGAGACTAGGGAGAAGGAGGTTAAGAGCTAGTGCCACCCCCTAAATTGGATACAAATTATAAGGCACTTGGGGGGGGGCTGGGGGCAAACTGAGGTTGGTGGGGAAGCACCATTTCCCCTAATGCACCAGCGTCCGCTGATCAATAATAATACGTCTCTTTTACGACTTCAATTATGTCTCAGACCTGTTGAAACCTCTTTTCCCCCACCATCACCCGAAGATATATAATTCCTGGGTTCTTGTTAAACTCTGTTTACAATCAACTCCACAGAGTCCTTCATCTTGGCTACAAATCTGTACTCCAATTCAATCATTTTCAAATAGGAAAAAAAGGATGTCATGTTTCCTAATGAATGCTGAGAAAGAATTGTTTAATATAGATCACTAGATCTCCCGGAGTATATTAAAGTACTCAGAAGAAAAAGCTCATCCTCCCCTCCCCTCTCTTTTCCGTAGCTCCCGGAGTGTTCTCTATATTCCTCATACATTCTTGTTAACATTTGAACACTCGCAGGCTCTTGTACCTGCTGCCCTCAATTACTTTAGCAAGGAACAACTCTTTCCTGGCTCTGTTGCTGTTTCTCTCCACCTGCTGGTACAGAGGAAGGAGGGGGGGGAAAGTGTCACAGTACAGGTAAATGGGAGCCCTGAGATGTTTTCAGTTACTGAGAAGCAAAAATCCATCAGAAATCTATTCCTCTTGAAAAACACTAGAGAGCTCAGTTCTCAAAATCCCCTCTCCAGCCACATGAGATGGAGCAAGCAGGAGCCGCTGAGGACCAGAGGAAAATTGGATGTGTCGTGTTTCAGTTGTGGCTGTGGTCTCTTGACAATTTGGGCTAGTTTTTGCTCGGAGTAGACCCATGGAAATGAATGAGCATGACTCGGCTAAGTCCTTCATTTCATCAGATGCACTCTGAGTAAAAGAGAGGTGGACGCTATGCTTGTTGGCATCTGTTTGTCTTGAGGAACAATGGAGTTCACCCCAGACCACATGCTTAGCACAAATAGCCCCATTCAGGTGCCCTGGCTAAATGGAAGGGACAATGGCCACATTCACACTGTTTAAAGCTCTAGGATATGATTTTATGGCACAATGGAATACCGTGACAGAAGCCGGAGTGCATGGAAACACCATTTACCTTCCCGCCGCAGCGGTACCTATTTATCTACTTGCACTGGTGTGCTTTTGAACTGCTAGGCTGGCCAGAAGCCATTTAGGCATGCTGGCCACATGACCCAGAAAGCTGTCTGTGGACAAATGTTGGCTCCCTCAGTCTGAAAAGCGAGATGTGTGCCACGCCCTATAGTCGCCTTTTACTGGACCTAACCATCCAGGGGTCCTTTACCTTATCAATGTATACAGAGCAGGAATAAGGAACCATTTCCAGTCCAGTTGCCACTTTCCCTCCTGGATGACATATATAGCATGTTAACAGTGTCAATGGTGGATGGTCTGTTGAGAAGAGATGGACAAAAGTGTTATGTGAAAAGCCATAAAACAAGCGTACCAGCCAATTTCATCAGAAAAAAGGACAAGCAGCAACTTTCTGATCAAAGGAGCTTCTTACATACATGCTGGCTTTTGAGAACTTATTTGGTCCAGAAATGGAAGGCCCTGTGTGACTTAAACCTCTTGTTGTGCTACAAGAATATGTGGCTATTGCAGAGAAAGCAACTCACAATGTACATATTTCTAAGGGTAAGGAAAACCTGGAACGTTTCTCCATCATTTGGTGGCATTTCATTCCTCATACGTCAAATTCAGATATGCAAAACTTTCTTTCCTCCATTCAGTAAGGAAATGTGGCTTTCATGATGTGTTTTTCTGCCTTTATTTTTCTACATTATTTGCTTTCTACTTATTTGGAAAAATACAACCTCTGAACTGCTCCTACATTTTGTAACTTTGATTTTTCTTTTGTTCCGTTGATTTTACATTAATAAAAACCTTGATTTTAAAAAATGAAAAAGGGTAATCTTTTCCTGCGTCATTAGCAGCCTGCTAGATTATTCCTCTGATGGTGATAGCTTGGAGGCTAATCCACATGACCCTCTTTTTCTCTGGGGCTTTTGATGTCCACCTTAGATTTGACCTTGAGGCACAGTCCTCGACACATACCAAACTGGCTGTGGGTGGTATCCACTTCCCATGTCTAGGTCACCAACAGCTAGAATAAGCCTCATGCTGACATTCTAATCCAATATTTAGGACTGAATTTCAATTCAAAATTAAGAAGATTGGAAGCTGCCTCTGTTAGCAGTTCCTCCATCCTTGGAGAGGGATGTGACAGCATATGGAAGAGACTTCTGTGTGGTGGCCCCCAAGCTCTAAATCCCTGTCCCTGGATGTGCAGTTGGTGTCTATTTTGCACCCTTCCACCAAGGTGCACCTTTTCAGCCAGGCTTTCAACCATGGCTGAATGTGAGTTTCCCCTTTTGCATCAGATGTTGTATTTTAGGTGTGGGGAACGGTTGACCCTCCAGATGCTGCTGAACTACAACTCACCTTGTACCTGGCCATGTTTCCAAAGGCTGATGGGAGCTATAGTTCAACAGCACCCTGAGGACCAATTGTTCCCCACCCCTGATTTTATAATAAATAATAATAATAAATTTTATTTATATCCCACCCTCCCCAGCCAAAGCCGGGCTCAGAGTGGCTAACAACAAGTAAAAATAGCGTACATAAAATCACACAGTCAATTAATTAAAATACATTCTAAAATCAATTCAGAATCAAATTAATGGCAACCATTGGGCTAGAGTTCTTTGAGGATTACGGAAGGAGAGAGGGGGTCAGACTCTGCCTTGGCCAAAGGCCTGGCAAAACAGCTCTGTCTTGCAGGCCCTGCGGAAAGATGTCAAGTCCCACAGGGCCCTAGTCTCTTGTCACAGAGAGTTCCACCAGACTGGAGCCACAGCCAAAAAAGCCCTGGCTCTAGTTGAGGCCAGCCTAACCTCTCTGTGGCCTGGGACCTCCAATATGTTTTTGTTTGAAGATCGTAAGGTCCTCCGTGGGACATACCAGGAGAGGCGGTCCTATAGGTACGAGGGTCCTAGGCCGTATAGGGCTTCAAAGTTTAAAACCAGCACCTTAAACCTGATCCTGTACTCCACCAGGAGCCAGTGTAGCTGGTTTCGATACGATTGTACTTCTGTTGCATCTTGCCATTGGACTTTTTGCAAAGGGCATGTAACAAATGCTTCTAAACAGTGCTATTTTTCTAGAAAAAGAGGTGCCAGAACTCACTATGAACACCTCCCTTGTTCTCTTATAATGGCAATGGTGCCCACCTAACATGCCCACCTATTTGCACATCTAGACCAGTGTTGGCTGCTCTGACTTGCAGGGGCTCCCTCAAGGCATAGTTCTTTGACTTTGATTGACCCCTTTTGCTGGAAATGCCAGGGAACATCTCAGGCTTTCTACATGAAAAGCATGTCCCCAAGCTAAAGTCTTTCCTACTGGGTTGTGCCAATCAGCCCTTAGCAGATGCTAGTAATTGGCCTAAATGAAATATGTCCTATGCTAATAGAAGGGACAGATGTCACAGCTGATCATCTTCCCCACAATAGTCCCCTGTGCCACCTTGTAATTGGCTGGTTAAAACCCTGATCAGTATACAGTCCTGTTCTCTTATAAGTCAAGGTGTTCAGTTCCTTTCATAAGTCAGCATGCACAGCTTCTTATACCCAGTCACCAGCTAGTACAGGGGTGGACGGACTATCTTCTGTTGGAGGGTTGCATTCCCTTGGGGATAATCCTTTGGGACCACATGCAATCAGTGGGTAGAACCAAAGACTACAGTGTTCTGCTTTAACTAATCTGGAATAGAGACCACTTTGCTTCAATTTTCACCATAGCTACTTCAGATTACAGGGACGCGGGTGGCGCTGTGAGTTAAACAACAGAGCCTAGGACTTGCTGATCAGAAGGTCAGCGGTTCGAATCCCCACGACGGGGTGAGCTCCCATTGCTCAGTCCCAGCTCCTGCCAACCTCGGAGTTCGAAAGCACGTCAAAGTGCAAGTAGATAAATAGGTACCGTTCCGGAGGGAAGGTAAACGGCATTTCTGTGCGCTGCTCTGGTTCACCAGAAGCGGCATAGTCATGCTGGCCACATGACCCGGAAGCTGTACGCAGGCTCCCTCAGCCAAAAAAGCGAGATGAGCACCGCAACCCCAGAGTCGGCCATGACTGGACCTAATGGTCAGGGGTCCCTTTACCTTTACCTTACTTCAGATTACAGTGGTACCTTGGGTTACAGATGCTTCGGGTTACAAACACTTTGGGTTACAAACCCTGCTAACCTGGAAGTAGTACCTTGGGTTGAGAACTTTGCTCCAGGATGGGAACAGAAATAGTGTGCTGGAGTCGCGGTGGCAGCGGTAGGCCCCATTAGCGAAAACGCGCCTCAGGTTAAGAACAGTTTTGGGTTAAGAACGGACCTCCAGAATGAATTAAGTCCGTAAACCGAGGTACGACTGTAGTTTATTCAATCCAATTCAACTTAGGTTTTGTGTGATTACTCTCCTATGCACACAAACACCACAAGACCAATACATCTCCTGCTCTGGAAAACAAGGGAAAGTACCGGTAATTCCTTTCTGAATTCAGTGTGCTACACATGCTCACATGGCAGTTTGCTTTCAGGCAGCATCTTTTTTCCCAAGCCATGCAAGCGGGACAAAAAAAAACTTTTTGTAAACAACATCAATCAATCACTCAGTCAAAATGCTGACACTTCCCATTGTTCTGAAACTAAATGGATGAAGTGGGGTTGGGTGGAGTCAGAGAAAGAACAAGATATTTTAAAACCCAGGGGAAAAAACGAGGGAAGGAACAAGAAGGATGGAAGGAAGCCTGATGAGATGAAAGCATGAGGAGGTGTTGGGAGCTGCCAAAAAATGAGATTGGGAGCTGAAAGTGGTCCCTGGGGCAAAGGTATGGAAGCAAAAACCCCACTCACCTTTTCCATGCAATCTCCTTTCCCATTTCAACCCCTGATATCATTTCTGCATGGAGGGGTCCCTGTGACCTGCCTCTGGCCCACACCTGATCAAAAGCTGCAGTGGTGAGGTACTTGGAGTAAAACCATTAAGCACCCGAGTCTTTCAAGAGAAGGCCATCGCAACCACATGTTTCCAGATTATACCATAAAGCGTTTCTTAATACAGAGAAGCACTTTCACACAATGTACAGTGGTACCTTGGGTTAAGAACTTAATTTGTTCTGGAGGTCTGTTCTTAACCTGAAACTGTTCTTAACCTGAAGCACCACTTTAGCTAATGGGGCCTCCCGCTGCCGCCGTGCTGCCACTGCACGATTTCTGTTCTCATCCTGAAGCAAAGTTCTTAACCCGAGGTAATATTTCTGGGTTAGCAGAGTCTGTAACCTGAAGTGTATGTAACCTGAAGCGTATGTAACCCGAGGTACCACTGTAGTCCTTTCAGATGAAATCCATAGGAAGTTGCATTATACTGAACCAGACCATCTAACTCACTATTGTCTGCACTGACTGCCAGCAGCTCTCCAGCTTTACAGGCGTGGAGGGAGGGGGTTTGTCCCATGGCAACTGAAGATGCTGGGGATTGGAGCCCAGGACTTTCTGGGTACAAAGCAAATGCTTGACCACTGAGCTGAAGACCTTGCCCAAGGCCACTGTGGGAGGAGAACCGCTGGTGGCTAAAATTTCTGCTTCCAGTGGCTTGCCCAGGCTCTCACAAGCGAGGGCAGAAAAGTGCTCTTCTCTGCTCCATCCATTTCTATTTCCTTCTTAAAGTAAACAATTTCCCTACCATTTGGAAAAATGGAGGAGAAATAAGTAAGATTGAACTATGTCAGTTCCTGGGTTGGCAGTTTGATCTGATCTCAGGTTTGGAGGTGTGCCAGGGAGCTCAGGAAGGATCCTTTGGATCCAATGGCTTCCCTTGATCTACACCCAAGCAGCTCACAGTGCACACACTATTCAGAGCTCCAAGATTCATACAGCCAGGGACCCAGAAGTGTCTGCAGTGACAAGGATGGGGCCCCTGACTTTGGATCCCCCTCTCTGACATCAGAGATTTCTCTCTACGCCTGCAGAATGGCAGCTCTGGTGCTTCCATAGCTCAGCGGTAGAGTATCTTTTCTTGCATGCAGAAGTTCTCAGGTTCAATCCCCGGCATCTCCAGGTTGGTCTGGGAGCATCTTAAACTCTTGAGATCCACTGCCAGGTGGCATCCACAGATGGACCAATGCTTTCTATGGACCAACACACCTTTCCGTGTTCCTACAGTCTCCAGGATGCCATGTGATCACTGGGCTCCTTAGATTATTTAAAAATAAACAGATTGGAATTTAAGAGCAAAATATGCTGATCATTGATAGAAGTTCACGGTATTGTTCTCCAAGGCCTCACGGCTTTCTAGACTAACAACCAGAGCTGAACAAATCAGCTTCATCTGGTAAGTGACTAGGCCTTATCAAGAATTAGATTTTCTCCAAGAAAATCTTGGGGATTAATTTTTTTGAAGGAAAAAAATAACGTTAAGACCAGGTAAGTAGCTATCCTGCAAAATATGTGTTGATGAGTCCTTGAAGGCCGCTATTGTCCTTTTACCAAAAGCTTCAATTTTTAAAATCACATGCAACTGTTTAGTTGGAAGGAGGTAGATTGAAATCAACAGGGGCCGGTCAATTAGGGCAAATGGGACACTGTCCCAAAAGATTCTGTCTGCTCTCAGCCAGGCTGTGCCTGCCTACCTTCTTACTTACAACCAGCCCAGGGGGTGATGGTGCCACATGCCCCTCAACTGTCCTGGGAAAAGTGTGCCATCCTGTTTTTTCATGTGAGAGCATGGCAGCAATTTTGGTCACCATGATCTCACCCCCCCAAAAAAAATGACCTTTTCAGGGGTTACAATGGTACACGGGTCAAGCAACTCGCCCAGGAGCGCAGCCCGAAACACACACATCCTGGTTTGGGGCCTGGACATGTTGGAGGGCATGCATGATGTGCTGATATGTTAGATCAACAACACAACAGATACTGGAGTGTGAGAGGAACATTAGAAAATGGGTCAGAAGCTCTAGCATTATAATCAGGAAAGATAGCACAATATTCCCCATGTCGGAATGCACCCCAAGAGGCATTATGGCAGTTCAATGACATTCTACGCAGGCAAGAGATGTCAGAGACAGCCTTCAGCCACTCACCCCTTCAGCCTTCAGCCACTCCTGACAATAATGGACATATTTATTTTCAGCTTTCTCGGGTCAACTTATCGAAGAGAATTTGGTGGCCCCATGCAGAGCTGCAAGTTATTCTTAGCGGCTTACTCTACAGTGCGCCATGCAGGGACTTATGGCACTACCAACTGTGGGATTGCAGTCTCCTTTCAACCTTTGAAATGGAGTAGCCCGCCAATATATGCATGGCTCTCAGAAACTTTATTGACACCTGACTGAGAATTATTTAAATAGAGAGAGAGAAAGCGGAAGATGTTTAGCAGAAATAAGCACACAGACATTTTTCCGTCGGAATACATGGGGATAAAGAAATCAGCTGCATTATCGCCCAAGATGGAAGAGGCGAGGCATGGGAAATTCAATGCACTGCGGTTATTTCACCCCTGTTTTTCATTACGTGGGCAACCTCAGAGCTGTACTTGTTAGCATTTAGAAAAAGAAGGGGGGCTTTAGTCTGCTGCAGGGGAGCCATTATTGTTGAAATGTGCTAGCATTATCTTGCTTAAGGAGGTGGGGGCACATATTGTTTATGCAGTCTATTTATCAGTGTAAGAATGTATCTTCCAATATGGCAATATCTCGGGTGGTAATAGCATACAAGAATAAAAGAGTGTTCATGAATAGAAAGTTCCTGCCTGTAGCATGTACATCTGAGATACTAAAGGATTATTTACCTATCATTAAGATATGGATTTTTAAAAAATCTGGTCCAGCTTTTCTTCCAGCGGAAATCATATTAAACTCTCTAGTTATTTTATCTGACTTCTGTTGGGCAGCTTTTCATGAGCATGGCAAACTATATGTGTGTATAATTCAGGAACAGAGAAAGAACACACACACACACACACACACACACACTTACTTTCTTGCTTTCTCTTTGTGTGTGTGTATTCTTAATCTGTTCCTGGTGTGTTTGACTGTTGTGGGGAGGCATTTGATTTTGTTTGCATTTTAATGGGATACTACCTAATTTAACGAGATGCTACCGAATTCCCCCCAGTACACCTGCAAAAATATCCTGTTTGCAGTAGGGAGCTTGCTGTGGGTGTGGGGCAGGCGCAGGATCCCAAACCTTTTTGTTCCTCTGGGATGTCGGGGGGGGGGGAATGTGTCCTGGAGCCAGAGGTACAAGGCACATCGAAACAACACTGTAGAATGAAGTACAAGAGGTTGGGGGCACCAACTTTTAGAGTTGCACAGGGCGCTGCTGAAATTTGAGGGCCCAAATTCCATCACTGCTGAAGCCCACAGAGTAAAAGAAGAGAGATTTTGATCAGGTAGTCTCCTGAGGTACTCTAAGCCTCTCCCTGATTTGGAAGAGAACGGGAGTTGAAATGCCTCTGGATTCTTTGGCTCTAATGTGTTTCCCTCTCCTCCCCAACACACCTTTAAACTGCCCTCCATATGCCCCTCTCTGGCCCTACCAGAACCTGAGCTCCAACACTGGTAGGGTGTCAGGGTTAGAGAGCAAGCTCCAAAGTATCTTATGGTCCCTATGATTCCTTCCTAGGTAAAGGGGTCATAGGTCAGTGTCAAAAGGACTCGGGCTCAATCCCCAGGTAGCTCTGAACCCCTGGAGATCTGCTGCTACTCGTCAGTGCAGGCCATAGTGAGCAGGATGGACCAATGGGTCCAACTCAGTATAAGCAGCTTCCTATCATCCTACGAGAATAGGATTGTAGGTTTAATGCTGGCTCCGTATGTTTTATGTCTGATGATGACTATTGCATTTTTTAAAATGGGCTTCACCTTGTGACAGCTGTTGACTTAAAAGGCAGCTTAAAAAATATCTTAAATAGATAACTACTCAAATAAACATTATACCTCTGGAGAGAAAGGCTCCAGAATGTCAATAGAGAGGTGGTCGTGGGTTTTGAATGCATGAATTTCCCTTTCATTCCACACCCCTCCTTCCATAACTGGTAGGAAATGGACGAGTGGCGCTGTGGTTTAAACCACTGAGCTTGGGCTTGCCGATCAGAAGGTTGGTAGTTCAAATCCCCGCAATGGGGTGAGCTCCCGTTGCTCGGTCCCAGCTCCTGCCAACCTAGCAGTTTGAAAGCACACCAGTGCAAGTAGATAAATAGCTGCTGTGGTGGGAAGGTAAACGGAGTTTCCGTGTGCTCTGGTTTCCATCACGTTTGTCCATTGCATCAGAAGGAGTTTAGTCATGCTGGCCACATGACCCGGAAAGCTGTCTGTGGACAAACGCCACCTCCCTCAGCCTAAAAGCGAGATGAGCGCCACACCCCATAGTCACCTTTGACTGGACTTAACTGTCCAGGGGTTCTTTACCTTCATCTTTTTACCTTTACATTCTGACACCCATCATGGATTCTCCGTTAAGCATGGGTCATTTGGTCTTTCATGGAGCCTTCCTAGTGCTAAATCATACAGGTGGCGTTAGCAGACTGACAGACTTTTTTACTGGCTCATACAAAGCTCAGGGATCCCTTTCCCCAAAGTCCTCCTGCAATAAAATCACATATCTTTTGCAGTAAACTGAGCACAGCTGACACAGGACAGGAGGGAGAGAGCAAGGGAGAGCAGGAGCCTTGTGTTCTGTTTTTATAGATACATAATCCCGGTACAATGATATTGTGTTTATTCATTTTGTTTATTGGTTTGAACATGATTTTTAATGCGCACATAAAAAAAATGTTTTCAAGTTTAATTGCGGTGTCAACCCCATCAGGTTCATCTTTATCTTTGACCACTTTTCTTTCCAGGAAGCAGCCAAGCTAGGTTTTTATTTTATTTTTTTATAGGATCCCCACACATAATAAAGCATCCAAACAACTTTTTCACGTCATCTTCAATGAATTCAGAGGATGCAACAGTTTGCACACTCTCCTGCACACATTTTATTACTCCCACTTTCATTCTACAAGGCTGAAGCGAATCATATAATAAATATGTGTCTTGCACTTGTGAGCTTGATATACTGTTCCCTTCCAAGAGGCTCTTTCTGCTCGTAACTTAGATTGCTGGCAAAAAGCATTCCCCATTCAGCTTCTCAGGTTAGCAATGTTTTATAAAGCCTTACAAGGGAAATAATGATAATAATTAATGTTGTGCCGGATATTCACCACGTGAGATTATCACAGCCAACAGAGCTGCTTCAGGAAAGGAGGAATGTTTGCTGCATAATAGTGCTCCCTCCTAGAAAAAGAACAGAAGTTCACCAGAATATCTTGGGCACCTCATTCAATACAATGGCCTTTATGATGTGCTTGGTTTTTCACCCTCCAGTAACACCGTATGACAATATTTACCTCTCAAAGAAATGCAGGTGGAACAGTGGAGGCAGGTACATTTGGATCAAGGGAGAACAGTATGCGTGGGGTTTAAGCAGAGGTTGTAGGACCATCTGTCATGGATGCTTTAGTTGAGATTCCAGCATTGCAGGATGTTGGACTAAAGGACACTCAGGGGGTGCAAGGAGTGCGGGGCACCCAGGCGCCAAATTCGGGGGGGCACCAAATGTATACCTACTGTATACTGGTTCCTCTCGATCGGCGGCAGTGAAAAGCCCTGCTCCTGCTCCATCGCTCTGTTACTCCGTAGCATCAAATACCACTGACGAGTCAGGAAACAAAAGCAGTTACAGGTGAGTGATTTTCCTCCCCCAAAAAAGCAAAAAAGGTCAACAACTTTGAGTTCTCCAGTTCTCCTCCCCTAAAAAAAGGTCAACAACTTCGACTTCCCCCCTGCCCCCAAAAAGCTCAATAAAAGTTAATTTGGGGGCGGCTAAACTAAATTTGGGGCGCTGTGGGCAGATCTTTGCACCCTGACGGTGCATATGCTAAAGACAGTCCTGGTTCCTTCCACCTCTACAATGCTATGCTATGATTCCCCCAATCCCAGTCTGCACTCAGACAGTCTCCATCTGCCTGCCCTCTTACTTGCAACTAGACCACGGGCTGTCAGTTTGCTCCTCCTTAATTTCAGTGCTGCCCTTGTAGATGGGTTTGAAGAAGATGGGGGCAAATTGAGAATTAGTTGGCTCCACCTATCCTTGCCTCTGGCCCCACCTACTGTTGGTCTCCCTGCATTCTGCCCTGCAAGTCTGAATTTTCCTACCACTTGCCACTGGGTAGGAAATAGTGCTGGGCAAACCCCTCACTGATTTGATTCATAATTGGTTTCAGAATATCAAGCTTTTCCTCTTCAATATGGAGTTCAAGAAGATTCAGGCCAAACAAAAGGAAGTACTTCTTCAGCTAGCATGTTTTTGAAAGTTTGGATACTTCTGTCCCTATAATTCCCAAAAGGCATTCCCTAAAAAAAAACCCCAATCCATATAGGGAATATATGATTTGTTGGGGGTACACATTATTTAGCTGGAGAACAACATTGCAAAATTCAGGTAAGGGCAAATTTTGAATGATGGGTACACATTATTTATCCATCAGAAGGTAATTCTGTATAGGGAAGTTTTTCTTTTGATGCTTAATGTTTTATTATGTTTTTATATATGTTGGAAGCTGTCCAGAGTGCTGGGGCAACCAATATGATGTGTATTGTATAAATAGTAAAATTATCATTATTGAATGGGATGTCCCTATTTTCATCAGAGAAATGTTGGAAGGCAGGCAAGGGGGTAGATCTTCCTCAACCTCCCAACCCAAGACCATTTAAAAGCAAAACATCTAGACATCCAAGCAGGGCCGGATTTAGGTTTGGTGAGGCCCTAAGCTGCTGAAGGTAATGGGGCCCTTTACATGTCCAGCTGTCCTTTGTCAACAACAAATTGTTGCTGTTTTTTGTGTTGAATATATGCTATATGGTAATTTATGGGCCTAATAGGTATCTAGATCCATTTATTTGCACATAACAAAATATGTATTTTATCAAAGTAATTGTGATATTTTATGGAGCAGGCTAGCAAGCGGGGCCCATTACTTACATCATAGGAGCCTACACAAAACACTGTTGCTGTATGTAGGTATTATTTTATTTGTTTTTTTTATCTTATATTTTGGAAATGTACATCCAGTGTTTTTTTTTCCTTTTAATTTTTTTTGGGCCCTAAGCTATAGTTTGTTTAGCTTAGACGTAAATCCGGCATTGGATCCCAGCAATTAGATCTGAGATTTACCACATTCAAAGCACAACACTGAGATATGCCCTCTCCCTTGGGCCCATTTTGAATTAAAGTGTCTAAAATTTGTCAGCGGTTCCTCATGTTTACTCTTTGGTGGCAGAACAATTTAATGTACCCTAATTTGTTTGTTGAATTTGGGGATGATTCTGCTACCTGTTGTATGTTGGTACCTTTAGTCACGTGTGTGTGTGTGTGTGTGCGCGTGTGTGCGTGTTTGTATATCTATATCTATAAAGATAGATGAATGGATAAAGATAGCTATAGGCTACACAAGAGCTGCCTCTCCAGTTGTAGCTATAGGTATAAAATATCTTTAACCTCTTTTGTCAGTCTGGAATGTGTTGCACTGGAGACAAGAAGAGATTTTGAGGCATCTTTTTAATGCCACTCAAGAATCCATCTGCAGAATACAAGCGGATAAATTCCTCACATCTCAACAACCATTTCTCACCTCATAAGAGAAAAGCAAAACTGCAACTCCTGCCACCCCATGTTCTTAATTCACTCTTCTTCTTTTTTGCAATTCAGTGTTTATTGATTTTAAATATTGAATCCACTCACCACAAAAGAAGCAAAGAAAAAAACAAATCACATCAAATAATTTTTTTTAAAAAAATGTTACATATAAAATAAAGTTCTTCGATACGTTGAGATTTCTGACATCCTCAGTATGGGTTCTTTGTTTCCTTGCTGGCTGCATATTGTATGACCTTTAACTAATCATAAATTATCTATAATCTTTGTAGCATATAGCATTGCAGAAGTTAATCAAAGCACGTCAAAGACTTCATATGGGAGCATTGTTCTTTAAATGTAATAAGTATATATCCCATTCTTTGTTAAACTTTTGGTTTGTCTGGTTCCTAACTTTTTCTGTCATCTTTGCCAATTCTACTTGATCAAATAATTTCACCTGCCGCTCCATTTCAGTTGGTATTTTGTCTCCCTTCCACCATTTGTCTATCAGCGTTCTCGCAGCAGTGGTTGAATACATGAATACCTTCCTCAGTTCCTTTGGAATATTTGCCACCATGATGCCTAAATTGGAAGGCTTCTGGTTTGTTGATGAAAGTTAGTTTAAACAGTTCTTAATACATTCCAATAAGAATTCACTTGGGCTGCATAGCACCAGCCCTGTTTTTGAGGGCTGCTTCCAGATACATCAGCATCTGTGGTATTTCCCAATTGTGAAATGGGAAGCATCATCTGCAAGGCTGTAATAGTGTAGATCTTCACTCGGCCCTTCTTCCCAGCCTGGCACGGGTGCCATTTTGTGGTTCATTTCAGATGCCAAAATGTCTTGAGCCAGCCCTGTCAATGAACATCTTGGGGATTTCTCAAGAGGACACTGTGTTGTGGAGTTTTGCCCTATCTTCCTCTCACCGTGGCTTTTCAGTACTCCCTATCCTTTAATGCTACACTGGACACAATTCCAAATACCATCATGAGGTGCCTAGCAGCTGACGCATAAATGGTTGGCCGTGCTTATCATACTTCCTAGTTTCAGGAGACCACAGGTGGAGGATACCGAACAAGAGCAAATAAATCATTCACGATGAAGCTACTTGAAAATTTGGCAGATGTTGCTGTGATTAACTGAAGGCTTGCTCTGGAATGTTGGTTTGGCACAAGGTTAAATGCACATGAATGAATCTGTCTGCATACTTAGACACTGCCGTGAAACTTAGTTCTCATAAAAATGGAGGCCGGGGGGGGGGCTGTTTTCTAGCTTGTTGACAACAGTTTACTATACTTGCGTATCTACATATGGAGACCCGCCACATGAAAGTCCGAGCTGGTTAGGATATAAAGAGTTCTATGCTCCAGACAGATAGTATTCAGAAATTTGTCAAACCGCATCTGTATATGTGTGTATATTTGCCCAGGTTGGGAGGGTGTCTGTCTTTAGCCTTTGAAAAATACCACTTTCAACTCCGAGATCACATACTGAAAGGGCTAATTTGTGTATCACAGCCGTTCTGTATCCTAACAAGGAAATTCTGGTGCTTATGAGTGCTTTCTCGGTGAAGAGATACCAGTCATGGTAGACAAGATGCCTTAAAAATAAAGTTCTTGCTGTTAAAAAGGTAAAGGGACCCCTGACCATTAGGTCCAGTCGTGACCGACTCTGGGGTTGTGGTGCTCATCTCGCTTTATTGGCTGAGGGAGCCAGCGTACAGCTTCCAGGTCATGTGGCCAACATGACTAAGCCGCTTCTGGCGAACCAGAGCAGTGCACGGAAACGCTGTTTACCTTCCCGCCGGAGCGGTACCTATTTATCTACTTGCATTTTGATGTGCTTTCGAACTGATAGGTTGGCAGGAGCAGGGACCAAGCAACGGGAGCTCATCCCGTTGCGGGGATTCGAACTGCCGACCTTCTGATCAGCAAGTCCTAGGCTCTGTGGTTTAACCCACAGCGCCACCTGTGTCCCTTTGTTGCTATTAGGATTGTATTAATGGTTTTCCTTCTATTCATCTGTGACAACTTTTCTTACAATCAAGTGGTACCTAAATGTCATGAAATAAACAAACAAACATTCCCCAGCCATCAATTTATTTATTTTTTTAAAGCCCTGGGGTTGGGAGGGAAGAAGAAGCATTTTTGTCAGGCAAAGAAAACCTAATTGAGAGAAGAGTCATAGCTTTGTGGAGAGCAAATACTTTTTATGTCTTTGGTGTCTTCAGGTAAGGTTGCGAAAATACCCCATTTGAACCATGCATAGTCACTGAGGTTGGACAATAAAGCCGTACCTTGGAAGTTGAACGGAAGCTGTTCAGAAACCAAAGCACAGTTTCTGATTGGCTGCAGGAAGCTCCTGCAGCCAATCGGAAGCCATGGAAGGCCTGTCGGGTGTTCGGCTTCCAAAAATAGTTCACAAACCGGAACACTCACTTCCTGGTTTGTGGTGTTCAGGAGCCAAAACGTTCGAGAACTAAGCTGTTCAAAAACCAAAGTATGACTGCACTGAACTTGAGTCTGTAAGTCTGGAAGATCTGCTCCCTGCCTTGCAAGCTGTTTTTCCACCTGACCTGGGAAAATGGGGTCCTGACTGACTGCTGAGACTGCTGAACAAACTCTTGGGCTGGGGTATTGGTTTTGTTGACAGGGTTTAATTTGCTGTTATTGATATTGTTGTTGTTGTTGTTATTTCTTTATAATGATTTATGAAGGAATTGTTCAATTTGGTTGTATAATTTTAAATGAACTATTTATTGTTTATGACTACTTCTGCTGTGTTTTGAATTGTGTAACCCCTTTGCATGTTGTAAACTGCCTTAAGCATTGTTTAACTGAGGAAAGGAAGCATACAAATAAATAGAAGTATGTCTATGACAGCTTCCCATGTAATTGGGGGTCATGACTGAAAAGGCCCTGTTCTAGTAATGACCTTCTGAACTTCACTAGGTGTTGGTACACCCAAAAGGGCCTTCCCAGCAGACCTCAATTCACAAGCAGCACAGTTCATGGAAGAGCTGCTCTCCTTCAGCAGCAGATGTTAGGAACCAGCAGTTTTATGCAATTTAAGATGCAGGTTCGAGTTGAAAATGGAAACTAAGAGACTTGGGCCTACGTGCCACAGACAAGGAGATTCCCACATAAGCCAAAAGAAGTCTAGTGGAATTAATTTTAAGTAGTTAATAAATAATATTTTTATTCTACAGTGTGTGTGTTTTGCTTTCTAATGTTAGATTAAAATAAAAAATAAAGTCCCGTAGTTAAATGATTCACCCCAAAGATTATTTTAATTTGGGTCTTAGCTGGCTGGTTTGTTTTGCTTCTGTTTCACAGGAGGAAAATGGACTATTTCCTCCTGGCCCCCAGCTCCCCGCCCAGCATCTTTCCCTCCCCTCTGCATCTGAATAGTCGAGATTGACATTAAAAAGTACTTCAAGGGTTGAACTCTCCTGCAGCACACAAATACAGTGGATTTCTGTATATCTTTAAATGTTTTATATGTCCCGTCATATATAATTTATTATGTTGTGAAGCCGAGTCCTTCATTGAATGAATTTTTTTTTACTGTCAGAGCCTGGGGTACTTTAGTTTGATGATTTAAAACTCCCAATGCACTCGTAGCAAACAGCACTTTATTATTATTATTACAGCCTGTTTGTCCAACAGGTCAAATTCTCAGCACTGCAGGACATTTCTCCTGCTCTAGTGTTATTTCAGGGAACAAGTCCCTTAGCCAATGTTGATTCACTGTGTGAGGGAACAGGGTAGGTCTTCCACACAGGGAAGCATGGATGGGGCCCAGAGAGAAAATGAAGAAGATACATCTAATGCTGTCCCAAAACCTGCCTTCCAATTTCCCAAACGATTTCTTCCCTCGTGAAAGAGGCTTCAATGTTTCTGCCTCATTCACAGGGAATTTTAGAAATTCTTTAGAGTTTTGGTGGGTGTTGGGTTGAGCTTACCTTAAGAATATGAGAACTACAATAACACCCCCCTTTTTTGTAAGGTACACAATATCTCTTTTTATTATTCTGCTTTGTTTTGGGTACTATTTCTTCTTTCTTCTTCTTTTGTGTGTCTCATCTTACTCTGCACACTTGTAATTTTGTGCTTTTTATTTTTCAATAAAGAATGCAAAGTAAAAAAAAGAATACGTGAATGTTGTTCTTCTGTTTCACTGTTCTCTCTGTATTATTTTATTTTATTGTAACCAATAGGTATAACTACCTACCTGTTTATGTGTGGAAAGTTCAATAAAAAGAAGTTTTTTAAAAAAAATAAAAAGGACGAGAAGCTAATAAAACAGGATGAATGAATGAATGAATCGATTTATTATGGTCACAGACCAGAAATACAGACATATACAGCAATAGAGAACATGTAAACAGTGTTTTTTTCTGGGCAGACGCAGTAGTACACACACCCCTGAACATTTTGTGAATCTTTGTACTTTTGTCCATTTACTGTATTTATTCTTCCCGATTTGAACTATAAAATGATTATTTCTTGAGTCAAAATGAGAGTACCCCTAAACATTTTTTAAGAAAAAAAGCACTGCATGTAAATATACATAGATTAAAATTAAACTCTATAAGCTAGAGCATGATAATATAGATATAAAACATTTGAAATATGTAGGTTAAGACCTTAACCGCTAATTTAAAATATGCATGTTAAGACATTGGCCATTAGATTCATTCAGGGCTTGTCTTCTTAGTTTAAGGTAATCTCTGGTTCCCTGTCCTTTGTTAGATATTTTAAGGAGTGGTCATCAGATCTGCTTGGCGTTCGTTGCATAACTGGAGTGATAAATATTGAATGTAAGTCCCTAGAGTTCTTCTTCTTTGGCGATCACTCGTAGCCAAGTAAGATTGTATTCCATAAACACAGTTTTAACAATGAGTCTGTAAGTGACTATGGAAGCCAATTCTGGATCCACACGTCCTTCCACAGTGGGGACATTGGTTTCCGGGTGGGAGTTGATCACAGTGTGGATTTGCTAAGCATGCCTTCCTCCTAGCACATTTCAGGTCATGTGGGCGGGGAGGGGGGGTTGCAGTGATTTTTAGGAAGTCATTAGTCTGCACCAGGCGTCCTACTGGGAAGACCCAGTTTTCTGAGTGCATGTTCTGGAAGTTGGGCAATAGGGGCAGTACAGGATTCCTTTTGGTGTACCGACCTCCCCGCTGCACCAAGGATTCCCTGTCCGAGCTGCTTCAGGTCGTGGCGGATGTTCTCCTGGAGACACCTAGTTTGGTTGTCCTGGGGGATTTTAACATCCACGCCGACACGACCTTACAAGGGGCCGCTCGGGACTTCGTGGAAAGCATGGCCTCCATGGGGCTGTCCCTGAATAAGTTGGGCCCAACTCATAGTCATGGACATGCCTTAGACCTGGTATTCACCTCTAGCGACGTGGGTGATCTGACACTAAGTAAAAATGAAACCAAAGAAGTGCCATGGTCAGATCACTTCCTGGTGCAACTGGACTTCTCCGCGACCCTTCCCCTCTGCAGGGAGGTGGGACCAATTCGGATGGTCCGCCCCCGCCACTTAATGGATCCAAATGGTTTCCAGAGAGTGTTAGGGGATGCTTTATCCCATGTTGATGGCCTTTCAGCTGACTCCCTGGTGGCCCGCTGGAATGCGGAGTTAACCAGGGCTATCGACTGTCTGGCTCCGAAGCGCCCTCTCCGATTGCATGGAGCCCGGACAGCCCCGTGGTTTTCTTCGGAGCTGAGGGCGATGAAACAATCGCTGAGACGGCTAGAGCGTCGGTGGCAGAAAACTCACTCCGAATCTGACCGGACACAGGTTAGAGCTCAACGTCGAGCCTACCAAGTGGCGATAGCGACGGCGAAGAAGACTTTCTTCACCGCCTCTATTGCATCTGCAGAAAATAGTAGCAGGAGACTCTTTCAGGTGGTCCGCAACTTAACGGAACCACCTTTACCATCGGGGCCTTGTAAAGACCCCAAGATCTCCTGCAACGATTTTGCAACGTTTTTTGCAGATAAAATCACTCATATTCGGAAGGAGCTAGACACCACCGTGGGAGCAGGGCTGGGGCGGGAGAGTGCTAGAGCCCTGTCTGGTCAAGTTGCATGGAATCAATTTCAATCCGTTACCCCCGAGGATGTGGACAGGCTGCTTGGACGCGTGAAACCAACCACCTGTCTCCTTGATCCTTGCCCATCCTGGCTTATAAAAGCTAGCCGGGAAGGGCTGGGCGATGGGCTCTGCGGGGTGGTGAATGCTTCCCTCTGTGAGGGAACATTCCCAGATCCGCTGAAAGAGGCGGTCATTAAACCGCTTCTTAAAAAACCATCTTTAGACCCGGCCAGTATGGCCAACTATCGCCCAGTCTCAAATCTTCCATTCTTGGGCAAGGTGATTGAGCGTGTGGTTGCTGAACAACTCCAGGCACGCCTGGAGGATGCGGACCATTTGGATCCCTTCCAATCAGGGTTCAGGCCTCATCATGGGACTGAAACTGCCTTGGTCGCACTGGTTGATGATCTCCGGCGAGCTAGGGACAAAGGTGAGAGTTGTTTCCTAGTTCTGCTGGATCTCTCAGCGGCCTTTGATACAATCGACCATAACATCCTTCTGGACCGTCTAGAGGGGTTGGGAGCTGGGGGCACTGTTATACAGTGGTTTCGCTCCTTTCTCCTGGGCCGTGTTCAGAAAGTGGTGGTGGGGGATGAGTGTTCAGACCCTTGGGCCCTCACTTGTGGGGTGCCTCAGGGTTCCGTCCTCTCCCCCATGCTTTTTAACATCTATATGAAGCCGCTGGGAGAGATCATCAGGGGGTTTGGACTGGGTGTCCATCAATATGCAGATGATACCCAGCTCTACCTTTCTTTCAAATCAGAACCAGTGAAGGCGGTGAAGGTCCTGTGTGAGTGCCTGGAGGCGGTTGGAGGATGGATGGCGGCTAATGGATTGTAGTTGAATCCTGACAAGACAGAAGTACTGTTTTTGGGGGACAGGGGGCGGGCTGGTGTGGAGGACTCCCTGGTCCTGAATGGGGTAACTGTGCCCCTGAAGGACCAGGTGCGTAGCCTGGGAGTCATTTTGGACTCACAGCTGTCCATGGAGGCACAGGTCAATTCTGTATCCAGGGCAGCTGTCTACCAACTCCACCTGGTACGCAGGCTGAGACCCTACCTGCCCGCTGACTGTCTGGCCAGAGTGGTGCATGCTCTAGTTATCTCCCGCTTGGACTACTGCAATGCGCTCTACGTGGGGCTACCTTTGAAGGTGACTCGGAAACTACAACTAATCCAGAATGCGGCAGCTAGACTGGTGACTGGGGGCGGCCGCCGAGACCACATAACACCGGTCTTGAAAGACCTACATTGGCTCCCAGTACGTTTCCGAGCACAATTCAAAGTGTTGGTGTTGACCTTTAAAGCCCTAAACGGCTTCAGCCCAGTATACCTGAAGGAGCGTCTCCACCCCCATCGTTCTGCCCGGACACTGAGGTCCAGCGCCGAGGGCCTTCTGGCGGTTCCCTCATTGCGAGAAGCGAAGCTACAGGGAACCAGGCAGAGGGCCTTTTCGGTGGTGGCGCCCGCCCTGTGGAATGCCCTCCCATCGGATGTCAAGGTGATGGAAAACTACCTGACATTCAGAAAACATCTTAAGGCGGCCCTATTCAGGGAAGCTTTTAATGTATGATATTTTAATGTTTTTTTGGTTTCTGTGGAAGCCGCCCAGAGTGGCTGGGGAAACCCAGCCAGATGGGCGGGGTACAAATAATAAATTATTATTATTATTATTATTATTATTTCTCCCTTGCAACCTGAGTTCAGGGGTCTTCAAAGCCCATGACACCTTTGGTAAAGGCTGTTCTCCAACTGGAGCGCACGCAGACCAGTGTTTCCCAGTTGTCAGTGTTTATACTACAGTTTTTTTAAAAGATTTGCCTTGAGACAGTCTTTATATAACAGGGCATGAGTAACAGTTTCAACTTCCTCCAAAATGCAAGGACACAAGGTGGTCACATGGTTCTCTGCCTCCCACAACAACCCTGTAGGAGGAAGAGGCGTGCAGGGAGAGCGCACCGCCCTTGGCAGCGCGATCCCGGTGGGGTGCCATAGTGGCTGCCCCCCCACCCACACTGGGTGCCACGCCCCTATGCGCAGCACGCCACGCCCCCAGGACACATGCCAGCCCCGCCCCCGTCTGCTCTCCCCCACTGCTCCACACCTCTACAGGCTGGTGTGGAGAACACTCTGGTCCTGAATGGGGTGATTTTTTGCCTGGAAGTCATTTTGGACTCACAGCTGTACATGCAGGCGCAGGTCAATTCTGTGTCCAGTGCAGCTGTCTACCGGCTCCATCTGGTATGCAGGCTGAGACCCTTTCTGCCCGCAGACTGTCTCGCCAGAGTGGTGCATGCTCTGGTTATCTCCCGCTTGAACTACTACAATGCGTTCTACGTGGGGCTACATTTGAAGGTGACCTGGAAACTACAACTAATCCAGAATGCAGCAGCTAGACTGGTGACTGGGAGTGGCTGCTGAGACCATATAACACTGGTCCTGAAAGACCTACAGTGGCTCCCAGTACATTTCCGAGCACAATTCAAAGTGTTAATGCTGACCTTTAAAGCCCTAAACAGCCTCAGTCCAGTATACCTGAAGGAGCGTCTCCACCCCTATCATTCAGCCTGGACACTGAGGTCCAGCGCCGAGGGCCTTCTGACAGTTCCCTCACTGCAGTAAGTGAAGTTACAGGGAACCAGGCAGAGGGCCTTCTCGGTAGTGGTTCCCGCTCTGTGGAACACTCTCCCACCAGATGTCAAGGAAATAAAAAAGTATCTGACTTTTAGAAGATTTCTGAAGACCACCCTGTTTAGGGAAGTTTTTAATGTTTGATGTTTTATCACTTTAATAATAATAATAATAATAATAATAATAATAATAATAATAATATTCTATTGGGAACCACTGAGAGTGGCTGGGGAAACCCAGCCAGATGAGAAGGGTATAAATAAATTGTTGTTGTTGTTGTTGTTGTTACTACTACTACTACTACTGTAATGTAGGTTAGGCTAAGGGATGTGCCCAAAAATGAACTGACAATTCAATGGCTATTATTATTATTATTATTATTATTATTATTATTATTATTATTATTTTATATCTGCAGATGGATGTCAGAGTAACAGGGCCAGAAACACCTCAGTAGGGAGGGACTTCCACATATGAGGTGCCACCAGTAAAAAGGCCTTTTACCAGGACCAAATTCCTCAGACTGCAGAGGCACTGCCATGACAACCTCATATGCGATCAATGGTTCCCCCCCCCCAAGATGGCAAAACTCCTTTGGCAACAAGGAACCAAGCTTCTAGTGCCATCAGCCCAATCTTACGCAATACTCTGCCAACAGAAATTCAGCAGGTGCCTTCTGTTTCTACCTTTAAATACCTACTGAAAACTTTTTTTTTTATTCTGCCAGGCTTAGGCTGGCAATTAAAGGCATGTCTTCCTATAACAGTTAGGTGATCTCTGTTTTTATATATTTGTGGTTTTTATTGTATGGCTTTTGTATATAGTTGCTGCAAACTGCTCAGATTTTTTTTTTTTTTTAATGAGTAGCAGCATATTAGTATTCTTATAACTAAATGCGTACATACATTTCCCCACTTTAAGCAAAAGCGACTAAAATACATATTCACCATCACTTGGGAAGTTTTGACAAAGGAAGAGACCTGCCTTGGACGGAAAGCTTTACAGCGATGTGAAACTTCTTGAATGGGTGTTAGGCTAAATCTGACAGGGTGTGGATGCCCTCCTAGAGCCGTTTGCTTCTTCTTCTCTCTATATGTTTGGTCGATGCTGAGCCTATTAAGTTGGCATCAAATCAGTGGCAGTACACAAACTCTCTGAGTGCTAGAGAAGTCAGCATCTGTCCTCTTACCTGACACTTCTGCCTCCTTTTACTGATGTTAAAAAAGAAATTTCTACTGTCAGTCATATAACCAATTCACTTTGTTCACAGGCAGTGACAACCTTGTTGTTTTTCTCTCCCACCACAGAACCAACTTCAGTGAATTAGCATCCTCAAAATTTAGACGAGCTCATTAGTCTGAATAAATTTGAAAGCTGCTGTTCAGACCTTCTTTATTATTATTATTATTTTAGCAGTATGGTTCTTAGTGGATTATATATATATATATATATATATATATATATATATATATATATATATATATGGTTCCTAAGTATACATTTTAGAATTTTTTTTTTTTTAAATGCTTTTTATTATATTTTCTTCATCATACACAACCAAAAAGAAAGGCACAACCAAAAAGAGACATTAAAAATTAGACAGAAGAAGGAAAAATAAAGAGAGAAAAGTGAAAGAAAAGAGAAAACACATACGTTGCATCGACTTCCCTCCCTCCTGATTTCGGGTTTCTACTTTTAATAAAATCATATTACAGCTGGTGTTAGTTTTTAGTTTATAACATCGGAAGAGTTAAATCAAACCTACTGCAGTTGTTGTGTTACCAGAGTTGCCTTCACTATATACCATAAATTTATTCCAATCCTCTTTTAACTTTGTATTTTTTTGATTTCTGATTCTTTGCGTCATTCTTGCCAATTCTATAAAATCATATAATTTCAGTTGCCAATCCTTCACCGTTGGTGTAGTTGGGTTTTTCCAGTTTTGGGCGATTAGCATTCTAGCCGCAGCTGTTGCGTATTGGAACAGGGTTTTGTCTTTTTCTGGTATTTCTTTTCCAACCATCCCTAGTAAAAAGGCCTCTGGTTTCTTGGGAAATGTGAGTCTAAATATTTTTTTTAGTTCATCATATATCTGATTCCAAAATTTTTTTATTTCCTCACATGTCCACCACATATGTATAAAATTCCCTTCATTTGTTTTACATCTCCAGCAGGCCTTGTTACCGGTCTTGTACATCCTATTTAATTTTTCTGGTGTTAAATACCATCTGTATATCATCTTTTCTAGATTTTCTCTAATTGCCACACTTGCTGTGAATTTTATTCCCTGATTCCATAGTTTCGACCATTTCTCGTATTCTATGTTGTGTCCCAAGTCTCTAGCCCACTTTACCATAACCTCTTTAGTTTCTACATCTTTTGTGTCTTCTTCCAATAAAATATTATACAATTTGGATAATAATTTAGATTTGCTTTCAATTATTTCGATTTGAAATTTTGATTTCTTTTCATTCATTCCTACTTTCTTGTCTTCCGTCCATCTTGCATTGATCTGATGGTACTGTAGCCACCCCTTCAACTTTCCTTTCAGTTCCTCGTACGGTTTTAGTTTCCAATTTTCATGGGAGCGTGTCAATAAATCTTCGTATGTTAAGTTTTTCTCATCCAAATTTGTTTTTTTAACTGATAAAATGTCTATTGGGGACAGCCACCAGGGTGTTCTTGGTTCTAACAGTTTTTTATTTCTTTCCCAAACTTCATATAATGGCCCTCTAATAATATGATTTGAAAAACCCTTATGTGTTTTTCCTTTATTTAGCCAAAGGTAGGCGTGCCAACCCCACCTGTTGTCTACACCTTCAAGTTCCAACAGATCCGTGTTCTCCAAAGTTATCCAATCTTTCACCCAACTTAGGCAGGCAGCTTCATAGTATAATTTTAGGTTGGGTACCGCCATCCCCCCTCTCTCCTTTCGGTCTGTAAGTAGTTTGTATCTGATCCTTGGTCTTTTTCCCTGCCATATAAATCTTGAGAGTACTTTCTGCCAATCTTTAAATATTTTAGTCCCTCTAATGACCGGGATATTCTGAAAAAGGAACAACATCTTGGGGAGAGTGTTCATTTTTATCGCCTCCATCCTACCGAGCCACGAGAGGTTAACTCTGCTCCAAACATCCAGATCTTTTTTAATTTTATTCCAGGTCGTTGTATAATTATCTTCAATTAAATTTATATTTTTAGGTGTAAGCCAAATACCTAAATATTTTACTTTTTTAGTCACTTTAATTCCATGTTGGCTCTCTAAATTTTCTTTTATATCATTTCTCAAATTCTTTGTTAATATTTTGGTCTTTGATTTATTCAGTTTAAATCCTGCTAATCTGCCGTATTCTTCTAATATTTCCAGCGCCTTTTCGATGCTCCCTTGCGGTTCTTCTACGGATAACATCAAGTCATCTGCGTAGGCTTTTAGTTTGAACTCTTTTAATCCTATCTTGATCCCTTTGATCTCCGGTGTTGATCTTATTTTATTTGCCAAAACTTCTAAAACCGTAATGAATAAGAGCGGTGAGAGGGGGCAACCTTGCCTGGTTCCTTTTTCAATTTGAAACGTGTTTGTAAGATTGTTATTTATCACCAGTTTGGCAGATTGGTTTGAATATATTGCCTGTATTCCTCTCAAGAATTCTCCCTCTATCCCGGCTTCTTCCATGGTCTTTAGTAGAAACTGCCACGAGATATTATCGAACGCCTTTTCGGCATCTATGAAAATCAAGGCCGCTGGTATGTTGTTGTTAGTTTCCAGATATTCGATTAGGTTTATAGTGTGTCTCACATTGTCCTTCAGGAATCTATTTGGTAAAAAACCTACTTGGTCTTTGTGAATTAAGTTCAATAGGCACTTTTTTAATCTATTTGCCATAATATCGGCGTATATTTTGTAATCGTTGTTCAATAGGGATATTGGCCTGTAATTTTTAATACACATTTTATCTACATCCGGTTTTGGAATTAATGTTATGAAAGCTTCCCTCCACGACTCAGGTATTTTCCCTCCTCTCAAGATGTTGTTCATTGTGTCACAGAGCACCGATGATAGTTGATTTCCTAAGACTTTATAATATTTGGCCGAAAGACCATCTGGGCCTGGAGCTTTTCCTGCTTTCATTTTTTTTATAGCATTTTGAACCTCTTCTATGTTAATGGGTTTGTTTAGTTGAAATCTTTCTTCCTCCCCGATGGTCTTTCCTTTGTGTCTTTTTAGATATCTTTCTATTTGCGTTAGGTCCTCTTCCCCCTTCTTATATAATTCTTCATAGAATTCCAGAAATTTCTTTTGTATTTTAATTGGGTCTACTATCAGATCTTCCTCTACTTTTATTTTATTTATCATATTCTGTTTCTGTCTTTTTCTCAATTGCCAGGCCAGAAATTTCCCTATTTTGTTCGCTGACTCAAAGTATCTTTGCTTCATTAGTTTGATTTTCCATTCAATTTCTTGACTCGTCAGCATCGAATATTGTGTTTGTAACATTTTTATTGCTCGGATACTTTGTTCATCCTTCGGGTGATCTGTTAATTTTTTCTCATGCTCTCTTAGCTGCTTAAGTATTTCTTCTTTCTTCTGCTGTCTTATCTTCTTCTTGTAGTTGTTTTGCTGAATAAATAGACCTCTTATCACCGCCTTACTAGCGTCCCAGACCACTTCTATGCTTGTTCCTGTATTTAGATTTAAGTTAAAATATTCTTTTAGGGTGGTTTTGGCCTTTTCAATAACATCGTCATTTTCTAATAGGTATTCATTTAATCTCCATCTGAAACTTCCCTGTGTTATCCCTTTAATTTCCAAAGTTGTCATATTATGATCCGAAAATGTTCTTGGGTGAATTTCGCAATTTATTGTTCTTAGGGTAAGTGCTCTCGAGGTCCAGATCTGATCTATTCTGCCCCAGCTTTTATGTGCTTCGGAAAAGAAGGTGAACTGCTTTTCTGTTGGGTGTTTGTATCTCCATATATCTATTAAGTCTAGGTTTTCTTCCAAATCTTGGAATGATTTCGGTAACTTTCCTTGATTTTGTTTTCTATTTTCCGTTTGTCTATCCCTTTCTGGTGACGGCACCGCGTTGAAGTCTCCCAATAGAATCGTCTTGTTGTTATCTAACTCTAATAATACTTGTTCTAATTTCTTGAAAAACTCAGATTTGTTTGTATTTGGGGCATAAATGTTAACTACATTAATCTTTTCTCCCTGGAAATTGATTTGAACCCCTAGTATCCTCCCCTCCTCATCCTTGTATATCATTTTTGGTTCCCATTTTTCCTTCACATATACTACCACCCCCTTTTTTTTTCCTTCCGTAGAGTTTATAAATTCTGTGCCCAAGAGTTTGTTTGTTAAGACATGTTTATGCTTTTTAGCTACATGAGTTTCTTGAATACAGATTACATCCAGTTTTTCCTTTTTCAACACATTTGCAATTTTATTCCTTTTGGCTTTTTCGTTCAAACCGTTTACATTCCATGTTACGATTTTAAGGTTCATTATCACTTTTATCTACTAATGAGTCAGTAATTTCCCGGTTTGGTTTTTTCTGTTTAGATTCGGGTGGTTTTGTCTTCTGTTTGTTCTTCGACCTCTTCCTCCTCCTCCTCCTCCCCCCCTCCCCCTCGTCCCCTCCTCCTCTGGCTCCTCCCTCCCTCTCTAGTCTCTCCTCTAGACACCCCTCCCTTCTTTCTTCCCTCTCTCCATCCCTCTCCCCATATCTTTCCTCTACCCCCCCGAGGTCCTTTTCATATCTACGTAGAAATTTACTGACTTCCTGATTGTCAGTTATCTTAAATCTTTTCCCCTTGTAAAAAAAGGAAATCCCTTCTGGGAATTCCCATCTATGTTGTATGCCATTTTTCCTTAAAATGCCGACTATTTGTTTGTAGCCCTCTCTTTTTCGAAGTAATCTGATTGGAATTTCTTTGAGGATAATAATTGGTTTTCCGTCGATTACCAATTTCTTCTGGTAGCTCTCCCTCAAAATCATATTTCTCATGTCTATCGATTTAAAGATCACTAGGCAATCTCCTGGGACTTTTTTCAATCTATTTTGTTTGGGTCTTATTTTTATTCTAAAAGCGTTTTCTATTTTTTGCGCAACCTCTTCTTCTTTCAATACAAGCCAAGTCGCAAGTTCTTTAATCATTTTCCCTTTTATGTCTTCCTCTCTTTCTTCCCCTATTCCTCTGAATTTTAGGTTTAACTGCTTTTGTTTCATCTCCATCAAGGCTAGGTTGTCTAACACCTGTTCTTGAGTTTTACTCAATTCTCCAAAATTTTCTTTAGTTTTTTCAGCTTCTTTTCTCTGGTCTCTCAAATCTTTTTGCATTTTTTTATTTAGTTCTTCTAAAGACTTTGTTTTGACTGTTAAATCTTTTATTTTGTTTGAGAGTTCCCCTGTAACAGCTTCAATCTTTTTATCAAAGGATTCCTGCATCTCTCCTAACTTTTTTTCTATACGTGTCTCATTCTGTCTGAATTCCTCTTTTATTTTCAGCCATAATGCATCTAAATCTTTTATTTCCTCTTGCCTTGAAATTCTCCTATCCATTGGTGTTCCCACAGCCTTCTTTCCGTCTCTCCCCGTCATCTGCCCACCCCCCTCTCCTCCCCGCCACCCACCCCTCACAATGAGTTAATTTAAGGGTTTTTTAAAATTTCACCGGCAGGACATGCAATCTTAGGTATTTTAGATATCACAAAAACAGTTACGTTGACCTGCTCCCTGAATTCAAACAATAATTATGTTAATGATGTGTTTTTAGGTCAACGTAAAACTGAATTTCCGTTGAGTAATAAAGGTGTAAAAAAGCCAAAAATAAGAGAGGGGGGAAATGCTAGGATATGCTGGAGGTATGACCCAAAGGAGAAGCAATAGAAAAGCAATAGAAAAGTTAATACAGTCTAAGTAAATCAAGTGATATGAAGGTGATATGAAAGCTTCTCTTTTGGTTTTCAGCCACTTGTTTGGCTTAATCCATTCCCCCGTAAAATGGGTTCTTGTCCTATTTTCACTAGGTCAGCCGCGTGTAGTGTTGCTGCCTGGATATGTAAGCAAGGGTTCTTATCCTATTAATATTTCCTTAAATGCAGCCAGCGGTCAAAGGGCTTAAAAATAGGGGAGGTGGGCATGGGAAGGGGAAGGGGAGGGACAGGAGGAGAGGGGGGGTAACAAAGGGACAAACGCCGAGACAGAGATTCCTGGAGTTTCGGGGTTTCTCTGCCAAGTTTGGATTTCTCCAAGAAAAAGGGGGGGGGAGTTTAAACTCAAAAAAAGAAAAAAAAAAAGAAAAGAAAAGTTTAGTCCCAGTCTCAAAAAGGACATTTTAGAATTTTAAAGAGCCAAAGATTCTACTTATTTCCCCTTCCCTTCCCTTCTTGGCTCTTTAAAGTAACCATCATCTTCATAATTCCCAAGTGACCTTCATTCCCATTGCCCCATTTAGGATAATAATTGGAAAGACCAGCTACATCAGCAAAGCTGATGCTACACAGTAGCCACTTGATAATTTGTTTAGATGTCTGATCCCAACCTTGGGATTTCCTGCCCCTGGAAAAAAAAAAAAACCTGAATGGTGTTTTTCAATTAAAACCACAGAGGCTAGGGCTTGACGATCAGAAGGTTGGTGGTTCGAATCCCCGCAACGGGGTGAGCTCCCGTTGCTCGGTCCCTGCTCCTGCAAAGCTAGCAGTTCAAAAACACACCTGTGCAAGTAGATAAATAGGTACCACTCCAGTGGGAAGGTAAACAGTGTTTCCGTGCGCTGCTCTGGTTCTCCAGAAGCGGCTTAGACATGCTGGCCACATGACCTGGAAGCTGTACACCGGCTCCCTTGGCCAATAAAGCGAGATGAGCGCCGCAACCCCAGAGTCGTCCATGACTGGATTATGCTGGTGAACCTCAGAGCAGCGGCAGAGCAAGTCGATCGGGCGCCTGAGGCAGCTTGCATGCCCTCCCCCCTGGGGCAGGGCCAGCCACCCGTGGGGCGAGCGAGCCTGGGCAGGACGCTCCATGGGGCATCAGAGAAGTCTGCCTGCCTTCTCCCACTCAGCCACCCTACAGCTTAGGGGGAGGCGGTGAGCAAACCGTTTGGGGCAGCGCATAGCCTGCAGGAGCCTAAGCCACCGTGTCACTCCCAGGAAAGACACGTGGCTCGAGCGTGCTGCAGGCCCCATGGTGAGTGCCGCCCAGCATTTTGTCACCCCCCTCAGTGGCGATGCCCAGGGCAGCCCGCCCCCACCCTTCCTCCGCCCCTGCCTCAGAGCCAAGGGGTCAGATGAGTCCCTCCCAGATTCCTCCACCTTGACTTTAAGACTCTTGCCTGGGCATCCACCTTCCTCAGACCACAATGCCTCCCTCAAAGCCATGTCTCTGACTGACACTTTTTTCATGTCTTCCTTGAGGGTTTCAACCTAGTAGACACCAGTGAGGGATGCTGGGGGGCAGCAGTGCTGGGACACAATTGGGTGGGGCAGGACAGCAGAGCTCCCTCCACCTCTCTATTATTATTATTTTTAAAATCCCTAGAAAAAGAAAAGTTCCTGATTGACGTTTTGCTAGCAAGACTGGCTATTCACAGAGGAGCATTTGAAAAAATGTGGCACAAACCCACCAGCCAACCATCCTACGCTATGAAGTGGTACAGTCAATTCTACCTAGTTAGCATTAGACCAGACCACACTGGGGTGTGTATGTTTGTGTGTGAATGTGTACACACCGGGGAAACTCCATGTGCAACCGCCAGGAGGGATACATCAACGCGTTCCACATGTGCTGCATCAAGGAAGATTTTGGGCATCTGTCAGGGGTTCAGGAGCAGAGGCAAGGGCAAGGGAGGAAACAGAGAGCGAGGAGGAGGAGGCAGAAGAAAAGATGAGTGATGATGACGACCCGAGATCTCCGAGTCTTTCCAGTGAATCAGAAGATTCACAGAAAGGAGCACCAGTGGCCAGGGCAAGGGGGGAGCCTAGGGGGGCACCCCAGGAAGATAGAGCCAGAGGGGACTCAGAGGGGAGCAGTTGGAGATCGGGACCAGCGTCACCGCCAGAGAGCAGGGAAGAGGAAGGGGGCCAGGGATCAAGCGCTGGCAGCTCACAACAGGAGGGAGGGCACGAGTCAGGAGTGGCCACACCTCCATCAGGGAGCGAAGAAATGGTCAGACGGAAAGTGGAAGGTTGGGCGCGCGCGCCAAGTTCAAATGCACAGGGAAGTGACGCAGTAGGCAGCCCGGAGAGGGAGCCAGGTCCTAAAGCCCGGCGCAAGGAGACAGAAGGGTCCGGGGGGTCGGCGTCGGAGGAGTCCCGGAGGGAGGAGACCCCGGGGGGCAGAGGGACCCAGAGGAGAACAGTCAGGCGGAAAAGGTGGAGCAGGGCTAGGATATTAAGTTGGTGTACAGGAGGCGGGGACCCAGACAGAGCTTCGCCGATCTAACCATAAGACGTAGAGTTGCACGCAGCAGCTTGAGAATGGGAACTGTAACTCAATAAAGACTTTTACTTAATGATCGCTGGCTAGCGTGATCCTCTGTGAGCTAGGATCGGGGAGCAACTCTGACAGCATCACTTGGCAGGACAGAGTCTCAAACAAAGATGTGTTCTCCCAAGCTCACATTCCCAGCACATTTGCACTCCTGTTGGCTTGGCCATGTTGAAAGAATGGAAGATGGCAGCATCCTCAAGGACATGTTCTATGGGGAGCTGGCTTCAGGCAGAGGCCAACTCTGCATTACAAAGGTAAAGGTAAAGGGACCCCTGACAATTAGGTCCAGTCACGGACTACTCTGGGGTTGTGGTGCTCATCTCGCTTTATTGGCCAAGGGAGCTGGTGTACAGCTTCCAGGTCATGTGGCCAGCATGACTAAGCCACTGCTGGCGAACCAGAGTAGCGCATGGAAAGCTGTTTACCTTCCCGCCAGAGTGATACCTATTTATCTACTTGCACTTTGACATGCTTTCGAACTGCTAGGTTGGCAGGAGCAGGGACCGAGCAACGGGAGCTCACCCCGTCTTGGGGATTCGAACCGCCAACCTTCTGATCGGCAAGTCCTAGGCTCTGTGGTTTAACCCACAGTGCCACCCGCGTCCCCTGCATTACAAAGATGTCTGCAAATGAGATAGGGAGCCTTACAGATGACCCCAGTGTCTTGAGACAGGCAGTAAACTCCTGTATCCATAACAGTGACCAGAGGAGCATTAACTGCTGGGAGGAGCAGCAAGAGAAGAAATGTCATGGTGCATCTGCAGCAGCATAACCGGATGCCTTCATCAGCCCCAGACCCAACAAAACATGTCCCCATCCTATATTGGTTTCTACAGCCACAGCAGGTGCTGCTACCTTTCAACAGTGTGACTGTAGTGTGGTGTAGTGGTTAAGAGCGGTAGTCACGTAATCTGGGAAACCGGGTTCGTGTCTCCGCTCCTCCACATGCAGCTGCTGGGTGACCTTGGGCCAGTCACACTTCTTTGAAGTCTCTCAGCCCCACTCACCCCACAGAGTGTTTGTTGTGGGGGAGGAAGGGAAAGGAGAATGTTAGCCGCTTTGAGACTCCTGAAGGGGAGTGAAAGGCGGGATATCAAATCCAAACTCTTCTTCTTCTTCTTCTTCTGTACCCTCAATGCCACATGCCTCCAGTGTCTCCCAAGACAGATGGATGCCAACCATGTGCAATGATGGCAATAAAAAATAGCAATAAAAAAATAGCAATAATAATCATCATAATAGTAAAACAACAACGACAACAACTTATTTATACCCCGCCCATCTGGCTGGGTTTCCCCAGCCACTCTGGGCAGCTCCCATCAGAATATTAAAAACACGATAAAACATCAAATATTAAAAACTTCCCTAAACAGGGCTGCCTTCAGATGTCTTCTAAAAGTCAGGTAGTTGCTTATTTCCTTGACATGTGGTGGGAGGGCGTTCCACAGGGTGGGTGCCACTACCGAGAAGGCCCTCTGCCTGGTTCCCTGTAACTTGGCTTCTCGCAGCGAGGGAACCGCCAGAAGGCCCTCAGCGCTGGACCTCAGTATCCGGGCTGAACAATGGGGGTGAAGATGCTCCTTCAGGTATACTGGGCAGAGGCCATTTAGGGCTTTAAAGGTCAGCACCAACACTTTGAATTGTGCTCAGAAATGTATAGGGAGCCAATGTAGGTCTTTCAGAACCAGTGTTATATGGTCTCTTTTCGAAGGTATATGCACCATACGTCATTGGGGTTGGAAAGAATAGCAAAGCTGGAACTAGGGAGAGATTGACTATGAGTTTCAATAGAGTTATGTGTGACAAGGGGGAGGGGGGGTTCAAACACCTTTAATAGTGTGACGTATTTTGTGGAGTGGCAAGGTTTAAGCCATGGCTCTATATCTAGCAAAGGGTTCCCCAGCTGAGCTCCACAGGGTAACAGCAACTGACGCGTAATTACTTTTGATATCTTAATAGAGGGGGAAACGCCTCCCCCAGGGGGGTGACCGTAAAACTTTAAAATGGCACATTTTAAAACTATGAGGAAAATGGTTAACAGCAGGCTGAAGGGCAGAGTTAAAAACTTTCAAACCACAAACTCAGCCTGGAGGCTATTCAAGAACATTGTGTTAGAAGCACAGATGGTTTGTGTATCACTGAGCACCGAAAGAAAGAAAGAAAGAAAGAAAGAAAGAAAGAAAGAAAGAAAGAAAGAAAGAAAGAAAGAAAGAAAGAAAGAAAAGAGTAAAGTAGGGGGGAAGAATAAAACTACACAGAGATATGCATTGGCCTGTTAAGGTGGAAAAGGAGTATCTTGAAAAGAGAAATGCTTTCTGAGCCACATAAAAGGATTATGGAGAAATTTAAAATACTAGAAGAGAAAAGAGGAGAAAATGGAAATGGCAGCCAAAGACTGCTTAAGGGTTCATTCACATTAGACACATGCACACAGTGCAGAAAACCAATGGCCTGGCTACTCTTTGTCATTCAATGTGTTTAATCCCCTTGCACACATGCACACACGCACGTGCACACACACCAGTTTTAGGATTTTCTGCTGAACCCCCAAAAGCTGTCCTAGACATGCAGCAAGAGCATCTGCGTTTGTGGATCAGAGTTGCCTCTGTACTACTGAATAGCTGCAGAGAAGTCAATGGCTTGTACCCCACCCTTTTCCTCTGAAACTGGCATCATTCATTCACTCCGTCGTTCCGGAGATGTGGATGGCATTGCTGCCAAACCGCTGCATTCCAGTGTTTCCCACATTGACCGTCTGTCTTTTTTAAAGGTCTGGTTTGTGGCTATTGGCGTTTCAGTGGTGGTGGTGACAGGGACAACTGAAATGCAATTGCAGTAGCAGTCTGCAAAATTTTTAGATACATTCTGCTGTTTTAGAATGGATTGTAATGGGAATTTTAGCTGTTCACATTGATTAATGGATTTTTGTTTTAAATGAAGCTTTTATTGTTCCCTGCTCTTTTGGAGTAAAGGGTGAACTATGAATCTTTTAAAATAAAGATAAATAAAAATAAAGGTGACCGGTTTTCCAAAATTTCCCCCCTTCTTCTCATTGCCCATCCCACACAGTTGTTGTTGTTGTTTAGTCATTTAGTCATGTCCGACTCTTCGTGACCCCATGGACCAGAGCACGCCAGGCACTCCTTTCTTCCACTGCCTCCCGCAGTTTGGTCAAACTCACATTAGTAGCTTCAAGAACACAGTCCAACCATCTCGTCCTCTGTCGTCCCCTTCTCCTTGTGCCCTCCATCTTTCCCAACATCAGGGTCTTTTCCAGGGAGCCTTCTCTTCTCATGAGGTGGCCAAAGTATTGGAGCCTCAGCTTCAGGATCTGTCCTTCCAGTGAGCACTCAGGGTTGATTTCCTTAAGAATGGATAGGTTTGATCTTCTTGCAGTCCATGGGACTCTCAAGAGTCTCCTCCAGCACCATTCTTCGATGATCAGCCTTCTTTATGGTCCAGCTCTCCCTTCCATACACCACTACTGGGAAAACCATAGTTTTAACTATATGGACCTTTGTCGGCAAGGTGATGATCCCACTCAGTAGGGGTATCTAACCCTTGAGGGGGGAGTCCTCCACTGAAGGTGAAACTATATGTGACCTTAGCTGTGCATTTCAACCCTTGAGTGCAGGTCAGGATTGAACTGGGAATCTTGTGTATGGAAAACATGTCCCTGAGCTTCGGCCGCTCCCCACATTGATCTGGCATTTTGAATGCACTCAAAGCAGGCCCCGAAAAAGTATGTTGCCAGCAGCAGATAACAAACCTGAAAGACAACTTCAAGTGACCATCATTGCAGAGGTCATTTTAGGACATCACTTCCTTTCTTCAGATACCCATCCTTGCAACCTCACTGTTTACATTCATGGTTTTGGTTTATTTGATTGCACCACATGTGGGCTGTTGGTGGAAAACTTTTGTTTGCACACAACTGTGTTACTGAAGAAGATAGCTCTTTGTCTGCACACTGATGGATTGAGAAGATTATGACACTGCATTCCTGGCTTAAAGGTAAAGGTAAAGGGACCCCTGACCGTTAAGTCCAGTTGCGGACGACTCTAGGGTTGCGGTGCTCATCTCGCTTTACTGGCCGAGGGAGCCGGCGTTTGTTCACAGACAGCTTCCGGGTCATATGACTAGCATAACTAAACTGCTTCTGGCGAACCAGAGCAGTGCCCAGAAACACCGTTTACCTTCCCGCTGGAGTGGTACCTATTTATCTACTTGCACTTCATGCTTTTGAACTGCTAGGTTGGCAGGAGCAGGGACTGAGCAATGGGAGCTCACCTTGTCGCGGGGATTCAGACTGCCAACCTTCTGATTGGCAAGCCCTAGGCTCTGTGGTTTAGACCACAGTGCCACCCGCGTCATTCCTGGCTTGAGGCAAGTTTATTAAATTTTGTTCCAAAGAGGGCAACTGAATTATGGGTTAAAGATTTAAGAGGAAGCATAGATAATGAGTCTCATTCTCTACCAACTGAGCTATTCTCAGGTCGTTTGGTATGTTGCAGAATGAAGAGAAGTACATCCACATACAATCAATCAGGGTTTTTAAAAAGCTATATGACAGCCAAACATCTGAATTTTGAAACATTGATGTGTTCTTTGTCTATTTTTTCCTCATACCTAGGATATTATAACATGCATGTTAAAATGGAAGTCAGATTTTCTTGTTCTGTGTAAAAAACCTTCATTTCTATATAGTGCGTTTTTTTAATTCGTTATGAACTAGTGACCCCTTTTTTCATTTTTAGAATTTGTTAAAGTAAAGGTAAAGGTAAAGGTAAAGGTACCCCTTCCTGTTCGGGCCAGTCTTGCCAGACTCTAGGGTTGTGCGCTCATCTCACTCTATAGGCCGGGAGCCAGTGCTGTCCGCCGACACTTCCGGGTCACGTGGCCAGCGTGACAAGCTGCATCTGGTGAACCAGAGCAGCACACGGAAATGCCGTTCACCTTCCCACTGGCGTAGTACCTATTTATCTACTTGCACCCGGAGGTGCTTTTGAACTGCTAAGTTGGCAGGCGCTGGCACCGAACGATGGGAGCACACCCCGGCGCAGGGATTCGAAGCGCTGACCATGCGATCAGCAAGTCCTAGGCGCTGAGGTTTTACCCACAGCGCCACCCGCGCCCCCTGGTTAAAGTATAGAGAACCCGGTTAATATTTCTGCTGCTTCTATTGACACTGATTGACCAAATACAAGAAAGCCTTAAATATAGCAGTGAATGCAGTTAACTCCAAATTGAGAAATTTTTATCCAAATAGCAAAACCATACAAAACACCATCCCTTTGGGGCATTTACAAACCTGATACTAAAGGCTTGACAGCATCAGACTCTTATTGCTTCCTGCCTTAATTTGGGTTAGTGATGGCTCAAGGCTAATGCAGCAAATTGGAGAAGTGTTTGATAAAAGCCAGGTGGGGAAGGTAAGAGAGAGACAGTTTCTAAACACCATGTTAACCCAACTTCATCAAATATTGGGACTCTCAAGTACTTCTGCAAATGGAGTCTCAGACAGGGGATGGTGGGGAAGCAATGAGTCATCTGGTCACACCCTCCTCAGAAGAGATTTGCCAAGATAAGGGACGCCAAGGCATCTGATTAAAACAGCAGCACAAATTCTGAAAAGGAAGTGTAAAGTGTGAGTGTCCCCACTAGGGACAGATAGATCTGTCAGTTCTCAGTTTCCAACCTTAAATTTAATTCTCCACATTTCTTCAGCTATTTGTGATTCTTTCTTTCTTTAAAAAATAAGTCCTCATGGAAATTTGTCAGCATTTTAGTGCAAATTTCTCCTAATAAAAACTTTATTGTATATATTTTGCCCAATATATCCATTTTCCAGTTTCCCCTAATATAATGCATTTTTATGTACTCTTCACTGACATATGCATATATATATACGCACACTTTGCCCACGAATATGCATTTCTGTAACCATTACTTGGCTGGAGAACTCCTTTGCAAAATTCAGAGAAATTCAAATTGTGTGGATTTGGTAGGTTTGCTCTTACAGGCAAACCTAATCAAATTTATCCCACATCCCTACCTTGCACCCCAACAGTAAACTTACAGGCTTAATATTAAGAGGAGGGCAATCAAGATGACCAAGGGTCTGGAAAGCAAGCCTTACGAGGAATGGTTGAGGGAGTTGAGTATGTTTAGCCTGGAAAAGAGGAGATATGATAGCCAGCTTCAAATATCTCAAGGGCTGTCACATGGAAGATGGATCAAGTTTGTTTCCTCCTGCTCTGGAGGGTAGGACCCAAACCAATGGCTTCAAGTTAGAAGAAAGGCGATTCTGAGTAAACATCAGGAAGAGCTCTTTGACAGTGGAACAGAATCCTGTGGGAGGTTGTGGACTCTCCTTCAATTGAGGCTTTTAAGCAGAGGTTGGATGGACATCTGTCCTGGATGCTTCAGTTGAGATTCCTGCAATGCGAGGGGCTTGGATTAGATGACCCTCATGGTCCCTTCATCCTTCATGGATCACTGCCTGGTCATGGCAAAGGGGCTTGAATAACTCAGAGAAGCTATGAGCTATTCTGTTCATGGCCACCCAAGATGGACAGGTCATAGTGGAGAGTTTTGACTCAACGTGATCCACCTGGATCAGGAACCGGCAAGCCACTCCAGTATCCCTGCCAATAAAACTCCATGGACAAAAACAACAGGCATATAAAAGTTATGACGCTGGAAGATGAGCCCCTCAGGTCGGAAGGCGTCCAACATGCTACTGAGGAAGAGCGGAGGACAAGTACAGGTACAAGTACATCACAGCTGATGAAGCGGCTGTGCCAAAGCCAAAGATCAAACCTATCCATTCTTAAGGAAATCAGCTCTGAGTGCGCACTGGAAGGACAGTTCCTGAAGCTGAGGCTCCAATACTTTAGCTACCTCATGAGAAGAGTAGGGTCCCTGGAAAAGACCCTGGCGTTGGGAAAGATTGAGGGCACAAGGAGAAGGGGACGGCAGAGGACGAGATGGTTGGGCAGTGTTCTTGAAGCTACCAACATGAGTTTGATCAAACTGCGGGAGGCAGTGGAAGACAGGAGTGCCTGGCGTGCTCTGGTCCATGGGGTCATGAAGAGTCGGACACGACTAAACAACAACCACAACAACAGGGTCCCTTCCCCTTCTATGATTCTCTAAGTGTGTGTGTGTGGCTGTGACCCTCTGCTAGCATTTAGCCCCCAGAATGTCCCCCATATGGTAATGTAGCTCTCAAACTGAAAAACGATCCCCAGTCTTCCTCTCTATGGTACTAATGAGCAATGGCACACGTACACTATTATATGTGAATTCCCCTCTATCGCTGCTTTATAAGAACCTTGGACACTTCAAGCTGATTAAGTCATTGTTAAGACATGCATTTTACTTGCAGAAAGCAAGGCTGTGGGGATTTGTGAAAAATTCAGGGGGGAAAGACACTCTGTTACAATAAGTAATGCATCCTGCTAGTGCAAAATGAAGAGAGAGAAAACGTGAGGGCTCTTGAGAAATTAGGAGGATTTGGCTTGATTCGCTCGGAGTATATAGATCTGTGTATGTACATAATATATATGTATATAAATATTCATGCACCCCCATTTTACTCCCACAGAGAAATAAATATGCTCAGCGTAACATGGCATATAGAAGGGCCAGTGTACATCTTTATTTAAAATACACAGGATGCTGAGATGGAAAAGTACAAAAAAGGAAAAGAAATACATATTGTTTTTGAAGCTGAAGCATGAATATGGTTGTAATTTTAATGTTTCTTGCTGGAAAAAGGTCATCTTTGGCGAGGTCGGGTTTTTCTTAAGGTCATTTCACATTGAGATATCTGCCTGCTTTTGACATTTCATCTAGAAGAGGCACAACTATTCTGACACATGAAATGGGTTCTTTACAAACCCAATGGCTATTTCTATCAACATCTGTTATTCTTACACAAAGGGGGAATATGCATTGATTGCAAACAAGGCTTCATGGTTTTTTTATTTTTAAAAAAGAGAATATTAATGTAGCCATTTGCACTTAAAGGGACAGGAATGTCCAGCTTAAAGGGGGGGAGAGAAATAAAGAACAGTTTCACCCATTGCTACAAAAGTCATCTTTGCTCATTATGGTTGTTGAGTTTGTTTTGTAATTATGCTGCTCCTATGGAATCAGTTCAGTTATGGGTGGCTTCTAATACGTCCCCCAAAACCCCCCACAACAATCTGCCCTCCAGATTTTTGAACTCCATGTCCCTTCAGCCTCAGTCAACACATGGGGTTGTTGGGAGCTGTAGTCCAAAATATTGAGATTGTACCAGGCTGACGAAGGCTATGCTAGGCCTTCACATACAACTTGATAATAAAGTACACAGTTTGTCCACTTACCAATTTACAGGTCAGTCATTAGCATGGTTACTTTGAAGTTAGTCCCACTGCTTCCAATCATTTATAAAAAGGTAATGCATAGTACTGGAGGCTGAAGGTTGTGTTGTGTGAAGCAGTGGCACAATCATTGTTATTCACCATCCTCAGTGGCGTAGCGTGGGTTGTCAGCACCCGGGGCAAGGCAAGTAATTTGCACCCCCTAACCTGTGGATTTGCGCCCCTAACCCGTGGATTTGCGCCCCCTAACCCTAACCCCCAGATGTTGCGCCCGGTGCGGCCAGCCCCCCCTGCACCCCCCACGCTACGCCACTGACCATCCTCAATTAATCGTTCAGGCAGTCCCATGATGGGCATGGATTCCACCACGTTTTCACATGTGAAAGGGGCGAATCCTTATTCAACCTGGCTGAAGGATGAGAAAGTGGTTGCCACTCATTCAGATCATCCATGCGTTGGGTTTTGTAGATATTTCAACAGAGCTCAGTAAATTGTCCAAATATATTCACACATAAATGCATCCTCCTGACTTCAGGCTGTAATTGTTCACAAGGCTTTTTGAGATACTACAAGGCTTCACTTGTAGTCGGAAAAATTGACAGCTAACAAAAGGTGACAAAGTTCTTGGAACCTATACCATAACAGGAAAAAGCGAAAGGAACCAACCATATTCAATTCGTCGTAAGCTTGATTTGTGTGTTCTCAGGATGAAAGTGCAGGGTAGGGGTTAGAGTGTTGGACAAGGACCTGGGAGACCAGGGTTCAAATCCCTGCTCCCTCATGAAACTCACTGGATGACGTTGGGCCAGTCACAGTTTCTCAGCCTAACCTACCGCACAGGGTTGCTGTGAGGATGAAATGAGGAGGGGGAGAACCATGTACGCCACCTTGAGCTCTAAGGAGGAAAGGTGGGATGTAACAGTAAAATAAACAAACCAATAAAACAATGTTCTCAGAATGCTTGTGATCCATACCTGGCTCTCACAGCCTAGACCACGTGGAGCCCCTATGATCACATGGGTACCATCCAGTGAGAGCCAGTGTGGTGTAGTGGTTAAGATCAGTGGACTCATAATCTGGTGAACCGGGTTCGCGTCCCTGCTCCTCCACATGCAGCTGCTGGGTGACCTTGGACTAGTCACACTTCTCTGAAGTCTCTCAGCCCCACTCACCTCACAGAGTGTTTGTTGTGGGGAGGAAGGGAAAGGAGATTGTTAGCCGCTTTGAGACTCCTTAGGGTAGTGATAAAGTGGGATATCAAATCCAAACTCTTCTTCCATGCTAAAATCAGCAGTATGGATTAGAGGGGTGCTTGCATGGTAACACCTCTATAAAAGTAAAGAAAAAAAAGGTAAAGGACCCCTGGACAGCTAAAGGTGACTATGGGGTTCCGGCGCTCATCTCGCTTTCAGGCCAAGGGAGCTAGCATTTGTCCACAGACAGCTTTCTGGGTCATGTGGCCAGCATGACTAAACCACTTTTGGTGCAACAGAACACCATGAGCGCATGGAAATGCCATTTACCTTCCTGCCTCAGCGGTACCTATTTATCTACTTGCACTGGCGTGCTTTTGAACTGCTAGGTTGGCAGGAGCTGGGGCAGAGCAATGGGAGTTCATCACGGGGATTCAGACCGCCAACCTTCTGATTGGCAAGCCCAAGAGGCTCAGTGGTTTACATCCTTTATATATCCCCTCTATATCATCCCACTGACTACACGTGATTCAGTTATCCACATTGCCAGAGAGAAACTGAGCCATGCAAAAGTTGTAATCTTGCCACTTTGGCAATGCATGAACAGAGTAGTAGAAAGGATGATAAAATACACTCAAAGCTCTGCTGGATCAGATCAAAGAACCCTCTTGGTCCAGCATGTTCCACACTGTTCATTTCATAAGCTTATTGTTCTAGCCAAACTTGTAGCAGCTGTATTAATAAAACAACGCAGAACATCCATCCATAATATAAGCAGACTTCCCTGATGCAAGAGAGAGAAGATACCAGAGACCCCAACAAATCCACACTGATTTCAGATTAAAGCTCCATGTCACCAAAATAAGATAAAGAGAAGGAAGCGGTTAGGTGGCATGCTTCACTAGAAGAATCCCTAATCTAAAATGGATGTCCAAAAATCGCAACTGGAATCCTGCCAGACAGGGAGCTTGGAAAAGAGTGAATCGCTACACAATACAGAAAATCCCCCCCAAACCTGATGCTGAATCAACTAGTGTATGTACATAACTAGAAGGTGTTTTATACTGATTCAAACCATTGATCCTTCTTGCTCAGGAGTGTCTGCACTGCCAGGCAGCAGCACTCCAGGGTTTCAGACAAGGCTCTTCCCAGCCCTACCTGCAGAATCTGGAGGCAGGACCTGGGTGCTCCTATAACCAACATGCATATTCTGCAGCCTAGCTGCAACCCACTCATAAGCCTTCTATGCTCAGGATAATATTTTATTCTCTTGCTAATTATGCTGTTTTAAACGTGTGTTTTATAACTGACTTCCTTTAGTCGTGTTTTCTTTTGAAAGGTTTAAGATAACTTTGCTGCCTTCAGTGTGCATTCTGTAGCCGGCCTCCTTTGCAATGTTTTGTTTTGAAATCTTTTAAGATAATATCCTGGTTTCCTGTTAATTACGTTGCTTTGAATGTATCCTTTATGTTTGACTTTCTTTAGTAACGTTTGGGTCTGGATTGTTTTATATGATGTTTTCATGCAGATTGTAAACTGCTTTGACACGGGTGGCGCTGTGGGTTAAACCACAGAGCCTAGGATTTGCTGATCAGAAGGTCAGAGGTTCAAATCCCCACGACGGGGTGAGCTCCCGTTGCTCGGTCCCTGCTCCTGCCAACATAGCAGTTTGAAAGCATGTGAAAAGTGCAAGTAGATAAATAGGTACCGCTCCGGAGGGAAGGTAAACGGCGTTTCCGTGCACTGCTCTGGTTCGCCAGAAGCGGCTTAGTCATGCTGGCCACATGACCCGGAAGCTGTACGCCGGCTCCCTCGGCCAATAAAGCGAGATGAGCGCCGCAACCCCAGAGTCAGTCACGACTGGACCTAATGGTCAGGGGTCCCTTTACCTTTACCTTAAACTGCTTTGAGGTGTCTTGTTTTTGTTTTAAATAAAGTGATAGAGAAACAACAACAACAACAATAATAAAAAACCAACTTCTTACCAGCTTACCAAGCCTTCATGCCACAGGGTTAGGTTGCATTTGGTGGGAAAAGATCTCAAGTCCCTCAACGGAGGGACCTCAACGGAGACAGTTCGCCATGGCTGCTTTCCATTTGACAATAGTAAACACTACCACCCCGATGCTCAGTTCTATCTCTTGCACTAATCAGAACACCTGGGTCTCTAACAAAGGAGTCTTAGCAATGTCGCAACATCACCATTCCATGAGAGTGAAACCAGTATAAATTTATAGCTGCATGCCCTAATTACTGTCTCTGTGTATGTGTGTGTGTGCAAAAGGTATGTAGGTAGGTGTTGTACTCTGAGATTTGCTTACGTTCTTTCATAAACCTCTTGGTTTCCCTCCCAGAATGATTTTCATTTCATCAGGAAACACATTTGGTTTTGTGATTAATCTCGTCTTGGCACCAGCCCAACCATTTGCTGCGAATTGCTTGTACGAATGTGGAATTCAGCGATCTGAATGTTTTGTGAACAGCAGCTAATAAGGGATACGGACAGGCCAAATTGGCACTCAGCTCCACTGAGGCAAACTGGGAAATGTGCAGGTTTTTGCTTGTCCCACTGGCTCCTGAAACATCAGTAAACTTGGGGTCACAATCCGCCCAGCTATGCTGAATGTGTCATATTAAACTTTCCTATGAAGTGAGTGCTTATGGCAGACATCCACCGGGAACTACAGGTGCTGTGATTCTGGATTTGTGCCATATGTCCAGAGGGCATTGAAGAGGTTAATATCCAGGTGCAAGAAATGTGCTGCTGGAACATGTTCTGCATTGCTTTCAGACTTTGGCCTCAAATAATCTCCTTTAACATATTTTATTAAAGTGTCATAATTAGATTTATTTAATGTACTGGGAGCCAAGGAATGTCAGCTCAGTGAATGACCAAAAAAAAAAAAAAAAACCCTTTCAAGAGAGAAGGAAATCTACATTTCTCCAGTTTCTTTTAATCATCTCAAGCCTGTTTAGGGACAGAGATATGATGATCCAGGGCATGGGTAGGCAAACTAAGGCCCAGGGGCCAGATCTGGCCCAATCGCCTTCTAAATCTGGCCTGCGGACAGTCTGGGAATCAGCGTGTTTTTACATGAGTAGAATGTGTCCTTTTATTCAAAATGCATCTCTGGGTTATTTGTGGGGCCTGCCTGGTGTTTTTATATGAACAGAATGTGTGCTTTTATTTAAAATGCATCTCTGGGTTATTTGTGGGGCATAGGAATTCATTCATTCATTTTTTTCCAAAATATAGTCCGGCCCCCCACAAGGTCTGAGGGATAGTGGACCGGCCCCCTGCTGAAAAAGTTTGCTGACCCCTGATCCAGGGTAAGTGAAATAGGGGGCACATCTCCTGCAGAGTTAGTGCTTAGAGATTATCTGTTCCCAAATGGGCAGCTGTTAATTGACTCTTTCCACTAAACCCTGCAATTGTTCCAAAGTATGACCCACAGAATTTTTGTTCAAAAGTTTGCCTCACCATTGAGTTCCGTTAGGTTGAATCCCCAGTAAAAGTGTTTAGGATGGCACTTTTAGGACTGCTCTCGAAATGTGGAAAGCTGCATTTTACCAAATCAAACTATTGATCTGTCTAGCTCAGGAGCTGTGCCAGGGTTTCAGATGGGGGTCTTTCCCAGAAATGCCAAGGATAAAAACGGGGACCTTCTGCCATCTTCCCATGTTAAAATTGCCATTGTGGGGGCTGATTAAAGCAACCGCTGCAACTAGATTTTTATTGGCTGTATTTATTGTAATTGGTTTTTAATAATAATAATAATTTTTATTTATACCCCGCCCTCCCCAGCCAAGGCCGGGCTCAGAGCGGCTTACAAGCAATAATAAAAACAAGATGAATGATTACAACTTAAAAACAAAAATAAAACACAACATTAAAATAATGGAACATTAGAATATTAAAATGTAGCCTCATCAACTTTTGTGTCTGTAAGTCACTTTCCCTGAGTAAAGCAAGTAATAAGTATTAAATAGCAACAACCCCCTCCATTCCTCTTAAAGGCATGGAGGTTCTTCCTATGTAAAATCAGTGAAGGGGTGGGATGTCAAAAACCCTTCAGTAATTATTGAATCCACTAGTCAATGAAGAGAGATGCTCACATTTTACTGAGGCCCAAAGTGCACTATCAGACGCTCCAAGTTTCCCTATTTTCCAGAGCAGATCCAGATTTACAGAAGCCGTCCCAGTTTCTGATTTGATCCCGGAATGCCCTGCTTTTCCTTGTTGTTGTTTAGTTGTTTAGTCGTGTCCGACTCTTCATGACCCCATGGACCAGAGCACACCAGGCACTCCTGTCTTCCACTGCCTCCTGCAGTTTGGTCAAACTCATGTTGGTAGCTTTGAGAACACTGTCCAACCATCTCATACTCTGTCGTCCCCTTCTCCTTGTGCCCTCCATCTTTCCCAACATCAGGGTCTTTTCCAGTGAGTCTTCTCTTCTCATGAGGTGGCCAAAGTATTGGAGCCTCAGCTTCACGATCTGTCCTTCCAGTGAGCACTCAGGGCTGATTTCCTTAAGAATGGATAGGTTTGATCTTCAGCTTTGGCCCAGCCACTTCAACTATAGCTTTAACTATACGGACCTTTATTGGCAAGGTGATGTCTCTGCTTTTTAAGAAGCTGTCTAGGTTTGTCATTGCTTTTCTCCCAAGAAGCAGGCGTCTTTTAATTTCATGACTGCTGTAACCATCTGCAGTAATCATGGAACCCAAGAAAGTAAAATCTCTCACTGCCTCCATTTCGTCCCCTTCTATTTGCCAGTAGGTGGTTTTTTTATGTTGAGCTTCAGACCATATTTTGCGCTCTCCTCTTTCACCCCCATTAAAAGGTACTTTAATTGTTCCTTACTTTCTGCCATCAAGGTTGTGTCATCTGCATATCTGAGACTCTCCACTAGGACCTGTCCGTCTTGGGTGGCCCTGCATGGCATAGCTCATAGCTTCTCTGAGTTATTCAAGCCCCTTCGCCACGACAAGGCAGCGATCCATGAAGGAGTGCTTTTCCTTAGGATGTCACTATTGTCATTGGAGAGATCTTAGAGGGAATGGAGATATGTGACACACACACACACACACACACACACACACACACACAGCCAGCCAAGGAGACAGCCTATAGAAGATATCTGAAGTCAGCTCTGTATTTGGAAGTTTTTAATGTTTAATGCTTTATTATGTTTTTATATATGTTAGAAGCCACCCAAAATGCCTGGGGCTGAGTCTGATGGGTGAGGTATTATTATTATTATTATTATTATTATTATGGACGTCCCATTTTCATTAGAGAAATATTGGAGGGTATGCATTATACAGAAACCCCAAACTACTTCCGAAGTGCAATTAAGTCAGGGCTATCATTATCTTTTTAGCCAGACACGAGTGCTCATCACTGTATAGGGTGACTGGCAGGATGGAAGAAGAATGAGAGGTGACACTGTTGCATTTTACTTGACTTGCCCTGATACATTTCATCACACAATAATCAGGGCAAAAGAAGGAGAAAAGATCCTCGAAGAAGTGAGGCATGCAGTGATTCATCAGCGAAACCATGTGACTCATGTAGCCGTCCTTGACTCACTGTGACTAAACTTACAAATCTCAAAAATGGATACAAAAAGTGCAAGTCTGGGCATTTTGCTGTGTTGGAAACCACAGTGAGCATAAGAGCATAAGACGAGCCTGCTGGATCAGGATCAGGCCAATGACCCATCTAGTCTAGCATCCTGTTCTCACAGTGGCCAAACAGATTCCTGTGGGATGGCAACAGGGAAAAGGTAAAGGTAAAGGACCCCTGGACTGTTAAGTCCAGTCAAAGGCAACTATGGGGTGCAACGCTCATCTCACTTTCAGGCCAAGGGAGCTGGCGTTTGTCCACAGACAGCTTTCCGGGTCATGGGGCCAGTATGACTAAACCGCTTCTGACACATGGAAACACCGTTTACCTCTCTGCCACAGTGGTACCTATTTATCTACTTGCACTGGTGTGCTTTCAAACTGCTAGGTTGGCAGGAGCTGGGACAGAGCAATGGGAGCTCACCCCGTTGTGGGGATTCACACTCCCGACCTTCTGATAGGCAATAAACAGGATCCAAGCTCAATATCATTCTCTCTACCTGCGATTCCCAGCAAGGGGTATTTTGCTTGTGAGATAACACACACACACACACATCTCAGGTCCAGAACTACCACCAAGAGAGGTTTCTTCGAACTTGGCAGTCATGCAGATACCAGATCCGAATACCCAGACTGTCTCTAAAGCAGGAACGGGAGCCATAAATAGATGCCTCCTGACAAGCCCACTCCCAGAAACTGCCATGGTATCCCCCCCTTCGCCAACCCCACCCTCACCCCCTGGTAGCTTCCACAGTTGTAGGTTTCAGTTATAGGATTAAGTTCAACAGCTACTTTATGTTCATGTCAAATGTGCTTCATTACTCCGAGAAAAACATATGTAATAATTTTAGCCGGGATGGATTTTACCTGCTGCTTTGCCGCTTCGAATTTGTTGCCAGGGGCTGGCTGATTCATTTCCCTTGCAATAATGGCTTATTTGTGGTTACTGAATCATACGAAATAATTGTAATTCATACTATTTTTAACATATTGTTTTGCATTACCAGTGAATTGTGCATGTGGGGGGAATTGCATCCACAAATATACATTGATAGGAATATTGCTGTGGTCTAGTTGGCACGCGGCTGTAGGACGCTAGAACTCAAAGGGGACCCTGTGTGCATTAGGGCTGTTACCCAGCACAACGAACTTTTGAATCAGGGCGTGGGGGTGGTGGGCGGAAGAGAACTCTTCTCCTCTGTTTTTTGATGGGGGGCGGTGTGGCAAGTGAAAACATATGGCATTTCCTTTGGGGTGGGGTGGGGACGCCTGCACTTACCAAACAACAACCTGTGGTTATGTACTAGGGCAAAATGACTCTACCATATCGGCATCCTTTCCTTGCCCATGGGTGTGAAGAAAGGTCAATCTGCTGTAAATCATAGAATCACAGAATTGTAGAGATGGAAGTGACTCATAGGGTCACCTGGTCCAACCCCCTGCAATGTGGGAATCAGAGAAGAAGAAGAAGAAGAAGAAGAAGAAGAAGAAGAAGAAGAAGGGGAGGAGGAGGAGGAGGAGTTTGGATTTGATATCCTGCCTTTCACTCCCTTTAAGGAGTCTCAAAGCGGCTAACATTCTCCTTTCCCTTCCTCCCACACAACAAACACTCTGTGAGGTGAGTGGGGCTGAGAGACTTCAAAGAAGTGTGACTGGCCCAAGGTCACCCAGCAGCTGCATGTGGAGGAGCGGAGACGCGAACCTGGTTCCCCAGATTACGAGACTACCGCTCTTAACCACTACAGCACACTGGCTCTCACTAAAGACAGTTAGCTGCCAGGCCAGGAGGTGGCTTGGCCTGCAGTGACTGCCTGCTGGCTTGTTCGAAAGATGCTTGGAGTCAGGGATAGAAAAACCTTTTCTGCCCAAGGGACACATTCCCTTCTGAGCAACTTTCAGAGGGGGCCAGTAGGAAGCAGGGATCAGAGGCGAAAGTGGGTGGAACAGTAAATGTATACCTCGGGTTAAATATGCTTCAGGTAGAGCATTTTCAGATTATGCTCCGTGGTGAGCCGGAAGTAAAGGAACACGTTACTTCTGGGTTTCGTTGCTCGCGCATGCGCAGACGCTCAAAATGACATCACGCGCATGCGTAGAAGCGGTGAAACACGACCCGTGCACACGCAGACATGCGGTTGCGGGTTGCATTCTACTCAGGATGTGAACGTTCACATCCAGAGGTACCACTGTAATTCCCTTTTATACAGCAGGGTACTTTAAAAACAGTCTCTCTCACACACCCTGCCTATCCTCCAGCCAAACAAGGAAGAGGTATTCTTAGATTCCAATAACAAATTCATATAGTCATAGGATTGTAGAGGTGGAAGGGACCATGAGGGTTCCTGCAATGCAGAAACCTTTAGCCAGGTGTGGGGCTCGACCCCACAACTCTGAAATTAACAGTCTCATGCTCTGCCAGCTGAGCTGCATCTCTTGCAGCCGGTCAGTAACACTTGCGGGGTGAAACAAGGCCAGTGAGGGGTGTGGCTTGAGGAAAGCTCCAGAGCAAGAGCATCCAATATGAATTTTACCTTCATTCAAAGAATCATAAAATCATAGAATGGGAGAGCTGCAAGGGACCACGAGGGTCATCTAGCCCAATCTGCTGCAATGCAGGAATATGCTGCTGTCCCAGTCAGTAAACTGGTTTCTTTGCAGTTGCACATCCTCCTCTATCCTTCATGTAGGGAAGAAAAAAGCATTATCAAAGTTCAGCTGCACAGAAACTCTGAAGCCCAGCAAAGCAGGGGGTGTGGCTCAAAAGGCGGTCCCAAGTGTCAGAAGGAGAGGTCTGGAAGGTCACATTTTGTCCCATGACCTGAGGTTCCTCACTCTTGCTCTGGTAGAATGGAGGTACTTAGGCCTCTGAGAGAAAACCAGCCACTCATTAATGTTTCTCCCTCATTGTTCTCTTCTTGCCTCTCCTTTTAGAGGGGAGCCAATTTGAGCCCCAAGTTATGGGTGCCCAGCGTGCATAACATCAAGATGTCACATTGTGACATGACGTCATGACGTCATCTGTGCCCCCGACCTCAGAACCTGTCTTCTAGTGGCACCTCACAAGACCTCACAAGACCTCGGAAAGCATCTCCGAGATCTTGTGAGGCCTCAGAGAGGCCTCTTGTGAGACCTTGGAACCTGACTTCCAGTGCCAACTGAAGTCAGGTTCCAAGATCTCACAAGACCTCGGACACCACGTCTGATGTCTCACGAGGCCTTGGACGTAACTTCCAGTGCTTCGTGAGGCACTGGAAGTTGTTTTGGAGGCTCTGTGGTGTGGCCCACAAGAAAGGGGGCAGCCAGAGCCCCCTACAGTTGGCACCCCTGGTGTTCACACAAACACCTCCTGTGTCTCACACCAGTTGTGTGTTTAATGCATGAAATGGATCTCTCTGGGGGCAACTCACAGATTTCATCTACATTTTCAAGACCCCCACTTTGTATGGAGGACTTCTGCCTTAATGAGTATGCACACAGAGTTCCTACTCATGCTCTGCGCACCAAGCACATTGAGAGCATGGTCACAGAGCAAGTTAGTGACAGACAGTGGGGCTAGCCTGTGCTTGAAAGTGTGAAGGGGTTCACCTGAACCCCTCTCTAGTCATTCTCCTGTATTCCTGAATTCATGAAAACTAGTTAATGGAAGGAACATGGCCGTCATTTTTGTATCAGTGGTAGTCTGGTGTTTGTTTTTTTCTGGAGTAGGATTTTTTGATTATGCAGCAAAAAAGAAAAAAGATATTTGATTGCTTGCAGAATAAGAGGCATTTGAAGAATAAAACACACACACACACTCATACAGACACCACTTAGAATTCATGCCAGTGGGGAAGGGAGCTACCTCATTAATAGAATAATTGAACTGTTAGTTAATTTTACTTGTTATCTGCAGAAAAGGGCAAAAATATATTTTTGGGGAAGCAATTAATATTTGTTCCGCAAATGATTAAAAGAACAGCAACTTATCTCTAACATATTTGGTAATTACGTCCCAGACACCTTTTTTATAATATATACATAAAAATGTATAAATGAAAATGGTATAAAACGCAGAAAAATATTCCTTTATAAAAGGGGGGGGGATAATTTACAAAACACCACAAAGGTGTCAGCTATTCCCTGTAAGGAACTTTCTTCCCTTCCCTTGTTCTTATTTGCAGCAATTTGCTAATTGATAATTGATACCTTTATCTTTGTTAACAGTAGCTGCGGGTATATCAACACTTCCCACTTGCTACAATCAATACAGTTTACAATGAGGGCCGATAATGCATAAAATTAATAATAACAGCAATAATTTAAAAACAGGAATTTGCAAGGGGAATTTTTACATTCCATTTACTTTTTGCATCTTGTTTATGGCCCTTTTAACTGCTTTCTGCCTTTCCTGCAGCCAGACATCTCTGTCATAAATAAGGATTATATCCATATAATATAATTCTCAATTTTTCAACATCATCAGCCACCACAGGCCATGGGCTGTATGGAAGCCAAGCCAACTGGCACAAGATAACAGGTCAGCTCATTGCAGTGCAATGCCTGAGTTATATTTCCAGTTACCTTAAAGCAGGGATGGTGAAACTCACATCCTGTCCCAGCCAGCATAGCCAAAGGTCAGAGATGAAGGGAGCTGCAATCCAACGAAGTCAGGAGTGTCAAGGCTGCCCCACCCTTGTCTTAAAGCAGACATAGGCAAACTCGGCCCTCCAGATGTTTTGGGACTACAACAACTCCCATCATCCCTAACCACTGGTCCTGTTAGCTAGGGATGATGGGAGTTGTAGTCCCAAAATATCTGGAGGGCCGAGTTTGCCTATGCTTGCATTAAAGTAAGTTGCAATGCCACCTCCAGGCTTTTGGGGGAGACAATTGGACAAGGCACCTTCCCCTATAGGTCCTCTTGATTGCCATTGCCAACTCCACACCTCATCATTGATGATGATGATGATCATCATCATCATAATTGTATCATTTATACCCCACCCATCTAACTGGGTTTCCCCAGCCACTCTGGGCAGCTTCCAGCAGAATATAAAACATAAAGAAATGTAAAAACCTCAGTTCGCCTCAAATGTGCTTGTTCTTGTGAATTTGTTAATTTATAATGTTTCATACCTGCCTTTCAATGATTGGCTTATTTTAAAAAATAAATTTACACCTAAGGGTCTGTGGGGCCTGATTTATGCGTATCTCCTAAATGTGCACACAAATTGGCAGCCCTGAGCATAAGTGGTAGTTGTTGTGCATTGTTTAGATGCTAGGCCTACACGTTTCAAACATTCTCCATAAACGGAATGAAAACCTTTGAGTATGAGGTGCCTGATAACTACAGTTCTGAAGCCAAAGTTCAAGGAGGAAGTGGCAGTTGTTTTCTCATGGCTGCCCAAATTCAGTTCCTTACTCTCTCTGGGTTCCCTTCTTAAGAAGGAGGCGCAACAGGCCCAGGCAGCTCTTGTTGGGATTTGGACCCTTGGCAGGTGTTCAACTATGCTGAGATCAGGCACCAGCACTGACATAGCACAAGATTGGGATTGTATACACCTACCGCAATCCTTGTGCTCAGGTCACCACTGATGGTCCTTCACCATGATCCAGCCTAATGTACCATGTCATTGTTACACTGGTGTGCCCAGTCTGAGATGTGTAGACTCAGTACTTTATAATCCTTTCCTGGTGCTCCTGGAGGGAAGAGGAACGAAGGAACATAGAGTCTGCTGCATTGCAAAATTCAAAAACATGCAAATGCAGAAAGGGGGCTGTGTTTTGGTTTGCATTTCCCTCTCACCCCCCTTGCCTTCAAATGTGAAATGATTCAAAATTCTCCCACATCCCTATGAAGGAGAAAGTAGATGATTGGAAGCTAGAGATGGAGGAGAATTTCATTTGGTCCTCATTTATAAGGGAACCAGTTGAATTTGCCTATTCTGTGGTGGCTCCTTGTTTGTGGGATGCTCTCCCCAGGGCAGCTCCCCTGGCACCATCCTTACATATCTTTAGGTGCCAGGCAAAAATATTCCTCTTCTCCCAACAATCTGTGGCCTTTTAAACTGCCAGGGTATGGTTTTTGTTTGCTACTGCATTGTGAATATTGTGGTTTTATACTATAACACACACACACACACACACACAAAACGGTCCTCAAATTCAAACAACAACAACAAATTGTGCTCCTAAACTAATACAGTTTTTTTGGGGGGGGATTTTGCACTTATCTCAATTTTAGTTCTCAACTCAAGCAGCAAACCAAAACTCAGAAACAAATTTATGTTTTATGCTAAAATACAAATGCATATGCAGATCAAAATTATCATTTTTGGGGTAAAATATGTACTTAAATGTAGCCCCTACCACCCCCCCCAAAAAGCACAGATTGATATGTAAACAGAATGAAGATTCATGAAATTGACATGGACTGCGAAATTGACATGGGCTGCAAATAAACTCATGCATTCATCCCTAAAAGAAACTAGTTGTTTCCACTACTCTAAAAAGTTTTGGTGGAACGTGAGTGGATTTTGTTCTGCCCCAGCAAACCTCCAGCCTGCTTTGCGGAAAAAAACACAGAGTGGTCTCCATAATCCACTCCATATTTTTGTATCGGAATTCGGCTGCGCAGAGTTCTCCCCATGCGTGCCCAGAGCCCTCCAGACACATCCGATAGAGTCTTCATGTGGCCTGGGTGTATTCCTGGTACTGTTTGTAAATCTGAGGTTTTACAGTTAAGTCATCTGGGCAACTGTTTTCTACTGTTGGCCTAATACAGCCCTTTTCAACCTGCTGAAATGCACCGTGCCAATTGGCAAAAAGCTGTACAGCTCTGCTTTTGCCGCTAATGTGAAGCATCTGAAGCCAAGAGCAGGAGCGAATCCTATGAGGGGGAAGGAGGCTAGCAGCAGGCAAGTATTCCTTTCAGAATAAAACAACACGACTCAACCAGTGAAGCAAAGTTAACACACTAGGACCCAAAACACGACGAACAGAAATAAAGAGCCTCTGGTTTAATCTGCTGGTGCCATTAAATTAAACATAGTTGACTTGCTGTTGGGGATCATATTTATCATGGGGTGACGCAAGTCTCTCTCCAGAAGACTTGCGCTAGAATGAAGGCAACACGCTTTGATGTTAAAGGCAGTGCTGCCTTCACCCAGTTGCAGCTGGTAACTGAGCCATGACTTCCTACACCAGACAGAAAACAACTGTGAATCTACCGGAAATGAGTGCATTTTCATATAAAGTCAAATATTGTATAAATCAACACAGTGTCTTCTATGGGGATATTATCTGGTTCATTGTCCTCCTTCCATTAAAGGACAACCACATTTGGCAAAGCTGGCGTTTTCTTTACTAGTACAGATGCTGGCAGGGGCTGATGGGAGTTGTAGTTCAGCAGCACCTTGAGGGCACCAGGTGAGGAAAAGCTGCTTTACGATATGTGAAATTCGATCCGCTGAATGGGTTCTGTTTGGTTGCCTTGTGCTAACCTACCACTTCTTTAAAGAGCTTAGGGTATCATGCATGAGGGTTGCTCAATACTATCCTCACAAACCATGCTGTGAGGTAAGTTAGGCAGAGAATGCGGATGGCCCAATGTTATCCAGTGGGATTCATGACTCTTTTTTTTTATAAATTGCATCTCCCAAGAAAGAAAGAAAAGAAAGAAAGATGTCCCACTTAATTATGACAGAACTCTTGAACCATAAACCATCTATCAAAATGTTGACCAGACAATGACTCTATATTCAAGTTGCTTCCCATATGCAAGCCATTTTTAAACAGTCATGGCCCCCACACAAAAAAAATGCTGAGAAGTGTACTTTGTTAAGGCTCCTGAGGGTTATTAGGAGACCTCCTATTCTCCTCATGGAGCTACAATTACCTAGGGTTCCTGGCAGTGGCATTGCATGGGTTGCCAGTGCCAGGGGCTGCATGGAGGCAGTGGGTGGGAGGGATGGAAACATGCAGAGTATGCATGTGCATTTCAACTTCCTAAAGGTGTCTGCTTCACCCAGGAAACTGCAGCCACAGAAATAAGAAAAGAAGAGTTGTTGGCGTTGTCTGGAGAGGCCACTTCCTGGTTCGCATGGAGAAGCTGTTTTCAATGGAGCCCAACAATGGAAAGTGCAGGTGTATTGAGGCAGCACCAGGCATTGAAATTTTGCACCCCCTAACAATTTTGTTAGGGGGTGCAAAACAACAAAGGTCTGTATAGTTAAAGCTATGGTTTTCCCAGTAGTGATGTATGGAAGTGAGAGCTGGACCATAAAGAAAGCTGATCGCCAAAGAATTGATGCTTTTGAATTATGGTGCTGGAGGAGACTCTTGAGAGTCCCATGGACTGCAAGAAGATTAAACCTCTCCATTCTGAAGGAAATCAGCCCTGAGTGCTCACTGGAAGGACAGATCGTGAAGCTGAGGCTCCAATACTTTGGCCACCTCATGAGAAGACTCCCTGGAAAAGACCCTGATGTTGGGAAAGATGGAGAGCACAAGAAGAGGGGGACGACAGAGGACGAGATGGTTGGGCAGTGTTCTCGAAGCTACCAGCATGAGTTTGACCAAACTGCGGGAGGCAGTGGAAGACAGGAGGGCCTGGCGTGCTCTGGTCCATGGGGTCACGAAGAGTCGAACATGACTAAATGACTAAACAACAACAACAGCAACAACAATTTTGTGCCCAGGGCAATCATCCCTCTGGCCCCCAGCCTATGCCACTGGTTCCTGGGGAAGAAGAATTTATTGTAAAACCATTCTGGGAAGAATAACTTTGTGAGGGGAATAAGGGTCTCCTAACAACTTCAGCACCTTGAAACTAACTACATTCCCAGGATTCTTTGGGGTAAGCCATGACTATCCAAGGTGGCATAATACTTCAAATATATGGTGTGGCTGCAGCCTGGGTTTAAGCTTTGAAGCAGCCATTCTGTGCTCTGTGGCTATTCTATAGGGAAGGTAAAAGGGGGGGGGCGGGACCATAGCATACAGTAGAATTAATTTTTTATTTAGCCATCTCTATTGTTCTATACTTGGGTCAAGACCTCTCACCTCTTGTTTATTTCTTTCCATGTTGACCTTTCACTGCAGCACCAGGCTAATTTTGTGCTCCAGTGACCAAGAATGGGAATTTGTCACTTTATTCAAAAAGAAATGAATATAGGTATGCTTGGAATTCTCAACAAGGCTTTAACTCTTTCCACACTAAAGCTATCCGCCTGTTCTCTGTTAAGAAATGTCTTTTTCTGAAGTTGCGATAGATTGGAGATAGATATATAGTATCTGCATCTCTTGTCTGACAAAGGATTTTCCTTTCTTCCTTCCCCTGTGGAAAGCTGGCTATGATTTTCTTTCCTGCCAGACAAAGACCACCTTACATATTGTAGGGGGGACAAAAGATGGCTGTCCCCTAAGTACATGATGGTAGCCATGTCCCCCCCCCCCCCGTAGAATTACCAAGAAGGGGCAACATCTTATAACATACTGCTCCTTCCAGGCGACTTTCTAGTCACAGTATAAGAGTGGGAACCTCAGCACTTCTCCAAGTGAGCCAGAACGGTTGTTTAAAAGAAGGAAAGATCCAGGAAAGACATGGACCAGCATGGAAATTCTCCCCCAAAAAATTAAGCCAGTTGAAAGCATGACTATTAAAAAAAACCAAAATCCTTAAAAAATCTGCACAGACTGGCCACTTTATGTGCAAGGAACATAAACCAGGTCAAGAATCCTGAACTTTCATCCATTCCTAATTCTGGGTCTGGTTGGTGTTCAGATAGATGACTGCTCAAGAACCACATCCACACCAACTCAGTTTCCATGGCAGAAGGTAGGATACATTCTAAATAAATAAATAAATAAATAATGCAATTAATATGAATTATTATTTTTATTGATATTTATTAAATCTGTACACCATCATTCATCCGTGGGTCTCGGGGCGGTTCACATCATAAAATTGCAATTTCAGCTTAACATACCCAAAGCTCCGTTAACAGGCATTGTCCATAAATCTCTTCCTATCATTCACGGTGGCCACATAGAAACACCACGTCTGAAGGCTTAAGCGTGTATGGTAGGATGAAGGGCAGCGAGGACACACACCCCCTGCAAAGAAGAAGAAGAAGAAGAAGCTTAATATGCATTGGGCACAATCGGTGGGCACAGAATGTTGTCTACGGACTGTAGGGAGAAAATGGAAATCTGGGAAGTGGACTGTCACGGAAAAGGACATATCAGCTTGGTTTGAACCCCGAACAGCTCTCACACCATAATGTTTTGCTTCAGGTCCTGCTAATAGTACCACTACTAATCGCTAATGGAGCCACTACATTCAGGGTTCGTATTTCTGCCTTCCTGCTCTGTTTGTGAGCTTCACAGCCTGAATCTTGCACCCAGCCTAGGACTGGACCCACAGCAAACAGCCAAGCACTTAACTCTGTTCTTACTTAACAATGTATTTATATGGTGTTGTGTTGCTGTTGTTTTTGTCCACACTGCCAACCATTGTGCGTGCTCAGCTTTTGAGCCTTTAACATTCCTACATCCCTTAAGTTGCAGGAGGTGAACTGGAATGAGCATGGGCTTCCACATAGCCACTTCCTGTCAAGCTGCTCTCTCTCTTACGCAGCACAGGTGTGCAGTGGAATGGAAAGACACCTAATGCCCACCTTTCCTCCCCTTCCTCCTGTCCCCATGGCAACCAGACCAAAACAAAACAGAAGCCGCTAACCTCTGGCAGTGCAGCTGAGGCCTGAAACCCTCCAGAAGGAGCATATCTTACCATGGCCGGCACAATCCGAATGGGAGTGTGTAACTTGCAACAGCATGTCCAGAGTTGTGTTTATACTGCAAACAGCCCAAGTGGGTCAGGTCTGCTTTTATTAAACCCACCGTTAACAACTCTCCAGTATAACTGAAAGCGAATGACAGCAGCATCTAGCACTGTTCACTTTAGTTATGCAATTAGGCGAATTTACATTAAATCAATCATGGAATCATAGGAAGTATCGCAGCTCCTTGATGTAAGTATCAAAACCAAATACTTTCCTTTACACGGCTGACCTTTGTCAGCTCCGTGTAAACTGAACCAATGATGAGTCATTGAGCTAGCAAATTAGCTTCTCGTAGTTGTTGACAGGGTCAGCAGAAAATCTGTGGCGTTTTCAACAACAACAAAAACGAACTGATCTCTTAGGTACTGAATATTATTACTCACTTGCTGCATTCAGTCTTCATAATCTCCGATGACATTCAGAAATCCTCAGGAGTGGAGTGGGAAGAAAAGGAGACCCCGGGTATTTGCGCTATTCTTTGTATAACCGCTTGTATGAAGTGCAAACAAATTTGTGATGCCACAATGTAAAGATTGTACCAGCTGCTCTTTGTGACGATATCCTTCCCCCCGCCACAGAAAACCTCCCTGCACCTAATAAGGTTATTCAACTTTGTGTTGTTTCTTCAAAAAATGAGAACAAGATGAGAGCAAGGGCAGCTTAAGGTGCTGAAACTTGGAAGGGAAGGTGGGATTGAAGATGCTCATGACTTCCTCCTCACTGAGCCCATTATGAATTAGGAACAGATCCTATAAATGGAGAAAGTGTGGTTCAATAAATTATGGGTTCTGGCAACTTTGAGCCAGATAACATCCTGGGGTTATACAAGGAAAACTGAACAAAGCATTATGGATCTTTGGAATAAACATAAAAGAGTGACAGGATATATACCCTTTCCCTGTTTTATAATGGCTATGTAGATTTATATTTAAGGTTCGAGGACACATCCTGGTCAGGCAAAAACACTTGAGGGGGTGGAACAAAACCAGGGAAATTTGAAACCTGGGAAGGACTGTGGGCTGGGGAGAGGACCCACATCCAGCTGTAGGAACCAAAACCAGGGTCCTAGTGCATACCCTTCAACACCTTGAAGCCAAAATCTGGGACGCCATCTTCCTGGATTCCATCTGCTCTTTTCTTACCGCAAGAACATGGCAGCCATATTGGTTGCTTTCTTTCAGAGGAAAATCACACTGTGAAACGACATGAGATCACGGGACACTTGCGGGGTATACTAGTGCCAGAGCTAGGCTATGATGTAAGCTATCGTGCTTCCATCTTTGGTGTGGTATACTAAATGTTTGGAGCCCACAGTCCTTGTACTAGTCACCCCACTTTGGGGCTTGTTCAAGCATAACTTAGCAAAGGAATACTACTAAGAAAAGAGAGAGAGAGATGTCCAGGGCTTTTTTATATATATAAACAGAGCTCACTAGACCTCAGCTCAGGCACCTCTCAGGCAGATGCCATTGCCATCCTAAGAAAAAGAGGGAGAAGTTCATAGTGAGTTCTGGCACCACTTTTTCTAGAAAAATAGCACTGGATGTGCCCTGAAAACTGGGGCAAAGCCATTTAGCTCCCTCCATCAGGGAACACTTACTTAATATTATACATATCAGATAATTTAGTTCCTTATTTAACACTGCATCAAAACGCATAACTTCTAGGGTGGTCCTACTTTACAGAAGACTCTTTGAAGAGGCTGCCTGGTCCAAGTCCAGTTTAAAGATCAAGAACCCCCCATAAGAGGAGCGGGGGTCTTGAAATTGCCCATCAAAACTACAGCAGACTGAGGAGGAACGTAGGACACCATGTCACAACCACCACCACCACCCCGAACACAGAGGGGGAGGTATTGTATTTCTAGTTGCACTAGTTATTTCTGACATTGCGTCGCTACATATAAATTTACTCATGCGACTTTGATGCAAATCAGCACCCACTTTTGTCCTCTTTTTTGACGATGTCTAAATGGCCAACCTACTGTCTTCTCTTCCCTCCAGAGGGACTTTATATAACTGTGCTGGTCTTCCGAATCTATTTTGCTTTTGTGCCAATATGTTAGCCAACTCTGTTGTTCCTTCTAATATTTGGCATTTGCTTTTGAATTATGCTTGTCCATCTGTTATTTGTCCTTTTCGTGGTGCATTCTGCCCGTTCCGTTTGTTCTTCTTTTTTTTCTTTTTTTAAAAAAAGAACCAGTTACATTTTCTACCACACCAGCACCGAAAATTCTACCGGTATATCTGTTTTACTTCCATCTCCTATCTTTTCAGGTCTAGCCTGCAGCTCTCAGTTGAGGGAATATGATTCACCTGCACCTTCATGTGTCCTTGGGTGACTGAAGGTGGGGCAGGTCATCTGGGGCAATGGAAGGGTGTGTACATGGGACAAGGAAGCTGAGAGAGCAGGAGCAAGTCTGCAACTGATTCCCAGTTCAGCTAAAATCCACTGTCAGAAATCGGACCTTAGTGCCTTGATCTCCTCATCTCCCCCTCTCTGCAGCTTCCCCTCTGCAACAATGAGAAGCTACAAGTGCCCCCACGGCATTTGCATGAAGGATGACAGGACTTAACTGTGCAATTGAAGGAGGTGCTGATTTCAGCGCAGCTTTCTCAAGCATACCTTTCGCAGAAAACTCAGACTTAAGAACATAAGAAGAGCATCTAGTGCTGCTTCCTGCTCTCACCGTGGCCAGTCAGATGCCTGTGGGACGCCAGCAAGCAGGATCTGGGCACAAGAGCACTCTCTCCTCCCATGGCTTCCAGAAACTGGTTTTTGGAAGCATTGTCGTCTCCCACTGTGGAAGAGGAAGAGGAAGAGGAAGAGGAAGAGGAGGAGGAGGAGGAGGAGGAGGAGGAGGAGGAGTTTGGATTTGATATCCCGCTATATCACTACCCAAAGGAGTCTCAAAGCGGCTAACATTCTTCTTTCCCTTCCTCCCCCACAACAAACACTCTGTGAGGTGAGTGGGGCTGAGAGACTTCAGAGAAGTGTGACTGGCCCAAGGTCACCCAGCAGCTGCATGTGGAGGAGCAGGGACACAAACCCGATTCACCAGATTACGAGTCTACCGCTCTTAACCACTACACCACACTGGCTGTGGAGGCAGAATACAGCCATCCTGGCTGGTAGCCTTTGATAACCCTCTTCTCCGTGAGTTTATCTAATCATCTTTTGAAGGCAACTGCGTTGTTGGCCATCACTGCCTCCTGTAGGAACAAGTTCCATCATTTAACTGTGCATTTCACATTATCCGCAGCCTTTTGCCAGGTTCTGAGGGGAAGAAACCCAACTTGTCAATGGTCCCCTCTCATTACTGTCAAGAACATCAGTTAGGGAGGGATAAAGTTGGTCCAAGGGTGGTGATCAAGGACGCAGATCAGTGTTTCCCAAAGATGGCAATATTGCCCTCTGGGGTTGCTGGGATGGTCCAGGGGGCGGTACTTGCCTCAGGTGCAATTGGGGGATGTTGAATAAAAATAAGGGGGTGGTGCAACCATAAAGAAAAGGAGAAGAAAATTTTGAAAAGCCATTCGTACATGTTCCATCTGTTGTGTAATGATGGATACTGCCAGGTCGGACAGCATTGTGGGACGGTGACAATGCCTTCCCTCGATCTGGGGGGGGGGGTCGTGCTGCAGGCAACTGATTTGGCCAATGGCAGGCGGGCTGTGGCACCAGAACCGCCCCTTGCGCGGATTGGACTGAGCCGGCAGGTTTCATTCCAGTCTGCCCTATGGGTTTTTAATCCTGGGGTCTAGTTCACCTCCTCCAGTAATTTTTTTTTTCTGAAAAGGGGGCAAATAAGTTTGGGAACTTCTGTTGTAGAGGGAGATAGAAATGTCAACAAAGCAATGTGAGCAACTAGGGAATATAATTTCATCATGGAACCAGGAATGGATTTAGGTTTGATGAGGCCCTAAGCTACTGAAGGTAATGGGGTCCTTTATGTGTCAACAACAAATTGTCACTCTTTGTTGTGTTGAATATATTAAGGGAGCCAGTGTGGTGTAGTGGTTAAGAGCGGTAGTCTCCTAATCTGGGGAACCGGGTTCGCATCTCCCCTCCTCCACATGTAGCAGCTGGGTGACCTTGGGCTAGTCACACTTCTGTGAAGTCTCTCAGCCCCACTCACCTCACAGAGTGTTTGTTGGGGGGGGGAGGAAGGGAAAGGAGAATGTTAGCTGCTTGAGACTCCTGAAGGGGAGTGAAAGGCGGGATATCAAATCCAAACTCTTCTATATGCTATATGATCATTTATGGACCTAACAGGTATCTAACTAGTGATATTTTAGGGAGCATGCTAGCAGGCGGGGCCCATTACTTGCATCATAGGAGCCTACACAACACAAAACACTGTTGCTGTATGTAGGTTCTATTTTATTGGTTTTTTATCTTATATTTTGGAAATGTGCATCCAGGTTTTTTTTCTTTAAATTTTTTTGGGCCCCCAAGAGAGTGGGACCCTAAAGCTCTAGCTTGTTTAGCTAATACGTAAATCTGACACTGCATAGAACTGGCAAAGCAAGGAGAACAGAGCTGGCGAACCCAGGAAGAGCCACAGGTCAGTGTTTTAGTACGTCTGCTTTGCATGCAGACTGCTCCAGGTTCAAATGCCAGGATCTCCAAGTAGGGCTGGCAAAGAACCCTGCCTGGAATCCTGGAGAGTTTTGGCCTGTGAGCATAGACAATATTCAGCTAGGTAGCTAGTATAAGACCATTTTTTAATCTGTTCCAAAACTGTGGCCTTCCAGCTGCTGGACTCCAGTTCCCAACAGCTCCAGCCAGCATGACTAATGGTTAAAGATGTCGGAAGTTGTAGTCCACAACAACAGCTAAGAAATGTGCACAGGGTTAATTTAAGCAAGGTATGTAAAGGAATTGATGGGATGCGGGTGGCGCTGTGGGTTAAACCACAGAGCTTAGGACTTGCCAATCAGAAGGTCGGCGGTTCGAATCCCTGCAACGGGGTGAGCTCCCATTGCTCGGTCCCAGCTCCTGCCAACCTAGCAGTTCGAAAGCACATCAAAGTGCAAGTAGATAAATAGGTACTGCTCCGGCGGGAAGGTAAACAGTGTTTCTGTGCGCTGCTCTGGTTCGCCAGAAGCGGCTTAGTCATGCTGGCCACATAACCTGGAAGCTGTACGCCGGCTCCCTCAGCCAATAAAGCAAGATGAGCGCCGCAACCCCAGAGTCGGTCACGACTGGACCTAATGGTCAGGGGTCCCTTTACCTTTACATAGAGGAATCATTTTAAAACATTGTGTGTGTGTGTGTGTTTTGAATAATACGGTGTTCTCCAGCGCGAGTCTCTTGGAAAGAGCAGGATGCAAGATAAAGTGAATGAATATTTAAAATGAATGAGCCAGCATTTGCTGCAAGGCACGGTGAGATACAATGGGTGGCGTGTGATGGACAAAATGCAACTGAGAAAAATCTGTTGCAAGCACTGATTTATTGCTAAAAGGAAAGGTGCCAGGGTGAAGCTTATGTGGAAGCTGCAGAAGCTGACCTGGAAGCCCCGGATCTCAGCCCAGGTGTGTAGGGTATGTTTGGAGTAATAATTCTTCTATAATTAATTCTATATTATTACATCTCCGATTCCAGGACTGAGACTGGATGACAGAGACCTGCCTGAAAGTAAGCCACAGGTGGGAGTGTATTTGGGACACGCATTGCGAAAGCTCTCCGGGGAAGCCCCAAGAAAATATTAATTTCTCTATGCTTTTTTTGCCCCAACATGATTCCTGGATTATTTACTGGGAGGAAAGCAGAGGGAGATAAGAAACCTGCTGTTTATGAACATGAAGCCTTCCAATTTCATATGTACACATGGTGGAAGCAAGGAGACTGTGATGAAAATACTTGCAGGGAATAGCACAAATTAATTGTTAACTTAAGAACCAACTGTCTTTTAAAAAATAACAATATCGTATACTCAATGACTATCGTTCATGTCAACACCCCCCTCACACACAGAGAGAGATATTTTCACAAACATACAATGTTCTCTGAATATGCAGAAAAAAATATAATGCAATGTGTCCTTAATATGAACTTATTTGCCAACGCTATTTAAAAGCAAATCTTTCATTTTATAAATATTGGGGTTTAAGAATAATTCATGAAGCACATTGCAATGTAGATATGGTATGTGTTTATAATTTTTTAAACAAAATTACAAAATCAGCCAGGGCCAATTTTAAAGAAACTCTTTTAAAAAACTTTGAAATATTTATGAGTCTTTGAGTTTCTCTCTCTCTCTCTCTCTCTCTCTCTCTCTCTCTCTCTCTTCTTCCTCTTCTTCTTCTTCTACAGAAAAAAAAACAAATTTTATGTAATGTGGAAAGCAGCTAATCTTAAGAAAACCTGTATGTAAATATGAGATGTTTTGCCACTCCTACTCAAAACCGTTATACTCCTAAATTGAGAGGGGGAAAATGGAATGGGCAAAGATATAGAAGTATATACATCATGCAGTCTTGCACATTTGTCAAGAACAAATTAAACTTGGATCAAAATTATTTAGAACCCTCCAATGCAATTGTAGCAAAAGCACATAGAGAATGTCTTCATAAATGCTTTCTAATTTGCAAAGCAAGCCCCTTTGTGGGGAGAGTTTAGTAATACGACATTAATACTCGCATTACTATTAAACAGTCATAAAGAGTATAGTTTAAAAGCTTTTGCAGTGGGGAGGAGGGGAAGGAAATGCTAGGGAACTCTAATAATCTGTTTACCTTTCTGAATCATGTTCTCAAAGGACTCCATTGCAGACTGGCTTGCAAAGCAGAAGGGGACAAACAGAAATGGTCCCAAACGTGTTTATTAATGGAAGAAAAGATGCGAATAAGTACATTCAGTTTATTCTGATTTTAGTATCGGTCATAAAGTGGGAGAGTTAATGCGGGTGAATTTGCAAATCAATGGTCTCAGATAACCGGTTCAAGATTGGCCATTGGCTTAATGCAGTCCGGGATCATTAAGCCATAGCTCATTGCCATTCCCGTCATTCATCATTTAGTGATTTGACATCACATGGAGGAATGTCTGTATATGAAGGTACTAATCAGCTCATATATGCACACCTCATTATTACACAGACACCACAATTAGAGCCCCATTGTCTCTATAAGATGCTACTCCACAGAAATGTACCAAACACCATTTTCATACAAGAGGTCAATCGCCAGATATTGTCGTAAGAGGCGACATTTTCAAGTCGACAATGTTTAATTTTCAATAACGTCACGTTTAAACTATCAGAATTAAGGCTCCAATCCTCAACCTTACTTAGAATCATAGAATTGTAGCGTTGGAAGGGACCCTGAGGGTCAACTAGTCGAATCCTCTGCAATGCAGAAATCTCAGATAAAGCACCCAAGACAGATGGCCATCCCTTGCTTTAAAATGTTAAAGGAGGAAGAAATTCCTGTAAAAGTCGGTGGTTCGTAGTTCTGAGTGTAGAGTGATAAGATTTATCTGTTAAGATTCCCTAAAGCGTGCATTTATTTTGGGTGCTCGGAGAATGGAAAGCCTGTTTACAGAATTTGAATTGTAACATTTAAAACATTAAAAAAAACAAAAAAAAACGGAGATGTGTATGTGTGTATCAGGCCCATACAATTAATAAAAAGAGAAAATGACAATCCTGTCAACCAGAGAGCCAACTTTCATTCCTAAGAGCGACAATTAAAGGATTTGAGTTGCAATATCGTACATTATATG